>NC_068934.1:8201160-8504190 GCF_023091745.1 Budorcas taxicolor | reverse complement strand
GTCTTGTTTTCTAGACCCGGGTTTGCTGTGGAAACTCAAATGATCAACATTCTTAAGAGTCAGTGGATGGCAAGGGGTGGTTAGCAGCACTTCCCCACTTTACTGGAACTGACATCATGTCACAAATACCAATGTTGTGTGTTTCAAGGTCTTTTCACTCTCCTCCAGGCGCCCGAGTACTTGAATTTTCAGCACTCCAGTACATGAACAATTACATTTTGGGGTAAGTGGCTAACAATTAGTGAACACTGGCATTGCAGTAGACATGGTGGTAAACCCTGGGAATACAAAGATCAATACCATATACAGACTGTGTGAAATTAAAAACACCTCATAATGTAGAGAGGGAATTAATGCAGAGCTAACTACAATGTAAATGTGACATATAAAATACCAATGTTGCAAGGAGTGTAATCAAGCACCAACGGAGCGCCAAGGAGGTCACCATGGGAGAGGAGAGAGAGCATGCCAGGGAGCCTCAAGGAGAGTAACCAAGTCTACCTGGAAGACTTCGCAGCACCCCTGAAGGACGGGTCGGGTTTTGATGAGTTAAGAAGGGAGACGTGATTATGAAGGGCAGTGTGAGCGAAGCATCTGATAGATTTACAGGGCTGGACTGCAGCAGGCAAGGAGAAGGGGCAAAAGATGAGCTGAACAGGCTGCAGGAGACAAGAGACGAGATGAGTATTTTGTGAAGGAAGGTGGCAGGAATGGAATTCCAGCTTCCCTGGTGCGCTTTCATTTTGAAAGCAAGCTGTACTCATCCCAGACTGACACCAAGGATGCAGGCAGTCCTGCACAAAAGCACCCTTTGGATTTGTAGCTTAAAATAAGCGGAGCCATAGAAAGGAGCTCCTGGCAACCCTGACATCGCCTGTCTAGAAAGCGGTGGACTCCTGTGCGGCCTCAGAAAGTAATCACTTTGATGTTAATTGATGCCAATTGGAGAGTATTTACAGTGATTTGGAAGATCAAAGAAGACATTTTAAAAGTAATTTTCGAGATCAGACCACATGATGGTTGTAAGGAAGAAACCAGCGCCCTTGGATTTAATGCCTTTAACTATTACTCTTACGGTGGGGCTTCCCTGATGGCTCTGTCGGTAAAGAATCCGCCTGCAATGCAGGAGACCTGGGCTCTATCCTTGGGTGGGGGGAAGATCCCCAGAGGAGAGCATGGCAACCGACTCCAGTATTCTTACCCGGAGAATCCCCATGGACAGAGGAGACTGGCGGGCTACAGTCCCTGGGGTCGCAAAGAGTCGGATGCGACTGAGCGATCAAGTGCAGCGCTCCTCCTGCGGGGTCTGACGGTCACTGAGGTCACCTCCTCTCCGGGCCCCTTGGTCAGCAGGCAAACGAAGCCCAAGGTCACAGAGGGCACGGAGAACCCTGCTTCTGAAGCTAGGGAGCCAAAGAAACCCCGTGACAGAAAGTACCAGAAGCCCCCTCTCATCCTGTTTCACACAAAGGCCTGCAACCACAGGCTGCAAGGGAAAGAAGGCTTAATTTTCTTGCCGGAAAGCCAGTGATATGATAGCGGCGGCAAAAAGACAGCTCTATCCTCTCACACTTCATTTTCCAAACGAAAAAGCCAGGACTCATCAGCACCATCTTTCCAGAGTCCATACATATGCATTCATATACGATATATGTCTTTTTCCTTCTGACTTACTTCACTCTGTGTAACAGGCTGTAGGTTCATCTACGTCATGAGAACTGACTCAAATGTGTTCCTTTTTGTGGGCAAGTAATATTCCATTGTATATACGTGCCACACTTCTTTATCCATTCATCCGTCGATGATGAATCTGTCTGCAGGGAAGCAATGGAGAAGCAAATATGGAGAACAGAATTGTGGACACAGTGGGGAAGCAGAGGGTGGGGCAGATGGAGAGGGTGGCAGGGAAATATGCACGTTACCATGTGTAAAGTGACAGCCAGTGTGGATTTTTCGTATGACTCCAGGAGCTCAAACCAGTGTCCTGTGTCAACCTGGAGGGGTGGGGTGGAGTGAGAGGTGAGACAGAGGTTCAAGACGGAGGGGACGTATGTCCACCTATGCCTGATTCATGTTGATAGATGGCAGAAGCCAACATAATATTGTAAAGCGATTATCCTTCAATTTAAAAAAAATAAAAGGTCAGGGCATGTACTCTGACAAAGAAGATATTCCAACTTGTGATTAATTTTCTGGGAAAACAAAGGGAGAAAATATTTGCAGTGTAAACAGTCCTAAAAAATCCACGTGGAAAAGGAATGCATTGTCTTAGGAGGACACGGATCTGGCCACTGCAGCTGTTTCAAGTTGCAGCCCCACTGTTAGAAGGCATAGGAGTGCCAGCCACAGCAGGACAAAGGTGAGAGGGTGATACTGCCTAAAGAATGCATTCACTACATACTTATTACTGAATAAATTAATAGCTACAGGCTGTGGACCATCTCGGAGAAGGCAATGGCACCCCATGCCAGTACTCTCGCCTGGAAAATCCCATGGACGGAGGAGCCTGGTAGGCTGCAGTCCATGTGGTCACGAAGAGTCCGACATGACTGAGCAACTTCACTTTCACTTTTCACTTTCATGCATTGGAGAAGGAAATGGCAACCCACTCCAGTGGTCTTGCCTGGAGAATCCCAGGGATGGGGGAGCCTAGTGGGCTGCTGTCTGTGGGGTCGCACAGAGTTGGACACAACTGAAGCGACTTAGCAGTAGTAGCAGTGGGCCATCTAGTCAGGGCTATGGTTTTTCCAGTGGTCATGTATGGATGTAAGAGTTGGACTGTAAAGAAAGCTGAGCGCCAAAGAATTGAAGCTTTTGAACTGTGGTGTTGGAGAAGATTCTTGAGAGTCCCTTGGACTGCAAGGAGATCCAACCAGTCTATCCTAAAGGAAATTAGTCCTAAATAGTCATTGGAAGGACTGATGTTGAAGCTGAAACTCCAATACTTTGGCCACCTAATGGGAAGAGCTGACTCATTGGAAAAGACCCCGATACTGGGAAAGATTGAAGGTGGGAGGAGAAGGGGAAGACAGAGGATGAGATGGTTGGATGGCATCACCGATTTGATGGATGTAAGTCTGAGTAAACTCCGAGAGTTGGTGATGGACAGGGAGGCCTGGCGTGTTGCAGTCCATGGGGTCACAAAGAGTCGGACACGACTGAGCGACTGAACTGAACTGACAGACTGTGAAGGCAATAGGTGATGGGAAGAACAGATAAACAATCCTGTCCTCGGGCTGTGGAAAGAACTGCAGTCCTGCTCTCAGGCCTTCCTACTCAAAATGTGGGTCCTAAATACCAGCAACGGCCTGCTTGGGGAACTTGTTAGAAATTCAGAAGCTCCAGCCCCACACAGACCTATTAAGTTATCATCTATGTTTTAACCAGCTCCCCAGGTGATCCTATGTCCAGTCACACTCATGAGAAAGGAGAGACGCACAGGACACAGAGTCATCTGAAGCTGACCAATCACTGTCTGCAGGCTGTGAGGACAGGTCGCCACAAATCACAGGTTTTGTGAGGAATAAACACAGAGAATAGGGACGGACAGAAGCAATCACGAGCTAGAAGAGATGATCACAGTCAGAGAGGATGTGAGAGACAGAGCAGGCACAGGAACAGAATAAATGAGAACTGACTAATGCAAGGGTATATGGACTTCCCTGGTGGCTCAGCTGCTAAAGAATTTGCCTGCAATGTAAGTGTATACACAAATATTTTTTAAAAAATTTGAATTGCACGTTTCCCCTGGGACTTCCCTGGTCCACTTAAGATGCCAGGATTTGGCAGTAGGGGGCGCAGTTTCCATCTCTAGTCAAGGAATTAAGATCCTGCTTGCCATGTTGTAGGCTTCCCCAGTGTCTCAGATGGCAAAGAATCTGCCTACCAATGCAGGAGACTCAGGTTTGATCCCTGTGTCGGGAAGATACTGTGGTGAAGGGAACGGCAACCCACTCCAGGATTTTTGCCTGGAGAATCCCACGGACAGAGAAGCCTGGTGGGCTTCTCATGCGGGTGCAAAGAGTCGGACACAACTGAGCGACTAACACTTTCACATGCCATGCTGTGCAGCCAAAAAAAAAATTGAAATAAATAAATGACTTTATGGGAAAAACAAAAACAAAAACAAAAATAAAACACAAAACATTTCCCCTGGTGCAAAAATCGAAAGAGAATTCCTCCTCCCTTTTCTTTTAACATTCTTTTTAGAAAACTTGACATTGGAAATGCTTTCTCTATTTCGATGTATTATATATGTAAAACTTTTTAAAAGCTAAGTAAGCTTCTGGTCAGTTTTGTCTCCTAAGAATGTCTTCCTTCAATGCCTCCTGACATGTCTTTGCAATGTAAGCAAGAGGAGGATGGTACCCTTTCCCCCTGTCTGTGTGGGAGTATAGCTTAGACACCCAGCTCCAGGTTGTAACTAGCTGCTTTGCCATAAAGTTTTATTTTTCCTTTGGATAAAGATAATTGATATGTATGTAATGGATTGCATTTGCCTGGCTATATACAAAGATGGGGTTTATTTCTGTCTTTGCAACTGTTTCATTCTTTTCTACGCTTTTGCAGAGGATTCTTTTGGGCTGGCAGGAGGTTTTATTTTTAAATTATTTCTCCATCGCCAGTCACAAAAGGCACGAGGATTGGGAGTGTCTTCGCCACCAACTGTGACAGGTAAATGACTCCCATCACAATTGCAGGGAAAGGCAAGAGAACCAAGGGTGGATTGTTACTTGATTTGTATTTGACAGCTTAGAATGTATAGTGGTAGGTGCTTATTATGTGATCATGCTCAGTCGCTCAATCATCTCCAACTCTTTACGACCCCATGGACTGTAGCCCGCCAGGCTCCTCATGTCCATGGACTTTTCAGGCAATACTGGAATGGGTTGCCTCCAGGAATGGTTTTCCTCCTCCAGGGGATTTTCTCAACCCAGGGACTGGACCTCATCTCTTACGTCTCCTGCATTGACAGGCATATTCTTCACCACCAGTGCCACCTGGGCTGTTCATTACATACCTTAAAATGGAATTAGGACGGTGCAACAGTGGAGAAACAGGAACTGTTGTTAAAGCTGAAGTGCAAAATCCTGAAAGCATAAATTTCTTAAACCCCTTTTCCTTAAACTAGCAGAGAAAAAGTCGTCCATCTGGTTCTAAACATCACAAATGATGATAGTGTGAGAGGAAAACCTGAGCAGCCTGCGTGTCCCACCAGAGAGACCCTGCCTCCTAAGGCCTGGAATCACTGACTTTCCCCAAGGGAACTGGAGCCTAGGGGGGTGTAACTGCTTCCACAGCAGGTCCATCTCCTTTAGAAGATCCCCACAAGTCCACTTACTTCTTCATTCATTCCTATCCCCAACATTTATTGAACACCCTAGGGGAAAATTTCAGCCGCTAGTGCTGGATATATAATCTGATTAAAGCTCAAGTCTTACTCTCAAGGAGCTTATGGTTTGTTGAGGAAGAAAAGACCCGTAAAGGAAAAGGATTATAGCGGAGGGTGATAAAGGCTGTGACTGCAATCTGCACAGGAAGTGAAAATTCTGAGGATAACCGAGAGCCTGAGGGGCTCTGGGAAAACTCAGGGAAGCTGGGAGTCCAACCTCTGTAACAGTGGCTCTCACATTTCTTTCCTTTGGTCTGGCAAATTCCTAAAACCTAGATCCTGCAGGTCTCCACTTCTGTGGCCTCTACTAGGGAGCCTTCAGGGGCCTCGCGAGGCCAGGACCGGGACCCTCCTTCGTGGCCCATCACAGCATTAGTCTTCACTGTTAGCGCCCCTTTACCGGTCTCGGCACACCGCGAGCCCCTTCAGGGCAAGGGCCGTGTCTTATCACCTCTGCATCTCCAGCACCTGGCATGGTGCCTGGTGCACAGGTGATACTTAATAAATACCTGTGACATGAGTGAATGTTCGGTGAAAGGTAGTCATCAAGGTAGGAGAGAGATGGAGTGGGAGGCAGAGAGAGGCATTTCTGATAGTCCCAGTAGAGAGGCTGGAGAAGGAAATGGCAACACACTCTAGTATTCTTGCGTGGAGAACCCCATGGACAGAGGAGTTGGGGGGAAACAGTCCATGCGGTCGCAAACAGTTGGACACGACTGAGCGACTAAGTACCAGTATGGAGAAGAGCATGAACACATGAAGGCAGAAAGCAGTTAAGTATTGTGATTAAAAAATGACAAATATTTTGAAGTTGCTGGACCATACATTGCAAAGGAGATAATGGCAGGAGATAAAAGTGCAAAGCTAAGCAGAGACCCTGCTTCAGTCTCAAGGTAAATGGAGTCAAGTGCCCTTTTCCATTTATCTCTGTTTCTCTTTGGCAGGGTCTCACGGACTGCTCACTGAAATCAACATTTGTCTAATATGAACACGGTACAGACAATTCTCCCTACCACGGGATTCACAGAGATACAGTATTTATAGCAGTGGAATTCCAAAACAAATACAGCCCTAACTACAGCCCACTGTGAACCTCCTCTGGCGGACCCTCAACCAGAAAAAGAGCTAGCCACCTGAGAGGGAATCCTCACGCAAACTGGAGCCAGGAATTGGGAACAACATGCAAGCACAAACATCTGATTAGTACCTGACGTGTGCCAAGTTGAAGAATGTCTAAGAAGACCCTGCATGGCCCCTAGGAGTTTTCAGCACAAGCTTGTCAATGGGTTAGGTCCACGGTGGTGGAGGATAGGAGGCCAGCTGTGGTTTAGTATCTTTGTATCCCAGCCTGACTCAGTTTTGGGGCTTACTGAGACCAGCGCTGACCTCAGAGATGGTCTTGAGAGGAACGATGGAAATCAGCCAGCTCGCTGCACTGGGATGAGGTTTGGATAAAGGTCAGAGGACCTGAGTTCTGTCCTGTACTGTGTCTCAAACATTTTCTGTATTCACTAGCAAGTTATTTACTCGGCTTTTGAGAATGCAATGAGAGCTGGGATACAGAACTCTAGAATAATAAACAATTATAGCACTTTATTACTTATAAAAATCAGTGCTGAAACTTATCAAGTAGTCACTACAAGCCCATTGAAATACAAAGGCAGGAGGGAATACAGAAAAGAAAACTTCCTGTTCCTACCCTCAAGGTTTCTTTTCTTTTTTTTTACTTTAACAGGCAAAGACAGAACTGACACACACAGAATAGAGAGCAATTAAGCACTGATCCTTAAAGCAATCTGAATTCCGTTGAGAGAAATCTGAACAAAGGAATTTTTGAGGTAGGCTTCAAACCGAATGGGACAGAATGAATTTATCCTCTTTTATCCTTCCCTTTCTTACTCTTTCCTATTCCTACATTTAAAAAAGAGACAACAACTTTCTATACTTATTCATCATAAAAACTCTCAGTAAGCTAAGACTTGGAGAAGGCAATGGCACCCCACTCCAGTACTCTTGCCTGGAAAATCCCATGGACAGAGGAGCCTGGTGGGCTGCAGTCCATGGGGTCGCGAAGAGTCAGACACGACTGAGCGGCTTCACTTTCACTTTCCACTTTCATGCACTGGAGAAGAAAATGGCAACTCACTCCAGTGTTCTTGCCTGGAGAATCCCAGGGACGGGACCTGGTGGGCTGCCATCTCTGGGATCGCACAGAGTCAGACACAACTGAAGCGACTTAGCAGCAGCAGCAGCAAGCTAAGACTAGAAGGGAATTACTTTAATTTGCCAAAAGCCACTTATGAAAACCTGACAGCCAATTTTATACCTACTGGTTAAACTCAAGGCTGTCTGCTCTTATCATTTAATTCAACACTCCGCTAGAAGTTCTAACAAGGCAATGAGGCAATGGAATTATCCAGGAGATCTTCCCAACCCAGGGATCGAACCCAGGTCTCCCGCATTGCAGGCAGACGCTTTACCATCTGAGCCACCAGGGAAGACTCAATAAAAACAACTAACAACTATCACAATTAATAATACGTGAATTCATCAAGGTTACAGGATACAAGGTCAAGACAGAGAAATTAATTGTAGTTTTATATATTAGCTGCAAACTTTTGGAAAATGAAAACAATATTTATAGTAATTCAACAGAGGAATATAAAATATTTAGACATAATTTTAACAAATGTATTTAGTATCTATACACTAAAAATTGCTAAGAAAAACAAACACTAATATAAAAGCAATACATACCATATTCAAGGTTTGGATACAACTCAATAGACAATTATTTTAAATTTATTTAGAGTTCCAAAATAGGAAATAGTAATCTAGAGTTGAAAAAATTCAGAACACCCTGGAAGGGTAAGACTGAGAAAAGACACAGGACATTTTCTAAAGCTGTGGAACTAGTTCATGTATTAATAAGAATGGGAATCATATAGAGGTACACACTTGTCAAAACTTGAGGAATTTTATATCCAAGATTTTCATGTTCACTAAATGTAAATTTTATCTGAGTAAATATGCAGTCATACAAAACTCTAGCAAGTTTGCTTTCCACTGTGGTATGGGATAGCAATTCTAAAACTACTCTTTGCATATTATAAGTTTTAACAAGTGAATAAATGTAATAAGAAAATGGGAACCAGGTTTCTCACTAATATGGGTATTCTTATTACTACGCATTTGTGTGTGTTTATACATATTTATATATTATTAAATATGTATTATGAATAATATGTATATGTACATATATGTATAATCCTTGGATATGTCCATTGAGATAAACACATAACACATCAGTAACCTTGAATCCAGATCTTGATTTATAAATATCATTTTCCAGGACTTCCCTGGTGGTGCAATGGATAAGAATCTGCCTGCAAATGGAGGGGACACAGGTTCAATCCCTAGTCTGGGAAGATTGCCCATGCTGTGGAGCCACTAAGCCCGTGTAGCACAACTACTGAGCCTATGCTCATAAGTCCTCGAGTCACAACTCTCGAGCCTGCGAGCTGCACCGGCTGAAGCCTGAGGGCCCTAGAGCCCAGGCTCTGCAGCCAGAGAAGCCACCGCAGTGAGAAGCTCACGCACCGCGATGAAGAGGAGGCCCTGCTTGCAGCAACTAGAGAGAGCCCGCCCAAAGCAATGAAAACCCAGTGGAGCCAAAATATATACATATTTTCTATTAAATGGAGCCAAGACCTCTTAAAGAAGTAAATGACTCCAGGAATGAGGGAGGGGAATTACGAGTTGATCCTAGAATATCTTATTTTGGCAGAAAGTAAGGAATTATTCAAGGATATTATGCAGATTTTATAAAGGGACCCCAGAGAGGGATTGAAGCAGCTCCCACTCAACAGATATAGGACAGTTTAGCCATCAGAATAAATAAATAATGTATATTTACATAAGACAGGATAAAACCAGATTAAGAGACATTCTACCAAATAACTCCTGTTTTCTTGGGAACTCTCAAGATCAAAAAAGATGAAAATGAATGAAGAAACGATTCTATACGAAAGGAAACTACTAAAGGGGTGTGACAAATGAACAAAATGTATGATGGTGGGTTGGCTCCTTAACTGGGGGAGAAAGGTTATAGGATATGTTGGAGCAGCTGATAAAATTTTAAAATGGATTGTGGATTATAAAACAGATTCTGGGGGTATTAACTACATTTCTCAGCTTTGGATAACTGTATTTGATCATATAAGAAAGCACCTTTGTTCTCAGGAAATACAGTGATCTTGTTCTTAGAAAATAGACCTATTTAGGGGTAAATGAGAAAATTGTCCCCAAGTTATCTCAAATGGTTCATAAAAGAGTAATATATAATACTATAGCAAATGAACAAAATGTAAACAAATGGTAAATCTGGGTAAAAGTGTTATATATGATTTATTTGTACTATTCTTGCAATTTTATGTAAGTTGAAATTACATAAAAATTAAAATTACTAAAACAGTGGCAGTATGACTAAGAGAAGCCAAGATGCTGGTTACATCTTGAGGGGGAGGGAAAATAGGGAGATCCTACTGGGGAAGATGAATTATAGATATATGGTTATTGTTATTATTATGATTATTATTGAAACTTATGCCTGTTTCTATAGATATGATTCATTTAATAATAGAAAATGAGAATCTGAAGGGATAAATAAATAACCATCCAAAAATGGTACTACTTATTTACACTGATGTCAGGGTTAAAACTCAAATCTTGGATTCCCATCAAGTTCATTTCTCTGCCAGGTGACAATGTTGGGAACCATGGTGGGGTTAATATGTGCTGGGCTAGAGGACTCTCAAATCCTGACCTCACCTGCCATTCCTCTCCACGTGGTCCTAAAGGGAAATGTACGCACAGAAAAAAGTCCTGGTGACTGACAAAGCAAAACTTCAGCACCAAGTCCCTGACCCCTAAACTCAAGGCAATCTCTGGTAACTGGATCAAGTAGAGAACTTCTCTTTAGACTCCAGGTGGCCAGACCATCACAGCAGGCTGAATGGCCTCTTTATCCACTCTCACTAAGTATACCCAAGTCTTAGACTGTGTATGAACTTATTGGTGACAAAAGTTTTCACCAGGTCAGCCCAGCTGGTGAGTAGAAGAAAAAGCCTCTTTGTGTGTAAATACTTATTCATATCCTGCTCAGGTCCCGTTTAGTAAAAGCTGCCCAATCAGTATTCTTGCCCTCAACCAAGTAAAAATGATACTACTTACCCTTGAGAATAGAGGGGAAAGTGAGTTGTGAGCTTGTTCTGGCCAACAGACATCATCGTCTGTTCTTATTTTAGGTTATCCTCACAGATTGATTCCTGGGTCGGGAAGATCCCCCGCAGAAGGAAATGGCAACTCACTCTAGTTTTCTTGCCTGGGAAATCCCATGGACAGAGGAGCCTGGCAAGCTGCAGTTCTTGGCTTGC
The DNA here is from genome assembly GCF_023091745.1 of Budorcas taxicolor. Taxonomy (NCBI): domain Eukaryota; kingdom Metazoa; phylum Chordata; class Mammalia; order Artiodactyla; family Bovidae; genus Budorcas; species Budorcas taxicolor. The sequence continues at coordinate 8,493,363 of NC_068934.1, read as the reverse complement.
AAAGAGTTGGACACGACTTAGCAACTTAACAACAGGGCCAGCAAGATCAGAGAGGCAGGTACATATTTGAGACCCACTTGTCTTGTGAATATAGACAACTAAAGGAATTCATGCCTGTGGCATCTTGTGAGCAAGACCAACCCTAACATTTCTTGTCTGCTTTCTTATTACAAGACTATAAAAAGCTACCCAAAAGTACATTTAAATTTTCCTGCAGAGAGGAAACATGCAGATCATAATGAAGGTAAGAAAATGCTCATAACCATATGTTTGTTCTCACACAAAAAAATGGTGCCAATATAAGAAATGTTCCATTTTGAAGTTTTCGGTACCATGTGGTGGAGGTGGGTTGAAACTTCCATGGTGGGTTCGATTGGTTTTTCTCCGCCTCGTATTATGTATTTACATTGTACAATCTAAAGGTTCCTAAATACCACCTCCTCTGTGCCTCCTTCCTCCCCACCATCACCCTCTCCTTTGTATTAAGGTGCAGCCTGAAAACACATTCCAAACAATGTCACATTCCATATACTTAGAGACAAAGGATATGGTTGCTTAGCAACAAGGCCCTGGTAAAAACATTTTTGAGCATTCGTTTACTTTCCAATTTAGGGCAATGCTCAGGAAGCTGTTCGCAAAGAGATCCAGGCTTAGTAGAACTCTGTCTGAAACAGAGGAAAATAGCAAAAGAGGAAGAGAAAGAGGAGAAGGAAGGGTGAGAAGGAGGGGAAGGGAAGGGGGAGAAGCATTAGGTCCTTTCATCACAACCAAAACGTTAGACAAATGGGAGCAGAAAGACTTGGCCAAAGAGGAATGCAGCACTTCAATTATCCATGTCTCTTCTGATTTCCCTGATGTTTCTAAACTTAATTCCAATTCATCAGCTGAGACTAGAAGGTACTCTGAGAGCCTCTCTCAGCACTCTCTCAGCAATTCAAAGCTGCCTGATCTTGAGGACTCTAGGCCCTGCCTGGGAGTGGGAACAGCTGAAAGTTTATTTTGCCTTTTACTAGCCCCCCTTCAGAGCTTCCCAAAATGGCGCTAGTGGTAAAGAACCCACCTGCCAATGCAGGAAGACCTAAGAGATGCAGGTTCGATCTCTGGGTTGGAAGATCCCCTGGAGGAGGGCATGGCAACTAGCTCCAGTATTCTTTCCTGGAGAATCCCATGGACAGAGGAACCTGGTGGGCTACAGTCCATAGTGTTGCAAGGAGTCGGACAGGACTGAAGCAACTTAGCACGCATGCATGCAGGCCTCCTTAAAACAACTATCTGGCCTCTGTAGACTGACAACTGTTATATTTCAATTGATTTTCTTTCAGGGACATTTTCCCACATTATTAAGTATTTAATGAAAATGTGATTGTTTGGAAACTTCTGCTGTAGGTACCACATGATTGACCTATGCATCCCTTATTGTACATTTAGTTTACTCTGAGCAATCTGCTTCCATTAATGCTGTTTCTATGAATTTACTCTTCTATAACTCTGTATAGGATGGATGACTAATAGAATTGGTAGATTTGCAACTATGTTAAATTCTTAAAATTTTTGAATATTTAAAATAGTCTTGATATTTATAAACTGATTGCTTCTAGAAAACTTGTACTAACATACCAATAAGTGTTTTCTGATTTGATGGGAATTAACACCTTGATATCAGGTTTATTTAGCTATTACTTGGTTATTAGGTTGTGCATGTGTGCTAAAGGTTTTATATATACATATGAAAAACTTTGTTTATACATATATATGTATATTACTTATATACATATGTATATATGTATATACACACATACATATACATAAATATATATTACTTGGTTAACATATATTATAAAGTATATATATATTTTTATATCTGTTTATAGTCCAAGTCTTTCTTCCTGAAACTACTGATCATGTTATTATCCATTTCCTTCCTATTTGAGCATTGTCTTTTTTCATTGATTTTTGAAAACTTAGATGAACACACATATAACACACTTAAACACACATGCAAATATATTCTTAATACAATGACTACTGAAATAAGGATGGAGTAAAGAGAACTAATATAAAGGACATATCAGTTCAGTTTAGTTCAGTTCAGTTCAGTCACTCAGTCATGTTTGACTCTTTGCAACCTCATGGACTGCAGAACTCTGTGCTTCCCTGTCCATCAACAATGCCTGGAGCTTGCTTAAACTCATGTCCATTGAGTCAGTGATGCCATCCAACCATCTCATCCTCTGTCGTCCCCTTCTTTACCGGCCTTCAATCTTTCCCAGCATCGGGGTCTTTTCCAAAGAGTCAGTTCTTTGCATCCGGTGGCCAAACTATTGGTGTTTCAGCTTCAGCATCAGTCCTTCCAATGAATATTCAGGACCGATTTCCTTTAGGATGGACTGGTTGGATCTCCTTGCTGTCCAAGGGACTGTCAAGAGTCTTCTCAAACACCACAGTTCAAAAGCACCAATTCTTCAGCTCTCAGCTCTCTTTATAGTCCAACTCTCCCATCCATACATGCCTACTGGAAAAACCATAGGTTTGACTAGATGGACCTTTGTTGGCAAAGTAATGTCTCTGCTTTTCAATATGCTGTCTAGGTTGGTCATAGCTTTTCTTCCAAGGAGTAAGCATCTTTTAATTTCATGGCGGCAATCACCATCTGCAGTGATTTTGGAGCCCCAAAATAAAGTCTCTTGCTGTTTCCATTGTTTCCCCATCTATTTGCCATGAAGTGATGGGACCAGATCTTAGTTTATTGAATGTTGAGTTTTAAGCCAACATTTTCACTCTCTTCTTTCACTTTCATTTTCTGCCATAAGGGTGGTGTCATCTGCGTATCTGAGGTTATTGATATTTCTCCAAGCAATCTTGATTCCAGCTTGTGCTTCATCCAGCCTGGCATTTCACATGATGTATTCTGCATATGAGTTAAATAAGGACAATATAGAGCCTTGATGTACTTTCCCAATATGGAACCAGTCTGTTGTTCCATGCCCAGTTCTAACTGTTGTTTCTTGACCTGCATACAAATTTCTCAGGAGGCAGGTCAGGCAGTCTGGTATTCCCATTTCTTGAAGAATTTTCCAGTTTGTTGTGATCTACGAAGTCAAAGGCTTTAGCATATCCAATGAAGCAGAAGTAGATGTTTTTCTGGAATTCTCTTGTGTTTTCTATGACCCAATGGATGTTGGCAATTTGATCTCTGGTTCTTCTGCCTTTTCTAAATCCAGCTTGAATATCTGGAAGTTCTTGGTTCATGTGCTGTTGAAGTTTAGCTTGGAGAATTTTGAGCATTACTTTGCTAGTGTGTGAAATGAGTGCAATTGTGCAGTAGTTTGAACATTCTTTGGCATTGCCTTTCTTTGGGATTGGAATGAAAACTGACCTTTTCCCATCCTATGACCACTGTTGAGTTTTCCAAATTTGTTGACATATTGAGTCCAGCACTTTCATAGCATCAGCTTTTAGGAGATGAAATAGCTGGAATTCCATCATGTACACTAGCTTTGTTCGTAGTGATGCTTCCTAAGGGCCACTTGACTCCACACTCTGTGGTCATATTTATTGAAAATACTTCTCTCAATTTGTTATTTGCCTTTTACTTAATGGGATTTTTAAAAATTTTATTTTTTTAAACTTATTGCCATACTGAGAAAAAAATCAATATAGTTTTAATATTTACTGGATCAACTCTGACCTCATAATTTTCAAAATTCTCATATCTATTTTCCAGCTGTGAAGTTGACCAAGTGATTATATAAACCATTTTAATATGCTAAAAATATCATTGGGATTTTGAATAAGGTTACAGCAATCTATAAATTGATTTGGGAATACAGATACTTTTAACTATTTTGTTTCTTCTTTTACAAATCTTTCATATATCTCAATAGATTTTTTTAGTTTTTTCACAAAGTTTTCCACACATTTCTTAATATTCTTAGCAGTTAACATCTTTTAAAATAATTATAAAAAGAATCTTCTCCCCTAGAACAACTAGATATAGGAAGAAAACAGTAATAGTCACAGTTCTTGACTCAACCTGAACTTTTTCACCCACAGGGTCTCTGTGTATACTTTTTGTAGGATATTTATCTGACTCAGGAACTACTTGCCAAATATCATCTAAATCTGAAATGAGAATACTTGTTTCTAAAAGTTGTTTTCTCCTAGCCTAACCAATTTATATAGTGTCCCAAATGTATGTGCGGTTTACTTGCAGACATAGGAACAATCTGTGTTATAGAACTGACATTAGAGAACTGATTTAATGGTGGCTGTGATAGGTACTAGGGAGAATGACTGAGGCTCAAGATGAGGGTCTAATTTGAAATGTGACTTCCTATGGGACCACAGGAGGTGATCTCTAGAAAGTGACATTTGAGCTGAGCTCTGCGAGACGAATAGGAATTAACTAGGCAACCTATGAATGCTTCTGACAGAGAAATAGACCGGCATGCAGGAAGCTCAAGGAATTAAGACAGGGTTTCTGTGGCTGGCACATGGAAATGTGGGGAGGTGGGAAGTAACACTAGAGAGAAATCAGAGAAACACAGAGAAATCACTGGGGGTAGGGTCACAGTAAGGTTTTTAGCCCCAAGAAGAAAACAGAAATCACTTGTAAAAAGTTAAAAACAGAAAAACTATCAAAATTTGGTGTATCATACATATTTTTAAAATAAAATCTTATAGAAATATACACACTATTTATGTTTATATATTCCCTTGGAAACCAGGGTTGTTCCATGGTTATATTGCTATAGTCCCCGAGGAAATATCTCTGTGGCAATTAATGTTCTTTAGCCTGGAGGGAAGAAAGTCTGGCTTCTTCAAGATTTCCAGACAGAGTTTGTTGCCATAAACAAAGGCCAACCAGGCCTGTGTCTGCTGTGAGATGGATGGGTACTGAGGCGTTATTGACTGACAGTTCTGTTTGCAGTTCTCTTGTTAGTATTGTTGTGAGAAAAGTATCAGCATGGCCAAAAAGTTCATTCTGGACTTATGGCAAACCTGAACAAACTTTTTGGCCAGCTCAAAAGTTTTTTGTGGAATAATTGTATAGTCCCTTCTATGAAGCGGCAGTCTGCTAAAATAGGCTTCCCAAATAGGCTTATGGAATGTGAAATCACCAGTAGAACCTGAAGAGTTTGACAGAAGTGTTTCTCGATTTTGGACCAGTAATTATTTGTCTTGGGGGCTGTTCAGTGCCTTGTAGAGGGTTTGGTAACAATATCTTGGCCCATACCCACTAGGCGCCAGTAATACTCTCCTCTTGTTTTGACAACCAAATGACCTCTGAGGGGCAGAATTGCCCAGGGTAAGAATCACTGAGTTATAGAGATTAAAGTCAGTCTTTCCAGTTAAAACTATTATACTCATTTTTGCTTTACCATGAATTGACTCAGACACTAACATTTAACAAATGAGATTCAGAATTATTATTAACAGTTAACTCCTATACTGCATAAAGCACACAGAGAATATATTATATTCTTTATTCACTTATTTCAGCAAACATTTATTGAACACTTGCTTTTGAGGCCACTATGCTGGTTGTTAGAGCCACAAGTTTCAGTGAGACAACTTTGCAACGAGTCTAGTCTACAGGAGAGACAAAAATAAGTGAATATATCATGGAAGCCTGATAGAAATTCAACAGAAGTTTACTGAGTAGAAACCCAGGGAGGAGAGGAGCTATCAGGGAATGGTAAGAATTAGGAAGTGACTCCTGAAACATGATATTTTTCAGGCTAATGAATTTGGGAAGTGTTTGGAGAGCTGTAAGACTTACAATAATATTCTAAGACATATATTATGATCCTCTCTTTTAAGGATGAGAAAACCAAAAGGTTAAACACTTAGCTTAGGGTCATTTAGCTAGATAGCAGCAAAATTAACCGAAGAATTTAACCATTATCTTGATTAACAGTATTTGTCTTTTCAAGTTGAATGCAATGGAATAAGAGAGATTTGGGGAACAGTCTTAATGAATAGATCTCTTAAAACTACAGTGACAAAAATAATACTCACTTATATGAATATGGGGCTTCCCTGATGGCTCAGAAGGTGAACAATATGCCTGTAATGCAGGAGTCAGGGGTTCAATCCCTGGGTGGGGAAGATCCCCTGGAGAAGGGAATAGCTACCCTCTTCAGTATTCTTGCCTGGAGAATTCCATGGACAGAGGAGCCTGGTGGGCCACAGTCCATGAGGTTGCAAAGAGTCAGACACCCACTGAGCAACTAACACATTCACTTTCCCTTCACTGTATGAATGTATCTCACAAGGCACATTCACAGAAATGATCTCTTGTGATCCTTCCGTCAACCCTGTCAATTCGACAGTAGGCGTGCATATCACCTCTGCTTTCTAGAGCGAAAGCAGACACTCGGGGAGTTTGGTTATAGAGCTCACAAAGCGTGTTGCCCTTCTCAGCATGGACATATGGTTCCCAGAGGCAATGGAATGATCATTGTATTCTAGCTTGTCATTGTACTTTAGCACCAGGATGCTGCCATCTTTTTTTGCTATCCTTGAAAGCAGTTCAATTTCCGCACTTAGAGCTGAAATTACAGTGTCTCAAAGCTAAATTTAAACGAGCAATTTACTGCGGTCCCCATGAAGAAACAGAACCAATCAATGTAATAAAAAAAATTTAAGATCATTCTGTACTTTGTATGGTTGCTATTGTGGTTGTGTGAATCATAGGAAGCAGCCAAATGCCTGTTGTTATGCAATATTTAGAAAGCAGAACAGTGCTTGGCCTGAGGTAGGTACTCAAGAAGTGTATACCAGAAGGATGAAAGTGAGAGTTATTCAGTCAGTTGTGTTCGACTCTTTGGTACCCCACGGACTGTAGCCCACCAGGCTTCTCTGTCCATGGAATTCTCCAGGCAAGAATAATGGAGTGGGTTGATATTGCCTTCTCTAGGGACTCTTCCCCACTCATGGATCAAACCCATGTTTCCCACATAGCAGGCAGATTCTCTACCATCTGAGATAGCAGGGAAGCCCTGTTAGAAGGATATACAGTGGAAAAGTGAATGGATGGATGTGAAGGCAGATGGAAGGGTGGCCACTTCCAAGAATGAGAAATGGTGAGCTGTTGTCAACATCTGGTTCCATTTTCTGTTAGAAACAAGTTCCTTGTCGCTGGCTTCCACAGGGTTTCTAATCTCAGTTCTTACCTAAAAGAAGAACAAGAACAGGTTAAAAAAAAAAAAATGGAACTGTAGAGGAGCAAAACTTGCCACCTCCAAATAATCTCTGGCATGCAGGTTACTTTGAGCTGAAAAACCAAACTCCAAAGACTTAGGAAGAAACTTTGCCCTCCGTCCAAGATCTCCTGGAGAAGAAAACGGCAACCCCCTCTAGTATTCTTGCCTGGAGAATTCTATGGACAGAGGAGACTGGCAGTCCATGGGGTCACAAAGAGTCGGACACGACTGGGCCACTAACACTTTCACTAACTGCCTAAAGAATGTCAATGGAGGACTTGCTCCAAGAAGGGAGCTGTCACCACAGATGTCTATAGGATCAACTAGGTGTGCAGACAGGATGGACCTAGCAAAACCTGTTTGTCAAAATGGTTCTCTGGGTCCTAGTGTCTCGACAGATCCCAGCAAATATTTGCTTACAAATGTTTGCTTTTCCAACTCCATGTCAGTTGCCTTCCTCTCCTCTGAAGTGCCAGCCCACAACCCCCACATCCTCCTTGGTCTCTAGCTGAAGACAGTATTCAAGGTGACCAGGATCAGCTGTTTTGCTGAAGATATTCAGTTCTTCTGAGTATCTCCCATGTATACATTACTGAACCGTTACTTACTTGACTTCTGTTAATCCATCTCATGTCAATTTAACTCTTCTATTAATATCAGCCAGAAGAACCTACAAGGGTAACGTTTCTTTCTCCCTGGCCAAATCAAGGGCAGCCTTTGAGTCTGGAAACCTTCCTGAAAGAGAGGTACTCAAGACATTTGAGTTGTTTTCCATGAATACTGTAATGATCAGACTCAAACTTGGCCCCTCCCCCTTCTTTTCCTAGTTTCCTACCCTGTCTGGTGAGTTACCAAGTCTTGTCATACCTTTCTCTCACAGAGCATTTCAAATCTGTCCCTTCATTTCCATTTCTATTCTTGTTGCTTTAGCTTAGACCCCCATCACCTCATTTCTAGGCTGTTATTCTAATGTATCAACTGCTGTCTCTTCACATTTTCCCATTCTCTCTTAAGTATGGTGTTACAATGAAATACTTCTCTTGTTATTGCTTTTGTCTTCAGTGACTATACATGATTACGTTCAATTTTCTTTTTCCAGCATAATGAGGCCCTTCTTATTGAATCTCTGCATGAAGCTACTCAAACCTGAAAGGCCTTCACTGTACACAGAACATGTTTTACACGTCACCTCCCACAGTTCATTGTTTTCTCCAGTATTTACTGAGAACCTTCTATGTAAGCTGCGTGTTAGATCATGAGTATTCAGAAAAGGACAAGAATATGAACTGGCAAACTCCTGCCCTCCAGGTCTCAGTTTCCTGGGGTAAATAGAAAACTATTTTATTAGAGAGAGAACATGCTGCATTAGGATAAGAGCAAGACTCTGGAGGAGTTCAGGGGAGGGACACCCCTAGACTCAGTCTCAGACTTTCTTCTGTGGGTCTCTTCTGTATCTGTATTTCAATACTTCTTGTATTATAGTTTTATATTTACCCTAACTTGTCATTATTTACCCCTGAAATCAGAGATAGGCTCTTACTTACCTCTGGCTTCTAAAATTTCAGTTTGGTGCCGAACCACCACTCAGTCGTGTCCAGCTCTTTGCAACCCCATGGGCACCAGGCTCTTCCGTCTGTGGGATTTTCTAGGCAAGAGTACTGGAGTGGGTTGCCCTTTTCTTCTCCAATCAACATACACAACAGTTGCTAATTCTATGAGAGGTGTCATGGTGAAAGCTTTGTTCACATTTTCCCAACTGACTTCCACAATGCAGTAGGTGTGATTAATGTATTATAGTATCTCTATTTTGCATAGTGATATCAAATACCACATCCAACCATTAAGTGGAGGAGCCAGGATTAGAATCCTGCCAGTGTGATGCCAAAGCCCATGCTCCTAACTGCTTCCAAATAGTAACGTATAGATGACTTACTAATGAATGAATGAATGCTCTTCTTTCTCTTTAGGTGGCTCCTTTGGGACTTCATGAAGTCTGGGAAAAAGTCAGACATATTCAAACATTATTTTCCTTTTCCTTTAAAACAAGAGTTGTGGAAGTTGAAATGACAAAAATGAAATTAGTCATCCCAGGGAAGCTGCAAGCTCCAGGCACATGCAAGGTGTTGGGCCAGATAAGAAGTGTGATGAGAATTGAACGCTGATCCTGGAAGTTCTGGAAATGGAGCCCACACAGTTATCTAGGAGAGATAAGAGCAAAACATGTAATGTGTTTCGCTTTATGTGATCAATAAAATAATGGGACCGGGGAGGGGGTGACATGTCGAGGGGAGGGGGATTGCTGCTTTCTGGAGATTTCTGCTAGGCCCTCTCCCCTGGCTGATCTGGCTGCCTTACGTCGTCCTCTCTACTGAGAGAGAACGTCTCCTTCTTCTCCAGCTGCAAGCCATTAGAGAGACGACTGCAGGGGAGGAAGCTTGTCTGTTCAAAGGGACAATGAGCAGCACTGGACCTGGCGGGAGTTCTTCACCAGCCACCATACAAGGTAAGAGAAGGGGAACCGAGCTAGTGAACAGTGTCGGCCAGCTTGCTCCTGCCCCCATCCCTCTCCTGAACATGTCCTCAGGCCCTACAGAGGTTTCGTAGACCAGACTTAAAATCCTCAAGCTCCTGACTTAGCTGAAGCTAACCTTGAGGATACACCCGAGGTCAGAGCTATTGAGAGGAAGGAGCTGTGATAAAGTGGAAAGAACATGGGCCCTGACTTCAGGTGCTGACTGTCTTGGCTTCTTACCAGCTGGGAGTTCCTTTTTGAGTTTCAGCTTAAGGTCTGTAAATGAAGATAAAATACCCACAAAATTCCATGACTACATGGAATTTTGCTTGTGGAAGTGTCTAAAACTTAAGAGCTACTCCACAGTTTTTATTATATTTAAATACCCAGTAGAATATTTCTCTCACCCTCATACCCATCCCGGTGGATTTTGATGGAGATTGATCTTTGCTGATCTATTGAAAAAAGTGATGTAAAAGCAAACAATGGTATGATAGGGCCACAAACTATAAATGTACAATTACTTCTAGCCTCTTTCCTTGGCCAGTAAGAATTCTGGCATGTTCTGCTCTTCTGGGACATGGTTGGTCAAAATTCCCTTCACAAATCTGAGGATTTCCTGAAATTGACCAAATAATTAACAATTTTCCTCTTTTTCTTAGAACTCTTTAATGGTCATCCATTGTACTTAAAAAGTGAAATCTCATCCCAAATTAATGAATGAAATGAAGTACAGTAAGAAATGAGGATATATAATGATTTCAAAATACTGTGAGAACTGTCTCTGTCCAAAAATGATATTCTCTTTCTGTTTGTTTGGAAAACAGCCTCTGGAGGCCTTGCTACTATGTACTCACTCTGGGTAGAAGCAGACTGATAACTTGGTGAGCAGAGTGCAGGCTCCATCCTAGCCCTTCCCAGGTCAGTGCTCTTGTGTGACACCTGGACCACTGTTCCCCATGACCCTGATTAATGGGATTACAGCATCCCCTCCTCCTGTAAAGCCTTTGTCTGCTGATGTCACTAGAGAGTGACTGTAGACTGCATGCACACCTCTATGCCTTCTTCTAGTATCAAGTAACTATCAATTGAGAATTGTTCAGAATTATAAAGAAAAAATATTGATTAAGGTATCAATAAAAGTTTATTGAGTACCTATAAACGCACTATGGAGAAGGCAATGGCACCCCACTATAGTACTCTTGCATGGAGAATCCCATGGACAAAGGAACCTGGTGGGCTGCAGTCTGTGGGGTCGCGAAGAGTCAGACACAACTGAGCTTCACTTTCACTTTCCACTTTCATGCACTGGAGAAGGAAATGGCAACCCACTCCAGTGTTCTTGCCTGGAGAATCCCAGGGACAGGGGAGCCTGGTGGGCTGCCATCTATGGGGTCTCACAGAGTTGGACACGGCTGAGGCGACTTAGCAGCAGCAGCAGCATAAATGCACTAATCATCGAGACTGATGCTTTTAAAAATATTGTTTCATTTAATCCCACAGTAGAGCTGGAGGAGGTTATTATTGTCCCTATTTTACAGCTGAAGAAACTGTGGTTTGGGGGTAAAATAAGACCAGATATGAAACAAATATCAGAGGTAAATCTGAATCTGAAATCTTTTCATAGCATTGCGTGCATGCATGCTAAATCACTTCAGTTATGTCCTATTCTTTGTGATCCTGTGGACCGTAGCTTGCCAGGGTCCTCTGTCCATGGGATTCTCCAGGCAAGAATGCTGGAGTGGGTTGCCACGCCCTCCTCCAGCCGATCTTCTGAACCCAGTGTCTGAACCCATGTCTCTTTTGACTCCTGCACTGGTTGGCAGGTTCTTTACCACGAGCGCCCCCTGGGAATATCTACCCTTTTACAGTATGACGCTGCCTTAAAATTACCCATCTGGGTGATGTCAGATTCCCTTCATCTCAAGGCTTTTCCCACATCACAGTGTGGGCGGGTATGTAGATTATTCCTCCAGGATAACTGTGAAAGTGGGCTGTGCGCTAAACTGAACAACAAGGTGGCCAATAAATGGTACAACATGGATTTAATTTGAATAACTTCCTTTTCTCTTTTCTTGATTGATTAAACTTGTCAGTGAAGTGAGCTGTTCAGAGAAAATAAACAATGATCCATTTGACCTACCAGCATCCATTAGGCAACGTGCCTAATAAGAAATCTGTTCATTCATTACTTTAATCATTCATTCAACACAAATGTTTACTGATATTTTATTCGGTTTTAGACTTGGCTGGGAGTCTAAAGAAGATGAATGGGGATGAAATAAAGGGTTTTGCTCATGTAGGGAATACAGTCATGTGAACAAATAATTATGATACTCATCCTTCAAAACTCTGCCAAAATATCTTCATCTCTAGAAGCCCTCCTGAGTTATATTAAGTACTTATCTGTTGTGTTATCATGGCAAACCATGCACAATGCTTTGTTAGCATTTAGCCATATAATACTGAAATCTGTTGGTTGTACATGACCACCTGAATAAATTCTAGGAAACTTGTAACCAAAACCAGAAAATCTTTCTTCATTTTACTCAGTATCCTACCTTGTCTTCTTCCTTCTGTGTCCAGACCTAGCTCTAACTCAGCCTAATTATCAGGCTCATTTTCCTATAGGTTTGTTTGCTTGATGTCTCATGTTACCAAACCACCATATCATTACTGGGCCATATGAAGCTTTTCATAGCATGTTATAATGAAAATACCATAGGGTTGATTCATCTGCACAATATGTAGTTTTATGAAACTGACATATACTCTTGATTCTTATTATGAGTTTATCCTTAGGTACATCAGGGTAACGAGTGCAACAACTGTTATTAGCAAGTAAAGTCTGAACATGTATGTTTGAATCTCAGCTCTGTCAGCTCAGTCACAAAATGGAAATTATACTAAAATTGAAATTATGCTTCTGTTTCTGTCTCCAGGTATATCTGTGTGAAGCACATGAACAGATGAAAAAACCCTTTGAATTTATGAAGTACATATGAAGTGCAAACTTAGTAATTAGGTTCATGGGTTTTGAACTCAGAAGATGGATTCAAATCCTGGGTCTGCCAGTGTGGTGGTGTTGTGCAGTTGCTCAGTTGTGTTTGACTTTTTGTGACCCCAAGGACTGCAGCACGCCAGGCTTCCCTGTCCTTCACTATCTTCCTGAGTTTGCTCAAACTCATGTCCATCGAGTCGGTGATGCCATCCAACCATCTCATCCTCTGTTGTCCCCTTCTCTTCCTGCCTTCCATCTTTCCCAGCATCAGGGTCTCTTCCAATGAGTTAGTTCTTTGCATCAGGGGGCCAAAGGATTGGAGCTTGAGCTTCAGCAGCAGTCCTTCCAATGAATATGTTGATTTCTTTCCTTGCTCTCCAAGGGATTCTCGAGAGACTTCTCCAGCACCAGCCACTAGCTAAGTAATCCCAAGCAGTCCTGCGCATTACTTCCCACACCTATAAATGTTCTTTAGTCCAATCACAGAGTTCTTCTGAAGAACCTGAAGAGTAAATGTAATACCGTGCGGTGGTTGTAAAACATGTCTGCAAATTCTGACACCCTCCCCATTGAGATGTGATCTGTGTTCCTTACCTTGGACCTGGGTGAGCTTATGAGCAACAGTGAAAATGAGCTGTATAACTTCTGAAGTTAGGTCGCAAAAGGCCTTGCAGCTTCTTTCTTGTTCCTGGAATACTGAGAGGCCATGTTAGACTACTAAGGCAGGAAGCTGGAGAGACATTAGTTGTAGAAGCTCCGCCAACAAGGTGCCAGACATGTGAATGAGAAAATTACTCTGCAAATCGAATCTTCCAGCCTCAACTCTTACAGTCCCTAAACACTCAACTTCCCACCGCCATTCAAGTCTTCCTAATTGATGCTCTCGGCATGGAGAAGCAGGGCCAAGACTATGCTCTATTCAAATTCCTGGCCTGCCGCAGAATTCATGAGCATAATAACGTGGCTGTTTTAGTCCACTAAATTTCAGGTGACTCATTACACAGTCATGATCCAAAGCTGGTTGAAGCCACATATGTGGAACCTTGAATATGGAGGAACAACTGTAGATACAGAAGGCTGACTATAAGTTAAACGTGGATTTTCCACCGTGTGGAAGGTTGGCGCCCCTGCTCCCTGTGTTCCTCAAGTGTCAACTGTGTTTAGCACAATACCTTGCACATAACACTGAATAAAAAGTGTCTGTCTACATCATTCTGCTGATGTTATAAACAGCCCTGGTTATGGCTTCAGAATCCTCCCCATTCACTGCCATGCTTTCTTGCCCTCAAAGTACCCTGATATTTTTTTTTAGATTACCTGCCTCTCTCTCACTGCTAACAGATGCTAGGGACTGAATGTTTGTGTCCTCCAACATTCATGTGTTAAGCCATAATCTCCAATGTGATGGAATTTGGAGGAGAGGTCTCTGGGAAACAACCAAGTTTAGATAAAGTCATGGGCGGGGGTGAGGCTTCATGATGGGGTTAATGTCCTTAAAATGGGAACAGACAAGAACTCTCTCTCTTTCTACCCTGTGAAGATACAGCAACGAGGCAGACGGAAAACAAGGAAGTTTGTTCTCCCTAGACACAGAATCTGCTGGCACCTCGATCGTGAACTTCTCCGCCTCCAGAACTATAGGAAACAAATGCTTGTTGTTTAAGCCACCAGGCCATGGTATTTGTTATCACAGTCCTTTTGAGCTGCTACAACAGAATATCATACACTGGGTGACTTATAAACAAAGAAACTTATTTCTCATAGCGCTAGAAGCTAGGAAGTTCCATGACCTGGTGGGCCCCCACTTCTGGGTTCATTGGTGGCCATCTTTTTACTGTGACATCACATGGCAGAAAGGACAAATAAGGCCTCTGGGATCTCTTTTATAAGGGTACCAATCTCATTCATGAAGGCTCTATTCTCAAGACTTAATCACTTCCCAAAGCGCCACCTTCAAACAACATCACGTTTGAGGTTAAGATTTCAGTATATGACTTTAGGGGACAAAAACATCCATGCTTATAACACAGCTGGAGCTAAGATGACAAATTTACTGGGTGAGATTCTGTCCCCACTTCTGAAGGGAAGGGGATTTGAACAGTTTAAGCCAATCACTGTATCCCCATTCCCTGGCAAGAGGGATTGTTTCTGAGATAAACCTGAGACCTAATTAAGTTCTATCAGAAAGAATCAGTCTGATGAGAACCAATTTAGGCCAATAAATTCCAGTCTATGTGAAAAGTTACTGGAAATCTCTTCATTCTTTTTCTGAAAATAAAGAAGTGAGATATTTCACCACAGTAAAGAAGAAAGGTTAAAGCTGCTGGCCTGAGGTTAGAGATGTCAAGGGTAACAGTGGGCTATACCAAAATGAAGTTCACAGCATGGAAGGCAGAATAGAGATGGGAGATTTGGGGCTTTTGTACACATTTTGACCATGACATCAAAGCCTTATTTAGAGTCTGTTTTCTGAATTGTTCAATTAGAAGATCTAATAATTTTTCTCTTTCAGTTTAAGCCATTTGGGGGTGAATTTTTCATCACTCTACTCCAAAGAGCCCTTCTAATTTTGGTTGTTGTTGTTGAGTTGCTCAGTTGTGTCTGACTTTTTGTGACCCCACGGACTGCAGAACACCAGGCCTCCCTGTCCTTCACCATCTCCTGCAGCTTTCTCAAATGCCGGGGTCCAGCCCCAGTGGATCCAGGGTGATTTGAAGCATGGATGGTGTAGGCGAGAAGAAACTTAATTATTGATTAATATAAGATTAGATTATGAAGAAACAGTGTAGTAGGAAAATTAAGTGGAGAAAGGAGGCTGAATAACTTGGCTTACGGGGAAGACCAATAAAATCTCAGGACAAGAGATTTGCACCATCTACTTTGGGCCACCAGCGCCCACTTGAATATCGAAGGGTGCCCCACCTTAGGCTCCCTTTCGTGTGGGTCTTAGAAGCCAGGACAAGTAAGTAGACTTGGTGAGCTGCCCCGCTCCAGATAGGAATTCAGACTGAAATTAGAGTAAAGAGGAGACATGGGGGAAACCAGTACAGCGACTGGCCTGTCCTCTATTGTTCAGAAGGCCTTTTATATTTTTTGATTATACATAGAGATCAATGGGTAACACAAAGTTATGCAGCATTAGCAGCCCAGACTCTTTTATCAAAACCAGGCTTTTCTCTCTGCATACAAGTCTTAGGTGATTTACATCATCTTCCGGCCAAAAGGGCCAATTAACATTTTACAGCCTTTTTTCTGATAAGGGTTTGTCAACCAGAAGACTTATTTGTGTTGATCTTCCCAAAGTCTGGTGCCACTCTGAGAAAGCAGTAAATAAAGTTACATTCTTACATAGCAAGGACACAAGAGGAGTGCAGTGATATATAACAAAGAGAAAAGTAATTAACTCAAAAGTCTAGTGTTGCTAACATCAAAACTATTATATATCTTTTTCCATACTGATTAACATCGTCCCAGGTGCCTAAAAGATAAAGAATATGGAGGCCTGGCAGCAGTCATTGAGTCAACAGTGAAATCCTGTCACCAATATGATTTTTAGCTCTTTAGAAAAGGCTCTGTATCTTTAAGATGCTTTTAAGCTTTGTGCCTCTCGCGGTTGGGGGGCTGTAAGCAATTTACAAGCTGTAAGAGGTCCAGGGAACCTGTTAGGCAAGCTAGAGAGCTATCAGAGGGGACATGAGCTAAAACATCCCTTTCAAATGCAGAAGACTAAAGCCCTGATTTGACTTTTTCCAGAGAGTGTCAAAAAAGTGAAAAAGCAGAGTACAAAGGCCAGAGTAAAAGGCCAGATTTTTGGTTTTTGGGGTACATGCCTGGGAAATACCAGGGGGAACCCCTAAAGCCTGATCACGTCCTTGCGTTTTGTCAGGCTTCCTTCCTCATGACCTTGTCACGGGCAGGATTCCTCACACTGGCCCCTGGCACTCAAATTCATGTCCATTCAGTCAGTGATGCCATCCAACCATCTCATCCTCTGTCATCCCCTTTCCTCCTGCCTTCCATCTTTCCCAGCATCGGGTCTTTTCCAATGAGTCAGATCTTTGCATCAGGTGGCCAAAGTATTGGAGTTCCAGCTTCAGCATCAGTTCTTCTAATGAATATTAAGGACTGATTTCCTTTAGGATGGACTGGTTGGATCTCCTTGCAGTCCAAGGGACTCTTAAGAGTCTTCTCCAACACTACAGTTCAAAAGCATCAATTCTTTGGCACTCAGCTTTCTTCATGGTCCAACCCCCACATCCATACATGACTACTGGAAAAACCATAGCTTTGACTAGATGGAATTTGTTGGCAAAATAATGACTCTGGTTTTTAATATGCTGTCTAGGTTTGTCATAGCTTTTCTTCCAAGGAGCAAGTGTTTTTTAATGTCATGGCTGCAGTCACCATCTGCAGTGATTTTGGAGCCCAAGAAAGTAAAATCTGTCAGTGTTTCCATTTTTTTCCCTCATCTATTTGCCATGAAGTGATGGGACTAGATGCCATGACTTTGCTTTTTGAACACTGAGTTTTAAGTCAGCTTTTTCACTCTCCTCTCTCACCTTCATCAAGAGGCTCTTTAAGTCCTCTTCATTTTCTTCCCTTTCTGGGGCTTCCTTCATAGCTCAGTTGGTAAAGAATCCGCCTGCAATGCAGGAGACCCCAGTTTGATTCCTCGGTTGGGAAGATCTGCTGGAGAACGGATAGGCTACCTACTCCAGTATTCTTGGGGTTCTCTTATGGCTCAGCTGGTAAAGAATCCACCTACAATGCGGGAGACCTGGGTCCTATCCCTGGGTTGGAAGATCCCCTGGAGAAGGGAAAGGCTACCCACTCCAGTATTCTGGCCTGGAGAATACAGTACATGGGGTTGCAAAGAGTTGGACACGACTAAGTGACTTTCATTTTCTGCCATAAGGGTGGTGTTATCTGCATATCTGGGGTTATTGATGTTTGTCCTGGTAATCTTGATTCTGGCTTGGGCCTCATTCAGCCTGGCATTTTTCATGATATACTCTGCATGTAAGTTAAATAAGCAGGATGACAATATACAGCCTTGATGTGATCCTTTCCCTATTTTGAACTAGTCTGTTGTTCCATGTCCCATTCGACCTGTTGCTTCTTGACTTGCATACAGGTTTCACAGGAGGTAGGTAAGGTGGTCAGGTATTCCCATCACTTTAAGAATTTTCCACAGCTTGTTGTGGAAAATTTTGGTAAAGCTGATTAAATAAATTATCTCTGATGCTATATTTTTGGCTGCTGTTTCTCAGCAAAGTTAACTTGGAATTATAGCTGTTAGTTTTGTATTAAAGTTTTTTTTGGGGGGGTGTGAACCATTTTTTAAGTACGTACTGAATTTGTTACAATACTGCTTTTGTTTTATGTTTTGATTTTTTTGGCTGTGAGGCATGTGGGATCCTAGCTGCCCAGCCAGGGATCAAACCTGCACCCCTGTGCTGGAAAGTGAAGCTTCAGCTACTGAATTGCCAAGGAAGTTCCATGTAGCTGTTACAGGGTTTATGCAATCATTACATTGACAGTGCAAGCAGATAATGCAGAAGAGCATGCTTCTCCCAAATGGACATGAAATAACCAGATTCATCACTTTTTCAGTTTTGAAATGGTTTTCTCATCACATAATCATACACTAAAATTTCAGATCATTGTTACTGTAGAATTAACCATGGAAACTATTTATTCGTGTTATTTATTAATAATCTTTTAAACATTCCTAAGAAACAGGAACTATTTTTTAGATATAGCTGTGTAAAATCACTGCAGATGGTGATTGCAGCCAAGAAATTAAAAGACGCTTACTCCTTGGAAGGAAAGTTATGACCAACCTAGATAGCATATTCAAAAGCAGAGACATTACTTTGCCAACAAAGGTCTGTCTAGTCAAGGCTATGGTTTTTCCAGTGGTCACGTATGGATGTGAGAGTTGGACTGTGAAGAAGGCTGAGTGCCAAAGAATTGATGCTTTTGAACTGTGGTGTTGGAACTCTTGAGAGTCCCTTGGACTGCAAAGAGATCCAACCAGTCCATTCTGAAGGAGATCAGCCCTGAGTGTTCTTTGGAAGGAATGATGCTAAAGCTGAAGCTCCAGTACTTTGGCCACCTCATGCGAAGAGTTGACTCATTGGAAAACTCTGATGCTGGGAGGGATTGGGGGCAGGAGGAGAAGGGGACGACAGAGGACGAGATGGCTGGATGGCATCACTGACTCGATGGACATGAGTTGAGTGAACTCCAGGAGTTGGTGATGGACAGGGAGGCCTTGCGTGCTGCAATTCATGGGGTCACAAAGAGTCGGACATGACTGAGTGACTGAAATGAACTGAACTGAACTGATCTGATGTATGTGTTTGTCTGTATATGCGTGTATACACACATATATTTATATGCAATAGATGTAACAGTCCATATAGATACATGGAAAGATACACAAACCACTTTTCTGTGTATCATTTTATAATTTGGGGAGTGCTTACATATCTATTACTTCATTTCATCCTTATAATAGCTGTAGATTGGTGTTTTGTCTTCATTTTATTATTTATGTTAGACTGGTACTAATTACATAAATAAGAACATGTATTAATTATTTTTGCTAATTATTAAACTAGTTATTGCTAATTATTAACTAAAAACTATTAGCTATTTATCACTTATTTTGTTATTATAAATTATTAATTTAGCTAGCTAATTATTAACTAATACTTATTGCTAATTTTTAACTAATTTACTGCTGATTAAACTGAAGAAGTTACATAAATAAGAAAATTGGTTTCAGGGAATTTATGTGACTGCCCAATGACACAGAAATACAAAGAAGTAGAATTTCTGCATCCAGAAAGATTGAGGAGATGTACTTTTCCCTGTTTCTGCTGCCAAGTATAGATAGAAATCCTAGACATTATATATAAAACAAACATAGGAAGCCTTTGAAGAAGAAAGAGAAGGCAAATAGGCTAGGGTTTTTAGGATCCAAAGGAACAATCTGGTTCCTTTGGAGTATGTTGCTATGCTTTCCTCCAGGGGATCTTCCCCAGCTAGGGATCTATCCATTTCTTGCCTGGAAAATCCCATGGATAGAGGAGCCTGGCGGACTAGAGTTCATGGGGTTGCAAAGAGTCAGACACGGCTGAAGCAACTTAGTGCGAATGCAAAAATAAGGTGAATGTGTATCTTCCACATATATGCCTGCATGTTGGTATATTTATATATGTATTTATCCTATTTGTTGTTTTCTGTTTCTTAAAGTCCTCTTTATTATATATAAGTATCTAATATATGTGTGCGTGCTCAGTCATGTCCGATTCTTCGTGACCCTCTGGACTGTAGCCTGTCAGGCTCCTCTGTCCATGGGATTTTCCAGGCAAGAATACTGGAGTGGGCTGCCATGCCCTTCTCCAGGAGATCTTCCCAACCCAGGGATTGAACTTGGGCCTCCTGCATCTAATACATTGAAGGTAAATTCTTTATCCGCTGAGCCACCTGGGAATCCCCATAAAATATATAATCATCTATGTAGGTTTTTAAACTCCAAAAATAATGTTCGTGGAAAAACACATTCCACTTTCTGTTTAGTTACAAGTGCAGAACAAGTTTATAATTTGTCGGTCAAGGAAAGTATTTGTAGGGATATCCATCCCTTTGAGATATTTCACTTATGCTGTCTCATTAAATTCTCCCCCCCCCCCCCAGTTTCACAAGGCAAGTATTATTGACCAAGCCTTTATAGATCTGGAAACTAACTGAAGTATCTTATCACATATTAGTAAACAGCAGATCTAGATTCAAAACCCAAGTCATCTGATATCAACTCTCTGCTCTTTATAAAGCAGAATGTATGTATTGAAAGGAAAATCTAGGATTTGCCAGAGAAAAAGAATATTTGAGTTTTAAACAAATATCCCCTTCAAATGTGGACAGTTAAAAGGGTATTTTCAGTGTCTTTAGCTCTTGCATAGCTGTTCATATGTCTAGTATTTAAGATTTCAAAGTTTAGCCTAATCTTGCCATCTGCTCTGAAATGATGAGCCCATCTGTCAAGATATTCAAGACAGTATCAGATTTCATTTATTCTATGAGAAGACAATGACTTTTGAAATATGGAATTTGAATGTGTCTGATTACAACATTGTGTTATGCTTAAAAACTGAAAAGTTAGTTCTATATGGTTGAACGACAGCCGAAGTCCCAGCACTGATTAAAAGTGAAAATGAGGCAGGCACACTGGGAAATCCAGACTATCCAAAGCTGATTTGGGGATATTTCAGATCTGGCATGATGGCCACTGTCTCAGCTGTTGTTGTTAAGGTTCAATTCCTGGGTTTGAATTCCTAGGGAAGATACCCTAGACAAGGGATAGGCCACCCACTCCAGTATTCTTGGACTTCCTTTGTGGCTCAGCTGGTAAAGAATCTGCCTGCAGTGTGGGAGACCTGGGTTCAATCCCTGGGTTGGGAAGACCCCCTGGAGAAGGGAAAGGATGCCCACTCCAGCATTCTGGCCTGGAGAATCCCATGGATTGGATAGTCCATGGGGCCACGAAGAGTCGAACATGACTGAGCAACTTTCAGTTTCATTCACTAAGTCATGTTTGACTCTTTTGCAACCCCATGGACTGCAGCCCACCAGCCTCCTCTGTCCATGGGATTTCCCAGGTAAGAATACTTGAGTGGGTTGTCATTTGCTTCTCCAGGGGATCTTCCCAACCTAGGGATTGAACTCACATATCTTGCATTTCAGGTGGATTCTTTTACTACTGAGCCACCAGGGAAGCCCCCTATATTAATTGCTTCTTAATTATTATGTTCAATAATACACATTCTCTAGACATTTTGGAAGTAATATTCTTTTTTTAAATATAAATTTATTAATTTTAATTGGAGGCTAATCACTTTACAATATTGTACTGGGTTTTGCCATACATCAACATGAATCTGCCACGGGTATACACATGTTCCCCATCCTGAACCCTCCTCCCACTTCTCTTCCCATCCCATCCCCCTTGGTCATCCCAGTGCACCAGCCCCGAGCATCCTGTATCATGCATCAGACCTGGACTGGCGATTTGTTTCATGTATTCATTCATTTCATGTATTCATTCATTTCATATTATCATGTACATGATAATATACACACCCTCGCCCTCTCCCACAGAGTCCAAAAGATTATTCTATACATCTGTGTCTCTTTTGCTGTCTCGCTAGGGTTATCATTACCGTCTTTCTAAATTCCATATATATGCGTTAGTATACTCTATTGGTGTTTTTCTTTCTGGCTTACTTCACTCTGTATAATAGGCTCCAGTTTCATCCACCTCATTAGAACTGATTCAAATGTATTCTTTTTAACAGCTGAGTAATACTCCATTGTGTATATGTACCACAGCTTTCTTATCCATTCCTCTGCTGATGGACATCTAGGTTGCTTCCACAGAGAATTTTACAAAGTGCTTTCAACGTCATTACTCCATTACTCATGTACCCTTCATTTAATATAAATATACATTATTATTCCTACCCTTATTCTTTTCTATATATTCTATATATTCTTTATATTTTTAAAGAAATAACCAAGTCATCTAAGTGGAACTGCCAATCACATGCTTCTAAAAAAGCAATACATGGACCATGGGAGTGTCCTATCTGGAGACTAAACAGGAGATCTACACAGGAATGACAGGCGATACCACCACATTCTTCTCTTTTTTTGGTCGAATTAGTTTAAACAAATAGGTCCTTGGCTTTTAAAATATGCTGACTCATGAGTGTGTTTTTGGCCACCTTGATAGAGATTATCCTCTCTTTACTTCAGTCTTGCTTGATTGTAGTTAATTCCAGAGTCACCTAGATTCAAAAAACAAATTAAAATTCCTTCTAAACAAGTACTTTTTCAATTTTCAGGACAAATGAAATCCCCAAATCTTATGAACATTTCCTGTCCTCCTGTTCCCCCTTATTCTGTTCCACTTCAATCTTGGGTTGCCTGATTCCTGAACTTTGGTTTATTTCTGCAATGGCTGGATGCTTTTCTCACAGTGGAATGGGCACCTCCAAAGAGCTAATATTTCCATCTTAAAGCACTTCTATACAAATTTCTAGCAGGCCGACAGGACATATTAACATGTCTCAAGGGGAGCCTATGTGTATACACACACACACACACACCACAATTAAGAAATTGTATCATTCCCAGAATCCTAAGTATCTTGCCATCTAGACACATATTACTATTACCAACTTCGACCATTATCAAGATTTTGTGTTAGTGCAAGAAAGTAATAGATAAAAATCACAAGATAAAGGAAGAGGGAAAATCTCTCATGTTAGGGTTTTCCAGTCCACTTCTCTCTATTGAGTTCATGATCCAGGTACCTAACTATCAATAGAGAGAAATCTCAGAAGGGTTACCTACACCATCAAGTGTACCTCGCGCACTTTACTGAAGGCCAAGATGGTGCTGAAAGCCCATGCTGTCGCTGTTGGCACTTCCCTTCCTGTGTTTTCAGGGGCCTAGTTTACAAGACTGCGGAGAGTCTTGCCTCTCTCTGGTCCATCCTTAGCAAGCACAATCTAAACCAAGATTTCATCAGGTAGCTCCTCCTTCTTACAGAGCTTGGCTCCCCTCCCTCCACCACCGTGGTGCAATGGGAGGACACTCCCCTGCGGAGTTCTGCCTGTGGGTCCCCCTCCGACACCATTTTGTATCTCTTCTTGCTCTCAGGCTGTGTTCAAGCAACACGACCCGTTCCCTGCAAACAAAGTGTGTCTTAGTCCTGCTTAATAGTTTCCAAAGGCTGCCCATGACACTGAAGGGAAAGCCTGATTCCAGACCCTGTATGATCTGGCCTCTGCCAATCTCCCCAGCCTCATCTTTTACTGTTTTCTGCCTGCCCACTACTTTAATCATGTTCCTTTTGCAGCCAAGCTCTTCCTTTATGCAAGGCTTTTTATCACATGCTGTTCTGTCCACCTGGAATGGTCTTTTTGTCCTTTCCTAACAGTCACTGTGAGATGATGATATTTATTTGTTCAGTCACTGTAGTCATGTCCAACTCTTGCAACTCTATGGACTGTAGTCTGCCAGGCTCCTCTCCATGGGATTTCATGGCTGATACCTCTTATCCTTCAGATCACAGTATAAATATCGGGCTTTTCTGGGGGCTCAGATGGTAAAGAATATGCCTGCAATGCAGGAGACCTGTATTCAATCCCTGGGTTGGGAAGATCCCCTGGAGGAGGGCATGGCAGCCCGCTCTAGTATTCTTGCCTGGATAATCCCTATGGACAGAGGAGCCTGGCAGGCTACAGTCTGCGGGGTTGCAAAGGGTCGGACACAACTGAGCGCCTAAGCACAGCAACACATAAATATCATCAGGGCCTCCCTGGTGGCTCTGCCTGCAGTGCAGGAGACCTGGGTTTGATCCCTGGGTGGGGAAGATCCGCTGCAGAAGGAAATGGCAACCCACTCCAGGATTCTTGCTTGGGAAATCCCATGGAGCTGCAAGAGCTGGACACGACTAAAGTGACTGAGCAAATAAATATCATCATCTCACAGTGACAGTCCATGGCCACTGTGTTTAATGTAGTAATCCTTTATAAAGGAGTCAAACTATTTTGCTCATTAGCGTCTACCAGAGTGTCATGTTTCTAAAAAAATAAATCTAGTAACATTTCTTCCCAAGAGTCTTCTAGATTCTCTCTGATGTCTTTGCTAACCACCCAGATGAAACTGATTTTTTTTCAATCACATCCTAATGGCATAATATATGTAGGTAATTATGTTGCATTTAATTGTTTATATGACTGTCTGTCCCACCAGTCTTTGAGATTCTTGAAGCCTATATCAGACATCTTTGTATTTCCAGGACTTGAAAAATACTAAGTTCTCAATGAGCAGCAGTTGAATACAGTGAATGAATGAATTCAAAGTTTGATTTCATGTTTGAATAACTCAGAATCTCAGGGCACCAAATGCATGTCCATGCACAGGTCAAAGTATGGGGCCATGTTATGGGATTTAGTTTAGCAGACAAATCTGTCTTATGTTCATCTTTCTTCTTTTCCTACCCCAGCTCTTTCAAAGATAACTTGGACCAAGAAACCTCTTTCCCAGTATGCTGAGGGAAAATGTCTGTACTGAGCGATACTAAGCAGATTCACTGCACCCTGCCTACCCAGAAAGACTTGCTATCCTATTCTAGAAGCTTTATCTCCTAGTGTCCTATCTGCATTGCGCCAGTATTTGGGTTATCTCAGCCCCTGACTCTGTCTCTGATATCATCTACCAGTTCTTGCTACAGGAGTCAACCTAAACAGCTGTATTTATGTATCAGCTGACCTCTGCATTTGACCAACGGTAACTGGACTAATGTGGAGACTGGCCCAAGCTAAGTCAAACAGGTTCACTTATCCTAAGGCAGAAGGTCACAGTCTGGATGTAAGTTCTCCCAATTTCCAACCTAGACACTTGGACTTCATATCCCTATTTTCTTTTCCCTATTCATAAGAGAAATTGAGGTTGGCTGAGGATGGAGCACAATTCTAATCAGAAAGCCCAGTAGTAATGGTGGTGTTTGCATGGAAGAGTGAAAGTGGTTTATGAGTTCTGAATCCCTCCAGAAGGAAACTTCGTTTCAGCTGCAAGATGCAGCTGAGCAGATGGTGGAAAGAAGAGCAGATGCTATAAACAGCTCTAACACTTGGGAAGAATGGCCTAGAGTTTGAACCACACTTGCATTGGTGAGTCTGTCCTGCCCAAAGCTAGTTAGCACCTGCTGGTCCAATGAAGCAAGTCCAGGGACTGGAGACACTAGCTTGTGTGCCTGTATTATGTAATCTTGGGCAAAATCACTCGACTTCTTGAATTTTTTGTTTCATCTCAAGGGCAAGATATAATAACTGTCTCCCTTCCCTCACCAAGTCTTCTCTTTTTCTTAGCTATTTATTTATCTACATTATTTGGCTGGTCAGGTCTTACTAGCAGCACACACGATCTTTGTTGCATCATGTGGGATCTTTCGCTGTAGTGCACAGATTCTCTAGTTGTGGCCACGGTTTAGTAGCTGAGGTGTTTGGGTTTAGGTGTTCCATGGGATATGGGATCTTAGTTCCCAGACCAGGGATTGAACCCACATCCTCTGCATTACAAGGCAGATTCTTAATCACTGGCCCACCAGGGAAATCCCACCAAGTCTTCTTTGAACATCGACAGAAATAATGAAAAGTAAATAAAACTTCTTAATGAGTAATATAAAAATCTAGACTATTATCCTTAATAAACAAAACAACCAAATGGATGGCAGAGGATAATATGTGAAGCTGAATCTGTGCCTAAGAACATAAGGAAACCTGACAGGAAGATGAAAAGATTTTAAATGTACCCCATGCTTGGTGCGTCGCTGCACTGCCGAGGTCATTAAAAACCCCCAATGCGTGTGTTAAGTCGTGTCCAACTCTTCACGACCCCATGGACTGTAGTCCATCAGGCTCCTCTGTCTGTGGAATTTTTCAAGCAAGACACTGCTGTGGGTTGCCATTTCCTTCTCCAGGGGATCTTCCCCACCCAGGGATCGAACTTGCATCTCTTGAGTCTCCCTCATTGGCAGAAAGATTGTTTTTTTTTAACCTCTGGTGCCACTAGGGAAGTCCCAAGTAATGACTGTTATATAACCAGAGGCCATTCTTCCTTCTTTGCTTTACAGAACCAATTCCTTTTATTATTCTTCAATCAGAAAGAAAGACATGGGTAACAGAAGAATATGATTTTACCTGAAGTGACTGTGCAGTAAATTAAAGTCTGGTATTATATGCTTAAAATGCTGATCCTTTTCGATAGCTGTTGCTCTGTAAATAGAGAAAGAGAATGAGAGACAGAGAGGGTGAAAGAGAGAGAGGGGGAGAGACAGAGAGAGCCAGCCAGACTTTTCTAAAACTCAAATCTTCCTTTTTCCTTCAGCACCAGGTTCAAAGTGAAGTATTGCTCTTTTAAGTTTAATGTCCTAAATTCTTTCCCCTTGAGCTCAAGTACTTCTTCACCAAGTCACTTTCTAAAGGAGGGGAATACTATACCTCTGGACCTGATTTTTAAAACTCCAGATTGCACTTTGGATTTCTGCAAGTTTCACATTAAAGTTAAAAATCTTTGCCAGCTTCACGCAATTATGTCCTTTTGTATTTCACAGTAAAAGAGCAAAGTAGTTTGAAAATGTTTGCATGACTCATTTTTTATGTAACTCTGAAGTTTGGAAAAACTTTCCCTTCTAATGAATCCCTCCTGTTAACACATCCCCACCCCTAGCATCCTGATGACTTTTACTTTCATCTCCAGGTCGGGGGGCATATCTATGCCAACCTACTGTGGGACAGATACTTAATAGCTATAACTGCACATAAGCCTAAGGAAAAACAACTTAGGATGCAGATATTTCCCCCTTACTTTAATGATAAGGAAGCCAAGGATCTATGGAGTTAAGAATTATACTGAAAATCTCAGGTAGGAAATGGCAAAGTTAGAATTTGAACTGAGATTATTTCTTCCCTTCAAAGCTCTTTATACTGCCATGGTTTTGCCTTTACCTGGGAATAAAGAGTTATTTATATTTTAACTGGAGACAGAGCTGGAGAGAGAGTGCTGGGAGGGCAAAGATAAACCCTTCATAGTCCCTTCCAACAGGACATTTATAGTCTAGAAGTCGAGATAGATGCAGACATAAATGATAACTGCAAAATTCTGTGATAAAAAGTAATCATATACCACATGACATGTATTGAGTGTTTTCCATTTGCAAAGCACTATCTTAAGTGCTTGTGTTGACTCATATGTATAAAAATAGAGGAGTGCGTGAGGGGCATGGTGGCCAAATAAAGGGAGGAAGCAGATCTGTCACAGCAGGCACCGAAGGTTGGTTGAGAACCCATGGTATGTTCGGGCGGGAACACTGCAGGCAACATAGATATATATGCAAGAGCAAAGAAATGCACAGAAGCTTGACCTGGGATTTGCCCAAGTAGAGGGAGAATGTAGGAAATAGGATGGGTCATCTGGAACAGGCACATAGGGTTCAGGTCTGGAAAGGCCATGCATACCGTGCTGTAGACTTTGGACTTTTTCCTATCAGCAGTAGAAGTAATTAAAGGGTTTTAAGCTGTCGAATGACATGGGACCTCAGCCACCTTCAAATAGCATTCGGGGGTGTGTTTTCCAACCATAAATGCTGAGGTCAGGGGGCAGGTTGGAGGACAGGGTTCTCTCCACATCATGGGAACCACAAGCCCTGGACCCCAGACCTCGACGACGGCAGCGCAGGGCCAGCACTTCCCCAGTCACATGGCCTAAAAGTCCCAGTGCCCGAGGACGATGGCCCAGGTCCCAGAGTCCAGTGACAGCCAGCTAGACCCCTGGGTGTTACTCCCAAAGATGGTAGGAAACAGAATCTATGCATTTGCTATTTCTCCTGTCTTCAGAATTTCCCCAATTTAGGGGGAAAGTTTGGCATCCAGACTCACTCTGGCTTGTTTATCAGGTATATACTAATACAAACCTCTCCCTATAAGGCATGGCAGAGTTCCTTGGCTACAAGTTAAGCACAGCTTTACTTCTTGCCCTGTTGGCTTAGACGTCATTCCTCCTGAAGGCAGGAGGATGGAACAGAAGGCTTTTATCAGTCCCTCTTAACTTGGTTTCTGCAACAATCCTCTCTCTATTCTGTAATACCCTCATCACTTAATTCAGAGAATAATGGTGTATCCATCTCCAATTTACTCTTGCCATTTCCCCAGCTTCAATCAGATGTCTCTTCAGAGCTTGCAGCCTCAGGCAGATGTGGGATCCTTGTGTCAGGCACAGAAGCAGCTGGATTACAATCACATTCCTTTAATGATCTCATTCTAACTTGGCAGCAGCTTGATGCCCCATCAAAGATCCGCATTCAGAGCTCTGTCACACTGTCACGCTTGGATGTCTGTCCTCCTATTTCTCCTTCCTTGTGATAAGAGGCAACAGTTAGAATCAGACATGGAACAATGAGCTGGTTCCAAAATTGTGTAAGGAGTACATCAAGGCTGTATATTGTCACTCTGTTTATTCCACTTACATGCAGAGTGCATCATGTGAAATGCCAGGCTGGAAGAGTCACAATCAGGAATCAAGATTGCCAGGAGACATATCAACAACCTCAGATGATAGATACCACTATAATGGCAGAAAGTAGAGAGATACTAAACAGCCTCTTGATCAGAGGGTGAAAGAAGAGAGTGAAAAAACTGGCTTAAATTCAATATTAAAATAATGAAGATCATGACACCCACTCCCATCACCTAATGGAAAATAGATGGGGAAAAAAATGGAAACAGTAACAAACTTTATTTCTGGGGGCTCTAAAATCACTGCAGAAGGTGACTGCAGCCACAAAATTAAAAGACACTTGCTCCTTGGAAGGAAAGCTATGACAAAGCTAAAAAGCATATTAAAAAGCAGAGATATCACTTTGCCAACAAAGGTCCGTATAGTCAAAGCTATGGTTTTTCCAGTGGTCGTGTATGATGTGAGAACTAGACCATAAAGAAGGCTGAGCGCTGAAGAATTGATGCTTTTGAACTGTGGTGCTGGAGAAGACTCTTGAGAGTCCCTTGGACTGCAAGGAGATCAAAACAGTCCATCCTAAAGGAAATCAGTCCTGAATATTCATTGGAGGGACTGAACTGAAGCTGAAGCTCCAATACTTCGGTCACCTAATGCAAAGAACGTACTCGTTGGAAAAGATTCTGATGCTGGGAAAGATTGAAGGCAGGAGAAGAAGGGGGCAACAGAGGATGAGACGGTTGGATGGCATCACTGACTCAATGGACATGAGTTTGAACAAACCCTGGGAGTTAGTTAAGAACAGGGAAATCTGGGGTGCTGCAGTTCATGGGGTGGCAGAGTCAGACATGACTTGTCATTGAAAAACAACAACAACAAATTTAGGAAGCACCCGATTGTTCAATGGAACAAATGAGTCCTTCTTACCTTCCCTCTAGGGGCATTTGCTAAGTTTGTTCTTTTTGCCCCACCACACTTGGTTACCAAGCTCACTGAAGCAGGGCACTGCCTAGGAGGGTGCTCTTCTGCTGGCGACTTGCTCTTCTCTTTACACCAGGGACACTGAGAATTTGCCTCTTTCATTCCTTCCGAAGTCCATCTCATGCCATTATTCCTCTAACCTCATTTTCCAAGCCAATTATGATCCCATTATCTCTGTTAACTTGCTACATTATGCACGCATAGATCACTGAAAATGAAGAGATGACAATCTTAATATTTAACTGCTTTTCATAATGCGGCATTTGTTTGGAAATGAAACTCTGATGTGGTGGCACTTCTCTTTTGTATACTGTTCAGTAACAGTCAATTAACTGCAAAAGAAAACCAAACAAAACCTTAGTTGCATTTTTTCAGGAAGAAAGGGTATTTCTGCATAAGCCCAGATTACTGACATTCATCTACTTAAAATGAAAAGGGGAACGTGGGGACCTTAAAGAGAAATATTACCTCAGAGCTATAGAAAATATTCCTTCTTCAAGGAAACAGGGTGGATCTGATGAAGGAAATCTCATTCCCCATCAACACAGTCTGTCCCAACATGACTCAGAATCAAAATGGAGGTCATTTACTCATAGAAATCCATTCCACTCAAACACAAATTGATTGACACACTCATCCACTCAAATAACTTAATGAGCACCAACCATATGCTAGGCACCGGAAGCTGAGGTTCAATAAGACATAACCCATCTTTGCCTTCAAGGATACCATGTCATAAAGGAGGTGGCAGAAAAATATAAAAGGGCCACATTAGGAGAGAATTTACACAAAATGAAGAGCCCTGCAATCAGAGGCAGTGATGATCAAGTTAAGCATTAAAGGTTTAGTTGTGATGAGACGAAGTAGAAGAGGAACAAGATCTTGCTGATCAGTGAAATAGCCTGTACAGAAACATCAAAGCTATAGCCTGGCTGCCTGCAGTTAGAATAGTTCTTCAGAAAAGTTCTATTTGGTCTCAGCATAGAGTTTTAAATTTGACTTTCAGTGGGCTTTTGCACACTTGCCATAGTTTTCACTGCTCCCTATTACCTTAAACTCCGGCTGTTTTACACACTCATCTGGTCTCTAACAATATTGGAGTTTTCAAACTGTGGCATAAAGAAAGCAAACAGAATGAGGCAGGCATTGGAAAAAGCTACGTGTTAATAGCTTGGTATGGGCAGAACAAAGTGTGGATGCAGAGAAGAGGGAGAAAGGAATCCGCAGACATGTGAGGGTATCAGATAAGAAGGGCCTTGTATGCGCTGATGAAGAATCTAAGTTCCATCCAGAAAATTAAAGGAAGCAATTAAAGCAGATTAAACAGGAAGGGTCAGGGCCAGATCCGTCCTATAGAAAGATCACGAGCCAACAGTGTGCAGAAAGGAATGGAAGAGGTAACAAGTGGAGACAAGGATAAAAGTCCTAATATTATCGATTAAACCAGGCTGGATAGCGTAAAGGCCCACATAGTAAGCATCAGAAAATGTGTAGGACATATCTTTTGAGATATTAAAGAAGTTGGAAGAATACAACTTAGCAGATGATTGTTGCGGGAAATGATTAAGAGGGAAATGTCTTGGATGAAGTCAACTTTCTGTCTTAGACAGCTAGACTGATGTTGCTGCCATTTGCCAAAACAGGGAGGGAAGATTAAATTGTGGGAATGAAAAACCCTTCTTTTTTTGTCCCCACTCATCATCCCCTTGTGTAGACATAAGTACTCTGCTTGTATCTCTGATCCTGCATAATCCAGAGATTATGATCCCATTATCTCTGTTAACTTGCTACATTATGCACGCATAGATCACTGAAAATGAAGAGATGACAATCCTAATATTTAACTGCTTTTCATAATGCGGCATTTGTTTGGAAATGAAACTCTGATGTGGTGGCACTTCTCTTTTGTATACTGTTCAGTGACAGTCAATTAACTGCAAAAGGAGATTGTTGTTTCATGAAGAGCGTATTAGACTCAATCAGATGACCCAGTTTCACAACATCTCTTTATGTAATCTTGGCCATGTTATTTTTCTGTGCCTCAAGTATCTCATCTGTAAGATGGAAATACTTAAACTTTCTGCTTAGCCCAAGGCTTGTTGGGAGATTGAATATGCTGAAAAAAGTGAATTTACTTTGGGAAGTGCAAAGGGTAATGTATTACCTAAGAAGTGAATTAAGTCTCTTGCACATATTCATGTCAGAAAATTAAGTATTGACCCAGAGGTTATCATACAGGCTGATTAAAATGCAGCAAGGGATATAACAGGCTTGCTGTGTCAAAACTGGAAGCAAGTGAAGATAAAATAAGTAATCAGTTGTGTTGAGACCCCATGGACCACAGCCCACCAGACTCCTCTCTCCATAGAATTCTCCAGGCAAGTATACTGGAGTAGGTTACCATTTCCTTCTCTAGGGGATCTTCCTCATTCAGGGATCAAACCTGGGTCTCCTGCTTTGCAGGTGGATACCTTACCAACTGAGCCACCAGGGAAGCTGAACTGATGAGAATGCAATGAAATCTTCAAAGTCAAATCGGACGGAGAGAGAAACAATCTCTCTGAGGAGTCAAGGAGAAAAGCACCTAGAAGCATTCTGGATTTGCTCCATAGTGCTCTCTTTGGAGAAACAGGCTGGAGCTTCATTTAAGGTACATACGCTGTCTCTGTAAACCCTCATTCAAACATTGCATTCAAACCCTAGAATGTAATGCTTATGCAGAAGCTCATGAGCTGCACAGGGCAGCTGGAGATGCCGTCTACTCTGTATCTTTCAGGGATGCTGCCTCCCTTGGGGCTGGAGGTTCATTTGTGGATGCTGAAGATCCAGTTTGACAGTGACCTCTGCCTCACATCCTTCTGGGAGCCTCTTCTCAAGCAGATGTTTAGTGGATCCCTGAAGCATGATCATAAAGAGTTTGCTTACACATAGGGTGGTTTTCTTAAGCAGGATGTGGATGAGGTGGCTACTAACAAGACACCCCAAATACAGTAGCATAAAGAAGAGAGAAATTTGTTTCTTTCTCCTTTAGAAGTCTTGTTAAGTGGTCCAGGGCAACGTTGGTGGTTCTGCAGGGTGAGAACCCAAGCTCCTTTTATCTTAAGGCTCCATCATTGTCTTACCCACGTGTTGAAAAGTAGTTCAATATTATAATTGCTGGAAGTACATCTTGGCCAGCAGAGAAGGCTAAAGGAGAGGAGAAAGCACACTCTTTCCCTTTTAAGATCATAGTGCAGAAGTTGCTTATGTTCAGCTAGGCAGAACTGTTAAGTCTAGGTGGCTCAGAGGTAAAGAACCCACCTGCCGGTGCAGGAGACATTGGCTCCACTCCTGAACTGGGAAGATCTCCTGGAGGAGGAAATGGCAACACACTCCAGTATTCATGCCTGAAACATGTTATTGAAGAGGAGCCAGGCGGGCTATGGTCTGTGGGATCGTCAAGAGTCAGACATGACTGAGCATGCGTGAAATCTTATGTCCAGAGCTAGCTTTAAGAAAGGCTGAGGCGTGTGTTCTTTAGCTGGTGGTTCATATGCCGCTAAACTTGGGAATTGCGGAAGTAGAAAGGGTGATTGCATACTGCGTGGGGGGTTGTAACCACCAGTCTCTGTGTAGCAGTAAAAAGCAGTTTGGTCTGGAACTTTAGCAATAAAAATTGTCTCAGAATTAGTCCTTGTGGATGGCCTTAAAACTAATCCTCTATCTGAAGAGATGAAATGAAATGCTCTTCTGACGAAAAATCAAATTATAGCTTCTATTGCATTTTCTCTCTGTCAAGGTGTAATTTACGAGATCTAACTAAGGTAATTTACACCCAGCGCACTGTACAGATCTTACTGAGCGAGCTTTGATGGATATATACCTGTTAAGACAACGAGCATTTTCAGCACTCTAGATCACTCACTCCTTCATGCCCCTTTAGGCCAATCCCCAACACTTAGATGATCACCGTTCTAAGCATTACCACAGAATAGTTTTACCTATCCTAGTGCTTCATGAAAATGAAGTCACACAGTGTATACTTCTTTACTCCTTCACTCAGACAAATGAGTTTTAAGATGCATCCGCGTTGCTGTGACTAGGATTCCAATATATGAGTTTACCAAAGCTTGTTTGTCCATTTTTCTATTGATGAACATTTGGGCTATTTACAAATTTAGATTGCTATGAATAAAGTGACTATGAATATTCATGTGTAAGTATTTTTATGGACATTTGTTTTCATCCTCTTGAATAAATATCTCAGAGTGGAATTGATGGGTCACAGGAATGATGTATGTTATGTTCATAAGAAATTGCTAGTTTTCTAGCCAGCAATTTATGAGCATTCCAGGTGCTCTAAATCCACACTCATATATGCTTTTAGCAGAATTTTCAATGGAAGCTCTTCTAATGGTCCTACTGAGTTTTAAAAGGGGAAAAATATGATTTGATTTCTGATTTGCATATTAGCATAGTTTTCAACAACTCCTTTCCACACATCAGCAATACCTAGAAAATGTGTATAAAATTATTTGAAATATACAAAATCTTATTAGAAAAATGAGCCTATGACCATTTTTTAAATAAAAAGGGCTCTTAATAAGACTTTATAGTATAATGAATGCTTGGAGCCAGAACACCTGGGTCTTATCTCTGAGCCCTAGATTTTTCATCTACAAAATAAATATTCTTTTTAAGGTTTTTGTGAGATCTAACTCAGGTAATATGCTCAGCAGTAGCATGGCGCCTAACACAGAGTAAAGGATGAGGAAGTTTTATTAGAACATATCTTATCACATAATCATGAATATGATCATCATCACCATCATCCTTATCATCATCACCCTTAACTGTTCCCCAAAATTTACCATGTTCCAGGAACTGCTGTGGACTTACATCTTCTAATTAAATTCTCAAAACAATTCCTAACTTCAGCACCGATGCTTTAATTTGTTATGCATCTGCTGGCCCTTCTACCCGTGGGTTCCAGCTTGTGCCAAGTCATGCCCACTGCTTCGTGCTCTCTGTATGCTAGAGGAGCCGCCATTGTGCCAGGAGCTTACACAAACACAGAGGCATCACAACACAAACCGGAGCTCACGGGCAGAAATGGCAGCTGTGATGCAGGCCCTCCAACTCCTTGTCGCCTGTTGGAGAGGGGGTCCTTTCCTGGGCCGGACTCCACAGTGCATCCGGCTGCAGCTCATCCCACGTATGTCCTCTGCATTGCTCTAAGGGCACTGGGAGCTTGTCCACCTGCTCACCCTTCTGACTACAGGTTCCATCCTGTTCCAAGGGACACTACAGCTGTCGGTTTAAACGCACTGCATGCACAATATAACAGGTGAAAAGCCTGCACTCGAAAGAAGGGCATCATCTGCAAAATTAGCAAGTTGAAGAAATAACATTCAACCCGAGGCTGTGTGACTCAAAGCCACTACTCTAAGTTGCTGTGAGATACAGACGCCTTACCTGGCGTTTCAATCACTTCTCTATCATAAACCAAACTGGGACTTCACTTCTTTTTTGGATGCCAAAGTTTCTTCACGCATTGTGTCTGCAGAAGCCATGTGGAGAAATCAAGCGCATATAATAAATTTGCACACACAGAAGTGTGAGAACTGAAAATGAGAGCATTGACCCAACAACAAACATCTGCATATCTAGGTCGTTTCAAAGCAGATCTTTAGGACACAGCTTTGTTTTAAAGATTAGAGGGAACAGTAACTTTGGTCAGACAGACCCGGATCCGAATCACAGCTCTCCCACTTACTGGCTGTGTAATCTGGGACCTGACTCTGTTTTCAGGAATCATTTGGACTCATACAGCTAAAGGAAGTTTTCTTAGCATGTCTGGCTTTGCATGGCGAACTGTCCACAGCATCCATTTAGCTGGACTTAGGTGAAGATTCGTTTCTTTAGAAATTAAAGCATTTTCCACTGTTGTGAGTGAGAGCAAGTCAACAGCTGCTATAGAAGTGTCAACACTCACAGATACCTTCCAATTATCCTTGAAGCTCTGATGACAAGGAAAAAGCAATAGTCTTTGCCTGAGGAGTTGCCTGTGGGAAAAGCACAGGCATTTTCAAGTGCACTAAGCAAGCAGATTTGACAGAATAAGTGAGAGTATCTGAATGGAACCACAGTCAGGCAGAGTGGCTTTCATCACGGTAATCTCTGCCAAGTCCAGTCCATTATTCTCAGGGTACAAAGAGGCCTATTTCCACATGGCAAAGATATGCTGTGTGAGACTGGAAACAGTCTCAGGTTTCCGGAAAAAAAAAATTCTCTTGTTTCTACATATACAGATTGAGCATACTATTGACCAAAGTTGTGGCACCACCCTGGTTTTGACCTGACAATGGAGTTTTTTATATTAATACTTAGCCTGAAATCAAACCAAGTGAGTTTGAATCACAGTTCTATCACTTACTGGATGTGTGCTCTTAAGGAGATCCCCAAATCCTGTGGTACGACAATCTCTTTCCCATTAATAAAGGAAATAATACAGCTGATCTGAGAATTACACCAGTTAGTTATTATACTTCAGGCAGTGAGCTACCACAAATCGTTAGCAGCAGCTATTCCTACCTCAGCCTTCCTGTCTCTGACACTGAGTGACACTTGTATTCTGTGTCCTTTCTGTCAAGGTCACGCTTGTCACTACTGCCACATGTAGGTAGGGTGTTTATGCTCTTTAAAAAGCCTGCCTATTCCTTCACTTAGTTATCTTTGTAACAATCCACGCAGGCAAAGAAACTCCAACTCGGCAGCTCATCCAATAGAACATGTAACCTAACAAACAACTGTCAGGTATATTAGGGCCTGAATTATGTACCAGAAGAAATGCAAAGACGTTTAGAGGGGCTTTCAGACTAGTAAGAATAGGCAGAGAGATTTAGAAACTAACCTTGTTGACTAGCTACATTACTGCAGACTTTTCGTTGGGTGAATCACCATTATTAGCACCTGTTATCCTCACTATGCTGTTGTTGCTCAGTTGCTACGTCGTGTCCAACTCTTTGTGACTCCATGGACTATACAGTGCAAGCATAGTTTAAATTGAGGTTTAACAGGTAGTAATGATCAGAATGGAATTTTAGCCCAGTTATACTTGGCTGGAAACTTCATGTTCTTTCCACTATGCAATGATGTTCATTCAAATAATAATGGTAACTAAAGCATGCATAAGGGCCACCCATCACAAAACAATTAGAGCGTGCACCGCTATGTGCACTGTACAGATTCTGAGGGTGAGTGACTGGGAGCCTCAGGAACTGGTATCAAAGATGAGGCTCTAATCGATCAGCTTTCTCTCTCCAGCGCCTATCACAGGGCAGATCACGGGGATTGAGTGTGTGCTAGTGTAATGACAGGGACAGAAGAGACAATGAGCAGTCAGGAGGAGCAGGCTGGGTGCAGAAACGGCCCACTGGTCTTCAATATCCCTACAGATTTCTACTGTCCTTTTGACATGCTTCCTGAGTCACTAAGGATTTTGCTCATTTCTCTTTGTGTGCACTCTGTTTTTCCAATGTTCTAGATATGAACACAGTTTCCAGGTGTTATATACTGCCAGATGATTGATACAGCCTATAAAAGGATTGTCGTTTTTGTTAGGTTCTGAAGGCAAGAGCATTTTGGCAATAGCACCACATTTGCTCAGATCTATTACTAAGCTTCCCATTAGCGGTTATCTCAGAACCTTTTGACAGTAACCCCATCATTCTGCGCATGCATGATTGATTTCTTAAAATGGAAACTCAGAACTTGACAGTTACTTCTGCTGGGCTGTTCACGAAGAGATGGCTTTCTGAAAGATGCAGTTTTAGGGATTGTTTAGATGGTGGGAGTGGGTAGGTTGAATGTCAGTGTAGGTAGAGAGGCTCGTTAGGCTGAAGGTATGTCCAGGGATGGCTGAAGAGATTGATAAGTAGCTTTTGGTCCAGGGGGCTGACCTGGTTGGGGAAAGGAGACTGCCTGAGAGAAGACCCTGTAGGAGAGGGTGAAGACCTTAGAAAAAGTATGGCTGCAATGAGAAAGGTGGCCCTAGTGGTAAAGAATCCTCCTGCCAGTGATGAAACGTGGGAGACAGGGGTTGTATCCCTGGGTTGGGAAGATCCCCTGGAGGAGGAAATGGCAACCCACTCCAGTACTCTTGCCTGGAGAATCCCATTGTCAGAGGAGCCTGGCAGGCTAGGGTCCCTCAGGTCACAAAGAGTCAGACGTGATGAAGCTACTTAGCATGCACACATGCATGAGAAACAGCTATAAGGCCTGGAATGAGCTGGAAGGAAGGGGAGAAAGTGAGCTGTGGGAGGACGTGGGGCCTCTCATCTTTCCCATCTCCTCAAACCCCTCCTAGCAGGACTGCCTGCACTGTGCTCAGAAGCACCAAAGAGAGGCTAAAGCAATAGGTTTTCTGTCTCCAGTAAATCGAATGCCTACTTCCATGTGTTAAACCTAGGATAAAAATACCGTGAACAAGGCTAGCTTGATTCAAGGGCAGCATTTCTTCTATAAGTCCCATATATTGAGGATGATTCATAATTACAGTGGACGCTAGAAATAGGAATCCCATTGTGGTCCTGCAGAGTGTTCCCACATTCAATTATTGCCTTTCGCTTACCATGCCTAATGAGTCCCAGCAGTTAATAGCTAATATAAGAAGCCGAAAGCCACTTGTCACATTTTTAAAAATATTCCATTTCTTTCTGGCTGCTCTCATGGCTTTCTATTTGGAAAGCCAAGATTTACCCTCAGCACCTTCTCACTCCCTTTTTACCCATTCGAAAGAACTAATGTTCTTAGTGCCCCTGACATCATTTTTGGCTGAGATCTTTTTTTTTTTTTTTTTTTTGCCTTCTGGAGGGAATTTTACGAAGTATTTTTCTCATAGCCTTAAAATTTTGGTAGCGACACAGTGATAAGGGGATTAAAGGCAGGAGCCCAACTTAAAATGTATTTTAAAAAATGATTATTGAGTCCATCTGGTTTTACTAATCATAAGCAGAAGTTATTCTTGCTTCCTGTTATACAGAATATTATCACTGAAAAATTATAGCAAGGACAGGGAACTTAGTGATTTTAGCAAGATGAAAGGAAATGGGGTTCTTAGCATTTTGCCAGTTACAGGTCTTCTGAGAACAAAACACCTTTACTAAAGCTGACCTGGAGAACACGAAGAATGAAGCGCTTGGATCTCCTCAGTCACTGGGCTCTGAAGCAGTGGAGGGGAGAATGCTGGTCTACTCACCACCGGAGACCCCTTCAGAAGTGGCACAGGGCTTGCCATAGGCTGACTGTGAGGTTGCCCTTGGGAGTTACAGAATTGCAAGGCATCTAAGATCCTCATCTCAATAATAAGGTGTCCAGGCATAACATCTGGGAAGCCATCCCCTCAGAAAACACAGCAGTTTCTTTGTGTAGTAGTCTCTCTTCTTTTCCTGGCCTCGCCATCTCCCAGCTTATCCCAAACTGTCTGGAATTCAGAATGTCTTTCCAACTTTGCTGTCTGTAACTAGATCCCCTGGACTCGATGGAATTAAGATGTTGGGAAGTTGAAAACTGACCTGGCAGGTCTCTATTTGTGATGGAGAAAGTAGGTTTGTGCCTTATTGTTGCCTCATCCAGGAGTACAAGAGGAGAGACCTATAAATCAACATGGTGCTATGAGACAGAATCCTAGGATCTCTGCAATGTTCCAGCTGGAATCCTGTAGCCAGAACTCAGCAAAGGCTGGAAGCAGTTTAATATTCAGGAAGAATGCACGTGCTGAACTGTCACATGTACCTGGTAGTTGGAGGCCTGTTTTATGGTTCAGCCTGGGAAGCCGTCTGAATGTGGAGGGCCCCCTGAAATGTTGAAAAGGTCAGGAGAGGAGCAAGTAGTTTAACTTACATAAGAACATCATGGTTAGTTCTGCCTCTATGAAAAAAATATTTTGAATAGTAACATGTGCATCAGAGAAGAGTCTTTTCATTATTAGAGCCGTAGCTGTAGAAAGAAAAGCTAAAGACTAAACTCCATCAATGATTTGAGAATAGCACTGAAACATGTACATTACCATATGTAAAACAGGTGACCAGCCTAAGCTCAAGGCATGAAGCAGGACATCCAAAGCTGGTGCTCCGGGACAACCCAGAGGGATAGGATGGGGAGGGAGGTGGGAGGGGGTTTCAGAATGGTAGGACACATGTTTATCTGTGGCCGATTCATGCCGATGTATGACAAAAACCATTACCATATTGTAAAGTAATTATCCTCCAATCAAAATAAATTATTTAATTGAAAAAATTAAAGCAGAATGAAACACTAAAAAAAAAATAAAATGGAGGATCAAAGAAGCAGAGTAAGATTACCAATGGCACACAGCTTAGAAGCAACAGAGCCAGGGTTCAGACTTAGTTCTGGATGAAATAAGTATCAAGGGTTAGACTCATGATAATAGCTTACTGTCTGAAAGAAATAAGCTACAAATAAAGTCCTAATAAATACAATTTTAAAAATTTCAAACAAAGAGTATTACATATGAATAGGGAAAAGTTATTCTCTGGGATATCTGTGATTAGGTCAACAGGGAATAAATTTATATTTGGACAGAGAAGTTCAGGTTAGACTTGAGAGATGGAGCGCCTTTTCTGGAATGATTATGTGATCCTAGAAAACTTCAGTGGTCATGAAAGCCCTGGTGAAATATCTAGTTATCTCTACTTAGGCCCCTGTCTTCTTATTCCTTGAATTTTCTTTGGAGGTTGTTTGAACTAGAAAAGTAATTTGTTTTATTTTGTTTTTGAAACTAAAAGGCCAAATTTGGGTCAAGAATTAATGGCTCTGGTTAGTTTATTTTTAAATTTTACATGGGATGAGACAAAAAGTCATTTTTATTTTTATTCTTGTTTAAAATATTTCATATTCTCTGTGAGCCCACTGTCTCTGCCTTAGCAAGTCAAGTATAGTGAACATTAGTACAAATGTTGTTGATTCCAGATTCTATAGTGACTATTGTTTTCATTTCAGTCAACTGAGGATTCTCAAATGGGCCTGGTGACATACTAATGCTGCTGCTGCTGCTGCTGCTAAGTTGCTTCAGTCATGTCCGACTCTGCGACCCCATAGACAGAATCCCACCAGGCTCCCCCATCCCTGGGATGCTCCAGGCAAGAACACTGGAGTGGGTTGCCATTTCCTTCTCTAATGCATGAAAGTGAAAAGTGAAAGTAAAGTCGCTCAGCCGTGTCTGACTCTTAGCGACCCCATGGACTGCAGCCCACCAGGCTCCTCCATCCATGGGCTTTTCCAGGCAAGAGTACTGGAGTGGGTTGCCATTGCCTTCTCCAACATACTAATGAAAGTGAAAGTGAAAGTGAAGTCGCTCAGTCGTGTCTGACTCTTTGCGACCCCATGGACTGTAGCCCACCAGGCTCCTCCGTCCATGGGATTCTCCAGGCAAGAGTACTAGAGTGGGTTGCCATTTCCTGCTCCAGGGGATCTTCCCAACCCAGGGATAGAACCCAGGTCTCC
Source organism: Budorcas taxicolor (assembly GCF_023091745.1). Taxonomy (NCBI): domain Eukaryota; kingdom Metazoa; phylum Chordata; class Mammalia; order Artiodactyla; family Bovidae; genus Budorcas; species Budorcas taxicolor. The sequence goes on along the minus strand of NC_068934.1, from coordinate 8,452,064 downwards.
CGCATTGTAGGCAGACGCTTTAACCTCTGAGCCAGCAGGGAAGCCCATGTACTAATAGTTGGTCATAAATGAGGTTTTGGTGCAGAGACATTAAGATAAAGACTCAGATCTTGACTTCAGAGTGTTTATAATTTTTTTCAATTCAGTGCAAATCCTATGGGAAGAGACAATGCCCAGATGAAGGAAGAGTGATCTAATGTTCAAGGTGAAGGAACAGGGAAAGACATGGGCTTTTTGCGTATTTGTGATATAATCATGTTTCAGGGTCTAGACCTAAAATGAAATTTAACTGCCAGCTAACCAATGGATAAATAATAGGAGCAGTTTTCTCATCAAGTCCCTCATTGTCATGTTTTTCTGTTTCAAAATGGAAAGAAAATGTTAAAAAGATATGGGGACTGCCTAGTATTCTCAGGCAGTTTCTGTGGTGTTATACTAATAGTTGGTCATAATTGGTCATAATGTTTGGTCCTTAATTTTTGACCAAAATTTAGCCTTTTAGTCTCTTTCTATTTCTATGGTGAAACTGGGTAAGTGCTGTTTGAGTTCAGTTTTGGCACATGTTATTTATTTGTTTATTTATTTTTAAATTTCAACTTATATCTGAATACCAAAATGAGACATATTAAACATATTTTGTATTCTTTGATTTTTACATTTTTAAGCTGTTTCTTTTTAACTCTTTCTTTTAACTCTCCTGCCATATTTTCCTGTGAGAGAGCTTCAGTGTTAGCATAGCTGCTGATAAAAATTTAAGAGTCATGAGTTAGTTTGACTGCTTGGAAAATTATTCTCTTTTTGAAGCAAATTTTCATCAAGTTAAATTGCATACCCAACATCTCTTCCCGGTTTATTTCCTAAGAGTATATCTGGGAAATGTTGTGTCAGTCTGACCTGATTCATTAAAGAAACTCACAGGAGAGGTTTTTATGAGGGGTTGGCTTCACGCCTGATCCTTGAAGGGTTTGCGGCATCATTGTGCTACTAAAGTAACATGAAGCCATATTCACGATCAAGCCTCAGAACAGGAGGTGCTGGTTTTCATTCTTTGTTTTAGGAGGGCTTCCTCCCTCCCTCTCATTCCTCTTCCTTTTCCCTTTCTTTCTGTTACTTAAATAAAGACAGATAAGTGGACACTAACTAATAAGTTTGACTAAGCAAACCTAAAATGATCCAGAGCTGCTTATGTTATGATCTTTGGTAACTCCTGGAGTAGAAGGAGGTAGAAGGGGAAACTAAACACAGATACTGCCATGTCAGAAATCAACTCCTATTCTTCTTTCAGTCCAGGCACATCTATCTTCTCAACTCTGCTCACGTTTGGTATCTGTTCTGAACCTGGGTGGAGAAAAGGCAGGGAGATGCTGGTTCTCAGAATTTCTGATTTCATATCAGACTTTCATCCTTGTGGCTCACAATTATTATCTGTTCCTGGAAGACTTGACAATTTCGCCCACAGGGTCAATCTGAGAGCTGCATGCTTGGCATCTCCAATGCCCCGACAATCTTACATTAAGGCACTCATCATTTTAAATTGTAGCCTTTTGATTATATTGCTTTCTTTTCTAGCACACTGTGGGCTACTTGATGGGAAGGAACATGACTTTTTCATGCTTGTATTCCCAGTTTTACCAGCAGTGTATCTAAATGTAGCAGGTTCTCACTAACTGCAAATGAATATTGAATGTATGAATAATTGCATGGATAGGTAGGTAGATGAATGGTTGGATGGATGGATGGATGGATTCTGACCTCGTATTTCCTAGGAACTTAACATTTCTCCTCTGAAAAATAAAGAATGTTGATGAATACTTCTAAGACCTTTCCTAGCATTCTGGGATTCTATAAATCATTGACTAGGGCTTTAGTTCTAAAACACGCCTCTGGGTTCCTAGCTTTTTTTTTTTTTTCCCCTCTCCTTGACAAGGATCCTGATTCCTATTGTTTCAGGAATTATTCCTATTAGACCACCTGGAGTCTGTACCCTAGCTTTCCTATTGCATTTTCCTGCTTAAACCTGGCTTTGCTCCCTTGTCTGGGTTTTGGGTCTCATGTGTCTAAGTCACATTGCCTCTGCTCTTCCTGTCTCCCTCCCATCCCAATCCGGGAATGGCATCATTCTCTCAAATGCTACACTAGAACTGATGAATGATTCATTGTCTCACAATGATCCCGAGGTACGTTTTATGGGAAGGAATGGTCATAATGCTTCTGTCCTTTTTTCCATCCATCCATCCATTTATCCATCCTTTCCATACTATTTTTATAAGTGGATATTATTGTCCAGATACATTATATGTGTTCTTGTCTTTTAGAAAAAGTGATGAGTAAGTTGGTTGCCTGATCTCCATAAGCTTAGCATCTAGTAGAGATAGGCATATAAATCAGTAAGTATAATACAGACGTCTGTACAGGGTATTATGAGAGATCAGAGGAGAGAATGATCAGTATATCTAAAAGAGAAAGATGGATATCTTGAGCTGAGCTAATGAGAAGCTGCAAGCAGATAAGTATGGTTAGAGGTTGGAACATTAGGGAAAGGAAATAAACAGAGGTTGCTAGTAGGCCCACATCACAACTTAATGTTTCTCGCCACCCTCTCTTGCTTCTTTCTCCTCCCTTCAGTAGGTGTTGACCTCAAAGGCACTTCCTGATAAACATCCTATATGCTTAACTCTGCCTCAGAGACTGCTTTACTGAGAATACAACCTACTGCCTAAGAAGACTTCCTGTAAGTAGTGAAGAGACATGAGACAGGAGAGTAACACGACATCAATAGTGATTTAGGAAGATCACTTCAATAACAGTTTGGACATACTAGGTAATAAATCAGTTGGTTATTAGACTATTGCCATAGTCCTTATGGGCTTCCCGATGGCTCAGTGGTTAAAAAAAAAAAAAAAAAAAAAAAAAATTTGCCTGCCAATGCTGGAGACGTAAGAGATGTGGGTTCGATCCATGGGTCAGGAAGATCCCCTGGAGGAGGAAATGGTAATATTCTTGCCTGGGAAATCCATGGACAGAAGGGCCTGGTGGGCTATAGTCCATGGGGTCACAAAAGAGTTGGACACTATTTGGCAACTAAACAACAACAGATCAACTACTTAGTCATCTTCTATCATGGACTCGATGGATGTGAATTTGAACAAACTCTGGGAGACAGTCGAGGTTAGGGAACCCTGGCATGCTCCAACTCATGGGGTCACCAAGAGCCAGACATGACTTAGTGACTGAAAAACAACAAATCATATTTACCGTACTCTGACAGGACCGGATATTTAGGAGAGGATGATGCTAGGTCCTGCCTCATGGTAACCACAGTCCACTGAGGGATACATGCAAAAATCAGAATGTTTCTGGGTAGTGTGATAAGAGCTCTGATGAAGATACATACTTCATCAAAATATGATGCTGGAAAAAGATGAGTAGGGTGTGGGGAGAGCCAACCTGGTCTTCCTGGGGCTACTATTAGATGACAGGGACCTTTGTGGGGGAATAGGGTTTCAGCAGGAGAAAAGCAGTAAAGTATTCAGAGAATGCGAGGTATGAAAGGGTCTATAGTAAAATGAATGCCTCGTTATCTAATGGGCCGACATTTCTTGAGAAAGAATGGCACAGACTACTCTGAACACATTCTCAAGCTTCAGAAAGCTATATGCAACTCTCCACAGCTTCCCTTCACTGCTCTGCAGGCTACCCTTCCATCGTCTCCAAATCAAATCACAAAAGTCACATCTCACTCAGGAGACCAGTCCAAAGAGTAGCGGATTTTTCAGAGTTTATTGACTGAAGCTTACCCTTGCTCTAGGGCCAAGTAAATAAAATTTTATTTGCAACAAATGTAGCCTTTAGTTTTCTGCAGTCCAGGGACCAGAATTTTGAGCTTAGAAAATATCACTTTTCCCAAATTACATTTTCAATGCTATATGCTCACCTTCTTTTAAAAAGAGTATTTTCTTTCTCATTTTATAGTCATACTTCTTGTTTCATGAAATGAAAAACTGCACGCATATATGGAAAAAAAAAAAAACCACCCATAGTCCTAGTACGCGGAGATGACAAGTTTTAATAGTTTGAAGAATTATAACCACTATTTATTCTATGTGTGTTCTTTCACATTGAGTTGTGTTTTGTTTTGTGTCTTGCTTTTATCGCTTAATATATTTACAGAAGATTCTATGGTATTATTTTCTGACTTCTGAATAACTAGATTTTCCCATTAAGCAATGTCTCTTGGTAGCATATATTGTTTCTCATTCATTACCCTTTTTAGGAACTTTTCCTAGACACCGTCCTTCCCTGTAGGATTGATGTCTACCACCTTGTGCTGTGCTTTATATTCTTCACTGGCTCTAATCATGGAGGCTTCCTTGGTGGCTGTGTTGGTGATATGCTTTTGGACAAAAGCTCTGTCTCAGAAATCTTTGTGTCCCCTTATATTAATCTAAGATATGATTTTGTTGTTTAGTTGCTCAGTCATGTCTAACTCTTTGTGACCCCATGGACTGCAGCACGCCAGACTTCCCTGTCCATCACCAACTCCCAGAGCTTGCTCAAACTCATGTCTATTGAGTCCATGATGTCATCCAACCATCTCATCCTCTGTCATCCCCTTCTCCTTCTGCCTTCAATCCTTTCCAGCATCAGGGTCTTTTCTAATCATTTGGCTCTTCACATCAGGTGGCCAAAGTATTGGAGCTTCAGTCCTCCCAACCTAATATTCAGGACTGATTTTGTTTAGGATGGACTGGATGGATCTCCTTGCAGTCCAAGAGACTCTCAAGAGTCTTCTCCAACACCACAGTTCAAAAGCATCAATTCTTCAGCACTAGGCCTTCTTTATGGTCCAACTGTCACAAATGATATGATAAAGACTTCTGTTATATATCTGCTGACTTAATAATGACTTCAGCTGTGAACAGATACCCCACACCCAAGGTAAGAAACCCAAGTAAGATGGTAGGTGCTGCAAGAGGGCATCAGAGGGCAGACACACTGAAACCATACTCACAGAAAACTAGTCAATCTAATCACACTAGGACCACAGCCTTGTCTAACTCAATGAAACCAAGCCATGCCTGCAGGGCAACCCAAGACGGGTGGGTCATGGTGGAGAGGTCTGACAGAATGTGGTCCACTGGAGAAGGGAATGGCAAGCCACCTCAGTATTCTTGCCTTGAGAACCCCATGAACAGTATGAAAAGGCAAAATGATAGGATACTGAAAGAGGAACTCCCCAGGTCAGTAGGTGCCCAATAAGCTACTGGAGATCAATGGAGAAATAGCTCCAGAAAGAATGAAGGGATGGAGCCAAAGCGGAAACAATACCTAGTTGTGGATGTGACTGGTGATAGAAGCAAGATCCGATGCTGTAAAGAGCAATATTGCATTGGAACCTGGAATGTCAGGTCCATGAATGAAGGCAAATTGGAAGTGGTCAAACAGGAGATGGCAAGAGTGAACGTCGACATTCTAGGAATCAGCGAACTAAAATGGACTGGAATGGGTGAATTTAACTCAAATGACCATTATATCTACTACTGTGGGCAGGAATCCCTCAGAAGAAATGGAACAGCAATCATGGTCAACAAAAGAGTCGGAAATGCGGTACTTGGATGCAATCTCAAAAACGACAGAATGATCTCTGTTCGTCTCCAAGGCAAACCATTCAATATCACAGTTATCCAAGTCTATGCCCCAACCAGTAATGCTGAAGAAACTGAAGTTGAACGGTTTTATGAAGACCTACAAGATCTTCTAGAACTAACACCCAAAAAAGATGTCCTTTTCATTATAGGGGACTGGAATGCAAAAGTAGGAAGTCAAGAAACACCTAGAGTAACAGGCAAATTTGGCCTTGGAATGTGGAAGGAAGCAGGGCAAAGACTAATAGAGTTTTGCCAAGAAAATGCACTGGTCATAGCAAACACCCTCTTCCAACACAAGAGAAGACTCTACACATGGACATCACCAAATGGTCAACACCAAAATCAGACTGATTATATTCTTTGCAGCCAAAGATGGAGAAGCTCTATATAGTCAACACAAACAAGACCGGGAGCTGACTGTGGCTCAGATCATGAACTCCTTATTACCAGATTCAGACTCAAATTGAAGAAAAGAGGGAAAACCGCTAGACCATTCAGGTATGACCTAAATCAAATCCCTTATGATTATACACTGGAAGTGAGAAATAGATTTAAGGGACTAGATCTGATAGATAGAGTGCCTGATGAACTATGGAATGAGGTTCATGACATAGTACAGAAGACAGGGATCAAGACCATCCCCATGGAAAAGAAATGCAAAAAAGCAAAATGGCTGTCTGGGGAAGCTTTACAAATAGCTGTGAAAAGAAGAGAGGCAAAGAGCAAAGGAGAAAAGGAAAAATATAAGCATCTGAATGCAGAGTTCCAAAGAATAGCAAGAAGAGATAAGAAAGCCTTCTTCAGTGATCAATGCAAAGAAATAGAGGAAAAGAACAGAATGGGAAAGACTAGAGATTCCTTCAAGAAAATTAGAGATACCAAGGGAACATTTCATGCAAAGATGGGCTCGATAAAGGACAGAAATGGTATGGACCTCACAGAAGCAGAAGATATTAAGAAGAGGTGGCAAGAATACACGGAAGAACTGTACAAAAAAAGATCTTCATGACCCAGATAATCATGATGATGTGATCACTAATCTAGAGCCAGACATTCTGGAATGTGAAGTCAAGTGGGCCTTAGAAAGCATCACTACCAACAAAGCTAGTGGAGGTGATGGAATTTCAGTTGAGCTGTTTGAAATCCTGAAAGATGATGCTGTGAAAGTGCTGCACTCAATATGCCAGCAGATTTGGAAAACTCAGCAGTGGCCACAGGACTGGAAAAGGTCACTTTTCATTCCAATCCCAAAGAAAGGCAATGCCAAAGAATGCTCAAACTACCGCACAATTGCACTCATCTCACATGCTAGTAAAGTAATGCTCAAAATTCTCCAAGTCAGGCTTCAGCAATACGCGAACCGTGAACTCCCTGATGTTCAAGCTGGTTTTACAAAAGGCAGAGGAACCAGAGATCAAATTGCCAACATCCACTGAATCATGGAAAAGGCAAGAGAGTTCCAGAAAAACATCTATTTCTGCTTTATTGACTATGCCAAAGCCTTTGACTGAGTGGATCACAATAAACTGTGGAAAATTCTGAAAGAGATGGGAATACCCGACCACCTGACCTGCCTCTTGAAAAATCTGTATGCAGGTCAGGAAGCAACAGTTAGAACTGGACATGGAACAACAGACTGGTTCCAAATAGGAAAAGGAGTATGTCAAGGCTGCATATTGTCACCCTGCTTATTTAACTTCTATGCAGAGTACATCATGAGAAATGCTGGACTGGAAGAAACACAAGCTGGAATCAAGAGTGCCAGGAGAAATATCAATAACCTCAGATATGCAGATGACACCACCCTTATGGCAGAAAGTGAAGAGGAACTCAAAAGCCTCTTGATGAAAGTGAAAGAGGAGAGTGAGAAAGTTGGCTTAAAGCTCAACATTCAGAAAACGAAGATCAAGGCATCTGGTCCCATCACTTCATGGGAAATAGATGGGAAAACAGTGGAAACAGTGTCAGACTTTATTTTTTGGGCTCCAAAATCACTGTAGATGGTGACTGCAGCCATGAAATTAAAAGACGCTTACTCCTTGGAAGAAAAGTTATGACCAACCTAGATAGTATATTCAAAAGCAGAGACATTACTTTGCTGACTAAGGTCTGTCTAGTCAAGGCTATGGTTTTCCCTGTGGTCATGTGTGGATGTGAGAGTTGCACTGTGAAGAAGGCTGAGCGCCGAAGAATTGATGCTTTTGAACTGTGGTGTTGGAGAAGACTCTTGAGAGTCCCTTGGACTGCAAGGAGATCCAACCAGTCCACTCTGAAGGAGATCAACTCTGGGATTTCTTTGGAAGGAATGATGCTAAAGCTGAAACTCCAGTACTTTGGCCACCTCATGCGAAGAGTTGACTCATTGGAAAAGACTCTGATGCTGGGAGGGATTGGGGGCAGGAGGAGAAGGGACGACCGAGGATGAGATGGGTGGATGGCATCACTGACTCGATGGACGTGAGTCTGAGTGAACTCAGGGAGATGGTGATGGACAGGGAGGCCTGGCGTGCTGTGATTCATGGGGTCGCAAAGAATCGGACACGACTGAGCGACTGAACTGAACTGAATAACGACTTTAATGATTTCAAAGTCAATGACCTTCAGTTTTGAAAGCCTAGGTGGCAGGCTTGTGCTAAAGGTTTTACCCATTTTATTACTAATCTGCATCACAACTTCACAGGTGGGCATTAGTATCCTACATTTTTTTTTTTTAGACAAAGAACTGGAGATTTAATTTCACTGACTCTTATGTTATGAATTAAAAATCTTTCTCTGGTGGCTCAGATGGAATCTACCTGCAATGCAAGAGACCAGGGTTTGATCCGTGGGTCTGAAAGATGCCCTGGAGAAGGGAATGGCAATCCACTCCAGTATTCTGGCCTGGAGAATTCCATGGACAAAGAAGCCTGGTGGCCTATAGTCCATGGGGTTGCAAAGAGATGGACATGACTGAATGACTAACACTTTCATTTTTTTCAGCCTGAACCAGGTAAATCACTATGGTGAGGAGGACTCAGACCCATTTCCCTCACTTAAACATAGCATCAGTGCCAGTCCCTAAGGGGCTGTGAAATTGAACAAGGCATGGAAATTGACTTCTGAAAGCCAAGAACAGGGCAGGAAAGGCCCTATAAGGTGATGAATCAAAGAAGGGAGCAAAAGCAGGTTTTCTTTTGAGACGGGAGAAATCTTTTATTACTGACATTATTTAGAACTGCTGGAACATTATGGTAATAAAAAACGGATAGTCTTTAGTTGGTTTTTTTATTTTCTAAAAATTCTCTACAGTTGATACATCCACTTATTGTCTGCAACTATACAGATATCTCCTGCCTGTCTCACATCTGAGTATGCTCTGCACATACAAAAATATTACTGAAAATCAGTATACTATCAATCCTTTTATAATAAAAGGACTGTGTTTGGAAAGTAACAAATGAGTACAGTGAGAATAAACAGCATCTCATATTTTAATCAAACCTTACAATTTACTCTCTCTGTTCCATTATTTGCATATTGTACTCTTGAGTCAAAGATAATGAATAGAAGAGGCCAGCACTACAATGACGACACAACATTAGGCAACTCTGAGATTAATGTAGGATTGTGACTTGTGCAATCAGATTATCTGGAAATGCACGCATCCTGAGTTTGCCTCCTGATCGTCTCTCAGCTGTGTCCTCTTAGGGGCATTCACTATCCTCCAACAAATGGCCATTAAATGTTTGCATTCTTGTCCCCAGCGACCCTAAACACATTCATTCCTCGGTAAAAATAATAGGTGATAATTTACTAAGTACTCAGTTTGAGTCAGATACTAATTTGTATAGATTACTTCATTTTATCCTGAGAGCAACTGTCTGAGGATTGCGAAAATAATACCCATAGAATAGTTATTAAGAAGGGGACCTAAGTTTGAACTCTGGGCCATTTAATGCTGAAATCATAGCTCTTTCCAAGTATGCCAAGCCTATTCCTGATCTTCTGAGACTTTGCTTGAGACAGATATTCTGCTTGGTGAACATTTATTTTCATTGCTTCTACTAAAAGCATCTGATTTTTCCATTGCAGAAGTACAGCTTTACCATCAGTTGTATTCCTAGTGAGCCCATCAATCCAAATGCCTCCCTCTCAGCTTTCTTGATGTAGGAGTGACCTGAGCTAGGCCAATCAAATGCTCTGTCCCCAGATTTTGAATTTTGAACAGTGTAGAATAGTATGGTCACTGATGGGATTTATTTATCCCTGTGGTGAATGAAGCCCTAAGGAGACTTCCCATTAATTTCTGTTGTCTCAATTCCAGAATTACCTTAGTTCTTGGGGTATTTTTTTTGGAGCTATCTCTCAGCTTTCAAAACAAATACATTTTGGCATAAATTAACAATGGTTGGAAGGACTGATGCTAAAGCTGAAACTCCAGTACTTTGGCCACCTCATGCGAAGAGTTGACTCATTGGAAAAGACTCTGATGCTGGGAGGGATTGGGGGCAGGAGGAGAAGGGGACGACAGAGGATGAGATGGCTGGATGGCATCACCGACTCGATGGATGTGAGTTTGAGTGAACTCTGGGAGTTGGTGATGTACAGGGAGGCCTGGCGTGCTGCAATTCATGGGGTTGCAAAGAGTCGGACACGACTGAGCGACTGAACTGAGCTGAACTGAACTGAACAAGGGTTGATAATAGGGTATCTATCTATTTCTTGCAACCAAAGAACTCCAAAAAACTTTGCCATGTACTGTGTTTTATCTATTAAAAACAAAATAAACCAAGACAAAAACAAAATATTGACAACTAGTCTCTATAAGGAACATTGCTTTATTCTATGCTGTACTCTTACTCTGTTGAGGGTTGGGGGTTTCAACAGATTAATGTAGAGATAAAGAGAAGAGGGCTCTAAGATATGTGTTGCACACTCACAAAAGTCCATTGTATAGACATGGAAACTAAGAAAACGATGAGTAAAAGATGTGATCAAACTGTTAGAGTTAATGGACTAGAACCTGGGACCAGGCATCAGCCATCCACTATAAGGATGCAGGTTTACAGAGTGCTGCGGCATACAACTATATCATTTCATTTTCATTTTCTATTATTAATAATTTTTATTGGAGTATAGTCGCTTTACAATGTTGTGTTAGTTTCTACTGTACAGCAAAGTGAACCAACTATGTATACATCATTTTGGGCTTCCCCGATGGTGCAGATGGTAAAGAATCCACCTGCAATGCAGGAGACCCAGGTTCTACTCCAGTATTCTTGCCTGGAGAATTCCATGGGCAGAGGAGCCTCGTGGGCTACAGTTCATGGGGTTGCAAAGAGCCCAACATAACTGAGCAACTAATACAACACACACATCTCATTTTAAACATTTCTTTAGATTATATATATTCTTCCAGACTTTAACCAAAATTTGCTCTATTTCCTTCAGAAAATTGTTCTGCAAAAAAAAATCTTAAAGTAATTCATAATACTGACATAATCAATTCATTGTTTTTGAGAAAGAAGGAGAATCTCTTCAGGTGTGAGATTATAGAGCCCAGACTGGCTAATAGTGGCTCCATCTCTCTTTGAAGATATATTGAGTATTAAACAACCCAGATGCTTGGTTCTAAGCAATATCTCGTAATTCTAACCCATGTGCTAAAGGTAATTTGGACTTTGGTCAAAGTCTAAGTGTTTAAGAAATTAGTTTATCTTCAGAGTATTTTACTTATTATTTCACAGAAGATTTCCTTTCCAATGAATTGAAAATAAAATATGGCTAAAAGAATCCATTTGTTTACCGATCCATATATGTGTGCATTTATTTATCCAGTCAGGACATAATAATTGAAAGCTTTGCAGAAAGGATCAAAGATGACAAAGATAAGTAACATTTATCACCTCCAAGAGCTATAACAAAGAGAAAACACATGAAATAAATTCCCAAGGTAGTATATGCAGTCTGTAGTTGAGTATATAAAAGGTGCTCTCTCCCAGTCCAAAGTAGCTCTATCTATGTATCCTGATGTATTATTCTTAATCCAATCCTCACTATTTGGAATTATGTGTCCATGTATTTAATTACTGTCTTTATTACATGGCCTGCACCAGAATGTAAAATGAATGAGGGCAAGAATCTTGCCTGGTTCATCTCTGTATTCCCAGCAATGCAAACAGTAACTGGCACAAAGAAGCCACTCCGTAGATACTGAATGAATGGATGGGCAATGAACTTTACCTAGAAATTCTTGAGGTTTGTGAGACAAAAAGATGACTGAATTGTACCCAAAAACCTCAATTTAACTTTAAGAGTAAAGTCAGTAGGGGTAGAAGGGCATTTCAGGAAACAGCAACTTTGAGAGAAAAATATTCAAAAGCATGGGGAAAAGGGAAGGCAGGAGGGATGGGGAAGACAGAGAGAGAGTTGTGTTGAAGGAATGCTGAGTAACAGCTCAGGTAAGCAGAAAGACCTGAAAGGTTTCTTGGGACTGATTCATAAATTTCTAATTTTAATCTCTTAGAGACGGGGTTTTCCATTAATGGTTTTATGAAAAGGTAGTGACAGGATGCTGCCTGCTGGGGAATCACTCCTGCAGTATGGCAAATGTTGCTGGAAAAGCACTTGGGAAAGCAGGGAGAGCCGCTGGGAGGCTACTGCAATGGTCCAAGCTAGAGATCATAAAGGTTTCAAATCACAGCCCCAGTGAAAGTGCAGAAGAGAAAATGAAAATTAATGCTTCTCCGTTCATTGGAGCTTGGTTGACATGGGGCATCTCATTTACAGCACTTTATCCACTGAAGGTATTAAATGCTACCAGGCGCACCTGCTTCTTAACTTGAGCATCACTCAAGAATAGAACTCAAGCCAAGTAAAATGCAATTTTCCCAGTATGGGACTTCAGCTAAAAACAAGTGAGCACAGTGGTTCCTAATTGCTAGACTGGAGACTTTTTACTAAGGTGGGGAGATCAGTTTGAAATAACATCAACAAAACAGGATGTATTCTGTGGTAAATATCTCTCCAAAGGCAATCTGGCCAAGGGGAAGTCTGCAAAATCTAAACCTGCGGCAAAGCTTTTTCTTTTTTTTTTTTTTTAAGGCTAAGTTATTGGGAATGGGACAGGAATTCAGTGTAACTGACCTTACATTTCCAGTGTTTATAACATTCCCTGATTTAGAGAATAGGTAGGTTGGTTAATTGCTGGCTTTCACTGTGGTTCCAAAATAAATCACTGATCACACAATGCCACTACCAGAAACCCCTCCCTAGTCATATACTCCCCAGAGTAACAGTAGAATCATGATCATACAATGATTTATGGGACGGCGCTAGTGGTAAAGAACCTGCCTGACAGTAGAGACGTAAGAGACACGGGTTTGATCCCTGGGTTGGGAAGATCTGCTGGAGAAGGAAATGGCAGCCCACTCCAGTACTCTTGCCTGGAGAATCTCAAGGACAGAGGAGCTTGGCGGGCTACAGTCCATGGGGTTGCACAGTCGGACATGACTGAAGTGACTTAGCATGTAGCACGCAAGCAAGGTAAGGGATGTCATGGTGGTGGTGGTTTAGATGCTAAGTCATGTCCGACTCTTGCGATCCCATGGACTGTAGCCTGCCAGGCTCCGGTGTCCATGGGATTCTCCAGGCAGGAATATTGGAGTGGGTTGCCATTTCCTTCCCCAGGGGCTGTCATAAGTCCTTATTATTAAAAATTACAGTATGGGGTCTTCCCTGGTGGTTCAGTGGTGAAGAATACACCTTCCAATGCAGGAGACATGGGTTCAATCCCTAGTCAGGGAACGAAAGATCCCACATGTCACGGGCAACTAAGCCCATGTACCACGAATAGACAAGCCCCAGAGCCATAACTACGGAGCCCTCGCACGCTAGAACTCGCCCTCTGCACACCACAGCAAAGACCGAGGGCAACGCCCAAAATTAAAGTATGGAAGCTTGAGACTATTTACTTAATTTTTATTGTGGCAGACTCAAGAAAGAAAGAAAGGCACTCTGTCATGTCTGACTGTTTGCCACCCCATGAACTGTACCCCACCAGGCTCGTCTGTCCATGGAACCCTTCAGGCAAGAGTACTGGAGCGGGTTGCCATTCCCTTCTCCAGGGGATCTTCCCAAACCAGGGACTGAACCCTGATCTCCTCCATCACAGGCCGATTCTTTACCGTTCGACAGCAGGGAAGCCCTGGCAGACTCAAGGTTGTAACTAATATAAGACTATACTCCCCCGGGGGCATCACACACTTTCTTGAAAGTCAAGGAAGGGGATTAGAATGCCAGGTCTTTGAGGATTTCCAACATCCTGGCTATGCCCTTGGGATGAAGGTGCAAACATGATGACTGCAGTTAAAAAAAAAAAAAAAAGTTGATAATCACTGACCACAAGAAGGTGCATTTTGGACTAATGATATTCAGTACCTTTAGAATCTTACCCCAACCTTTCTTCCTCCTCCGTGATCAATACTCCCGGGACACACTTCATGTTTGACCTTCTAGGAACATGCTACTTACTTCTTTACCTCTGCTTCTTCTGCCCAGATTGTCCATCCTCTTCCTCCCTGCTCCAGCCTCTTCAAAGTACTTTGTAACTCCTACTACGAGCCATACTCCACAGCATCTGCACATACCTTGAAACTGCTGCACCTACCTTGCTTGACAAGATTTATGAGTTGGGGGGCTATCTCCCCTAAAAGACTGCCAGGCCCTCAAGGGGAGGGACCCTTTATCACTTTTGCCATATGCCTCACTCACACCAGTGCTCAGTAGTGCTTAGGGAAGGTTTAGTAAATATGGAGACAGTAACATCAGGGAGTGTTCGACTTGTGATAATTTTCTATGTCACAAGCTTAGTACTTGAAAAAAAATTTATTTTAACTTCCATTTTGACATGTGTCTTTTCTTCTGCTGGAAAGAGAATAACTTCACATCGTGGTCATGTTAATTTAGCAAATATTTCTTGAACATATTTTTAAGGCTAAACCTTGTGGGGATACTGTGATCAAAGATTAACAATACAGTATCCTTACCCTCAAGTTGCTCACAAGATGAAGAGACATATTGACCCCAAGATTCTATGTCAAACAGGTGTGTGAACATATGCGCACCTCACAATGAGCTGAAGAAAAATTACAGTTCATTAGGCTAAAATGGGGTCATGGGGTCAGCCTTAAGTTCAAAGAGCAGAGCTAAGGGAAGTAAGTTAATTCGAATGTTAATTATTATTCAGTTCAGTTCAGTTGCTCAGTCATGTCTGACTCTTCGTGACCCCGTGGACTGCAGCACCCCAGGCCTCCCTGTCCATCACCAACTCCCAGAGCCTGCTCAAACTCACGTCCTTCGAGTCGGTGATGCCACCCAACCATCTCATCCTCTGTGTTCCCCTTCTCCTCCTGCCTTCAATCTTTACCAGCATTAGGGTCTTTTCAAATGAGTCAGTTCTTCACATCAGGTGCCCAAAGTATTGGAGTTTCAGCTTTAGCATCAATCCTTCCAATGAATATTCAGGACTGATTTCCTTTAGGATGGACTGGTTGGATCTCCTTGCAGTCCAAGTGACTCTCAAGAGTCTTCTCCACCACTACAGTTCAAAAGCATCAATTCTTTGGCACTCAGCCTTCTCTATGGTCCAACTCTCACATCAATACATGACTACTGGAAAGACCATAGCTTTGACTAGGTCGACCTTTGTTGGCCAACAATATCTCTGCTTTTTAATATGCTATCTAGGTCGGTTATAGCTTTTCTTCCAAGGAGCAAGCATCTTTTGATTTCATGGCTGCAGTCACCATCTGTAGTGATTTTGGAGCCCCCCAAAATAAAGCCTCTCACTGTTTCCATTTTTTCCCCATCTATTTGCCATGAAGTGATGGGACCAGATGCCATGATCTTAGTTTCCTGAATGTTGAGTTTTAAGCCAACTTTTTCAGTCTCCTCTTTCACTTTCATCAAGAGACTTTTTAATTCTTCTTCACTTTCTGCCACAAAGGTGGTGTCATCTGCATATCCGAGGTTATTGATATTTCTCCCAGCATTCTTGATTCCAGCTTGTCCGGTTCAACAGTTAGAACTGGACATGGAACAACAGACTGGTTCCAAATTGGGAAAGGAGAACATCAAGGCTGTATATTGTCACCCTGCTTATTTAACTTCTATGCAGAGTACATCATGCGAAAGGCCAGGCTGGATGAAGCAATGCTGGAATGTTAATTATTATTAGAGACAATTAATTTCTGCTGCTGCTTCTGCTGCTAAGTCGCTTCAGTCATGCCCGACTCTTCACGACCCCATGGACTGTAACCCACCAGGCTCCTCCATCCATGGGACTTTTCAGGCAAGAGTACTTCCTAATGTAGGTAAATAATGGCTTAAATTTGAGTCATACTTTCTTTTAGGCTTGAAGAGATCCCTAAGTCCTCTGAGAAATGGAAAGAGGAAGCCCTCAATCCTGCATACAATCTTCTCTTCACAATTAAATTGAAACAGCCCAGTAGCCCAGCAGCCTTTAGAAGACTGCTTGAGGGAAGAATTTTCTTATCCCAAACCTGAAGCTCAATATCTGGGATTTAGTCAGCAGCAGGAGATGGGACTCTTAAGAAAGTGAGTGAAGTTATCTAACAATTGCCCTGTAAGAGTGAAATTCATGATCGCAAGGGAGGAGAAATAAATGGTACTGATGATAACATCATTTAGAGTCTCAAAGCCTTGGTCTGAGATGCTTGTCCTAAGTGTCGTGGACCTGGGTAACAGGAAAGAGATCCTGTCTTGTGATGCCACAGCAAAAGAGGCAATTTCCAAACGCTGGCTGGGGAGACAGGCAGGAACTGCATTCATTGGGGGTATTTCAAATATCTAAGCTTAAGGCATATTTGGAGGATTCTGAAGGTTGTTCTTTGAGTTTAATCAATCCCAGAATACCCATCATGGATTAACTATGAGAGGCTATGGAGCTATAGAAAACACATAATCTGGCAGACCTGGGGTGTTTCCTAATCCACCACTATGTGCTTTTGGAGAAGTCATTTAACTTCTCTGAGGCTTCATTTCCTTATCCATAAAACTGATATAATAGTAGTTCACCACACTTTTGCTGAAATACTAGCTACTATAAGCTCATGAATGATCATAGTTATTATTAATATCATATGGGTGGAGGTTAAGACTTAGCTCTGAACCAGAAATACCTGGACCCAAATCTTCTTGTTCAGTCATTAAGTAATGTCTGACTCTTTGTGACCCCATGGACTGGAGCATGCCTGGTTTCCCTGTCCTTCACTGTCTCCAAGAGTTTGCTCAGACTCATGTCCATGGAGTCAGTGATGCCATCTGCTGGGAGCCAGCACGGGAGATCCCACCCATGACAAGGTCATGCGGAGAGGCCTGATGGGCAAGGCGAGTCAGGCTTCAGGGGTTCCCCCTGGGTTTTCCTGAACATCTACCCCCCAAAACCAGAGTCTGCCTGCTTTATTGTACTGTGCTTTCCACTCTTCTGACATTCTCTGGAAAAAAGTTAACTCAGGGCTTCAGTCTCCTGCATATGAAAGGAATGTTTCAGCTCAAACTCCTTTGATGGCTCTCTAATTTGCCTGACAGGTTCCCCTGGACTTTTACTATTTGTGAGTTGCTTACAGCCTCCCAACCACAAGAGGCACAAAGCTTAAAGCATCTTAAAGATACAGAGCCTTTTCTAAAGAGCTAAAAACTATATTGATGATGGGTTTCACTGTTGACTCAATGACTGCTGCCAGGCCTCCATATTCTTTATCTTTTAGGTACCTGAAGGATATTAATCAATGTAATTGGGATATAGAAAAAGGAATATAGTAGTTTTGATGTTAGCAACACTAGACTTTTGAGTTAATTACTTTTCTCTTTGTTATAAATCACTGTACTTCTTTCATTGTTATAAATTGTTGTGTCTTTGCTATGTAAGAATGTAACTTTATTTAGTGCTTTCTGAGAGTGGTGCCAGACTTTGGGAAGAACAACATTCTAAGACAAATAAGTCTTCTGATTGACAAACTCTTATCAGAAAAGGGCCATAAAATGTTAATTGGCCTTCTGGCCAGAAGATGATGTAAATCACCTAAGACTTGTGTATACAACTAAGTATGCAGAGAGAAAGCCTGGTCTCGATAAGAGTCAGGGCTGCTGACACTGCATAATTTTTTTATTATCCATTGATCTCTATGTAAAATCAAAAGTATATAAGGCCTTTCCGGACAATAGAGGATGGGCCAGTCACTGGAAAGACTGGTTTCCCCTGTGTCTTCTTTACTCTCTTTTCTGGCTGAATTCCCACCTGGAGCGGGGAGGCTCGCCATGTCTACTTACTTGCCCCGGCTTCTAAGATCCATGAGAAAGGGAGCCCAAGGCAGGGCACTCGCCACTATTCAAATGGACGCCGGTGGCCTAACGTAGATGGTGCAAGTTCCTTGTCTGGAATTTTATTAGCTTTCCCCGTAAACTAAGTTATTCAGCCTCTTTTCTCCACTAAATTTTCCTACTATACTATTTCTTCTTAATTTCTTTTATATTTCTAAATAAATAAGTTTTCCTTGCCTACGCCGTCTCCCCTTCAAATTCCCTGGATCCACCAGGGCTGGACCCCGGCAGCCATCCAACCAACTCATTCTCTGTCACCTTCTTCTCCTCCTGCCTTCAATCTTTCCCAGCATCAGGATCTTTTCAAATGAGTTGGCTTTTTGTGTCAGGTGGCCAAAGTATTGGAACTTCAGCTTCAGTATCAGTCCTTCCAGTGAATATTCAGGACTGATTTCCTTTAGGATGGACTGGCTGGATCTCCTTGCAGTCCAAGGGACTCTCAAGAGTCTTCTCCAACACCACAGTTCAAAAGCATCAATTCTTTGGCGCTCAGCCTTCTTTATGGTCCAACTCTCACATCCATGCAAGATTACTGGAAAAACCATAGCTTTGACTACTCTACTTAAAATTCCTCTGCCACTCTTCATAAATTTCAAAATAAAGTTTAAGCTTTGATCACCCAGGAGGACAGGCTGTCCCTCTAAGTACTTCCATCATAATACTTACAGTCATCACTACTTTACATTTTGGGATTTGCTCCATCTTGAGAGTTCTTTGAGGGAGCCACTGATGTTATATTTGATTCCATAAGCCTCGGACATTTGTTGGAAGAAGCAAGGTATATAGAAACGTGTGTATGTGTGTGTGTGTGTGTATGTGTTTGAAAGTTGCTCTGGTGTGTCTGACTCTTTGCGACCCCATGGACTATACAGTTTGTGTACCTCTCCAGGCCATAATACTGGAGTGGGTAAGCCTTTGCCTCCTCCATGTAGTCATCTTTATATTCCCACTAGCTGATATGAGCCCAATGTATTTTGTGCTCAATAAATATTTATTGAATGACTGAATGTCAATGATAATCCTAGAGATGAAAGTAATGTTCAGTGAGGAGGGGAAGGTTTACTTTAACCCAGACAACAGCAGATTCAGTATTTATTTCAGCTAGTGGTGGAGTTCAGAGGGAATATATCTGTCAAAGAGCCTGTGGAAGGAACTCAAGCATCACGTTTTTAATAGGGTGTTGCATGTTGTCAATGCTCTTCAACTGTTCTTCTGACTCAGAGTTTCCAGGATCTTTTAACACTGGGTTCTGTCATTCTGCTCTGACCCATGCTGGCACACACATACAAGACAGACTTCTAGACCCCGATGCACAGGCATGCCCGTTGCAGCTCAGACTCTAGAAAGGTAGTTTGGCTGTCTATACGAGATGTGCCTCTCTGACCTGGTCTGCCAGAATGCCATTCTATGTGGACCTTTTCAGTTGCAAAGGGACCTGTCACTAGATACGTGATGTATTTTTAATACACAACAATTGGAAGCATTCTCTTTGAGTTTCTTCTGGGGAACAGTTGCAACAGTGCCTTTAAAATGCCAGTGAATCATCTCTAACCACATCCTAAAATTATATGATGAAGCCATCTGTATTAAACTGGGAAAATATCATGGGTTATAATTAATTTGTTGGATGTGATGACTACTTAGAATCACTGAAACGTCGTGTTGGAAGGGCTCTCATGAGGCTTTCTCAAAAATTCCCAGATGCCTCTATAGAACTGTATTTAAACTTACCAAAAGCATAATTACTCCACCTTTTAGATTATCTAGTCACAACTTAAATATCTGCCATTAGTGAGCTAGTGAAGTTAGACAAGTAACTTGATCTCCCCAGGCCTCAGTGTCTCATTTTTAAAAGTGGAATGCGTCGTTTTCTGTGAATGCTGACACCGTGATGCTTAGGTTCTGCACAGGACTCTTTACAGTTACTGGATCTCCCCAGGCCTCAGTGTCTCATTTTTAAAAGTGGAATGCATCGTTTTCTGTGAATGCTGACACTGTGATGCTTAGGTTCTGCACAGGACCCTTTACAGTTACTGGATCTCCCCAGGCCTCAGTGTCTCATTTTTAAAAGTGGAATGCGTCGTTTGCTGTGAATGCTGACGCTGTGATGCTTAGGTTCTGCACAGGACCCTTTACAGTTACTGGAAGCAGAGCACTGTCTAGAATAGACCACAGTGCCCTTCCATATCGTTGTTTAAAGCAGAGAAATCTGCTGTTTTCTTGCATGTTTCTCAGTCTCTGACTTGACTAGAATAAAAGAAATAAAATATGATTTGACATTAAAGTCATAATCACCAGAATCACCTTTTTCTTACTTTAATAGTCATTAAATTTACCAACTTCATTGAGAAGTGATCTGGTGTAGAGACTACTAGAGTTAAATATATTAACAGCAATTTTGAGTCAAAAGATATGATTAGGATGATGGCTCAGACCATCACCATCTAGTGAGTCTCTAGGTTAAGTCGCAGATTTATTTCTCATCTGAACTGCAGGTCTCATAACAGCTTTCTCACAGAGCATCTTAGATGGGTTTCCCAGGAAGCAAAGCCTGGGACAGGTTTATGTGGGAGTGTTGATCCTTTCCTGGGGATGTCACTCCAGCAGCAGACATGACAGACAGGGGTGCAAAGCAGGAAATGAGTGAGAACCAGTACAGAAATGTATTACTCGCTGGTTGCTTGATGCAAGACCACCTGAGAGGCAGCACAAGTGTCTCAGAACTCTCAGGGCCACAGAGTAGAAGGCACTTGCCCACTGGCTTCTGTTTGCTATTATAAATGGTCACCTTGAGGGCTGTTAACCGTTTCATATTTCTGCTCTGTGTAGGCATCAAGCAACTCCCATAGGTGACTTGCTTCCTGACTGTGGGGCAAGGCAAGGGGCAAGTAGTGAGCCTGATGAGTCAGTCTGTAAGTGCATGAAGCTGGCTGGAACTTGTGTTGAACTAGTTAAGGCAACCATGGCTGGAATGAGAAGTATAGCTAAAAGATTTCTAACAGTTCACTCTTTTTGCTCCTTGTACTACTCCAATCCACCTGTGCCCTCACTCAAGTCCAATCTATTGTAGAAGTCCCTTCTAGATGGTGCACAGCTGTAATATCTGCAGAGGCCATGTGAAAGGCCCAGGGGAACAAAGTAAGCTATGGTCCCCATGACCGCAGCAGCTTGTGTGTCTATAACGTTACACATACCCCCCTCCGTAACCCATTCTAGATACTGCTCACTGTTGGTCAGCACTTTAGTTGGTCTGGGTAATTTATCTGGTGGGGTGATCCAGGCCTGTATTCCCAAGTGATCTGAGCCCCTTTATTTCTTTGCCTTTATCCAGACTTGTTTGCAACAATTATCCATTCATCACTGGGCACAGAAGATACATAGGCCTATGGCAAACCCCCTGGACTCCAGATAAATTCATTCCCACCCTGTTTTATTCCCTGGCAGCCGCTCATCATGGTAATCAGTCTGCTATCCATCATGTCAGTGACTTTCCTTGTCTGTTGGTACATGGATATGAGGAGCCCCAAGTGTCCAGGCTGCAGTCACAGTCTCAAGTTCAGAGAAGCCCTTACTACATCCTTGGTGGAAGCATTAACCTGCTGGGAACCTGCCTTTTAATCTAGCAGACTAGAGATTTTGGAGATAGAACAACCTTGCGAGTGGACCACTTGGAATTATGGTGATCAGTCAATACCCCTTCCAGCCCTTGATGACTGAAATCATACACTCTGACCGTTAGAGACATAGTGCCATGGGCTTAGTTCCTGGACTGTAATCTCCAAGCCTGAGCATGTTGAGTATTAATACCCTTATACTGTTCTAGTACGCTGCCTACTTATGGGTTTAAATTATAAAACTAGTGGATATATGCCAGCTGTCTCACCTCTTCTGCTGACCATGATATCAGATGAAATATTTGGTAAGCTCTCAGATGGTGTTCTGGCAGAGTTACTGTGGGCAAGAGAGGCAAATACATATCCAGAGACGATTTCCATGCTGGTGAGGTTAAATTACTTACCAGGCTTCAATTTAGGTAGGGTTAAATTTAAAGTGGAAAAGGTCTAATGTTTACATGTTCCTACTTAGCTGGCTGGGTTCTTTAAGAAACCGTCCATTAATGAGGGTTAATCATTGGCCTCTGCTCTGGCAGGCTTGTTATTTCAGAGTGGCAGTAGTTAAATCAGTTTCCTCCCTAATGAAGGAGATTCAAGAAAACGTTTGTCAGATGACTAGCAGCCTATCCAGCACCAAAGGCTCTGTTGATCTGTGCCAGTACACGGACCACACCCACCTCAGAGGCTGAGGCTGGGGCTGCCACCTGAAAAAGAAGGGGATGACAGAGGATGAGATGGTTGGATGGCATCACGAACTCAATGGACATGAGTATGAGCAAGCTCCAGGAGATGGTGAAGGACAGGGAAGCCTGGCGTGCTGCAGTCCATGGGGTCACAACAAGTCAGACACGACTGAATGACTGAACAAAAACAACAACCTCCCTTATCAAGCATAATCCACCTGGGTTTTCAGAGACTATTCAGGTTACTTAAATGGCTACCAGCTGTAAGAGAAAAGCAAATCAAAACCACGAAAAGATACCACCACATGCCTGTTAGAAGGACCGTGACAAAAAGACAAAGATAATAAGAGCTGGCTTCCCTCGTGGCTCAGATGGTAAAGAATGTGCCCACCATGCAGGAGACCTGGGTTCCATTCCTGGGTTGGAAAAATCCCCTGGAGAAGAGCATAGCTACCCATTCCAGTATTCTTGCCTGATAAATCCCATGAACAGAGGAGCCTGGTGGGCTACAGTCCATGGTGTCACAAAGAGTCAGACATGACTGGGTGACTAAAAACAAAAACAAATGCTGGCAAGGATGTAGAAAAAAAGGAATCTTTGTACAGTGTTCATGGATTTATAAAATGATGGGGCTACTATGGAAAACAGTATGGAGGACCCTTAAGAAAAGAAAAAAATAGGACTACCATAAGAGCCAACAATTTCACTTCTGGGAATATATCTGAAGGAAATGAAAACACTACCCCAAAAGAAATCTGCAGCCCCATGTTTATAACATCATTATTTATAATAGTCAAGGTGTGAAACAACCTAGGTGTCCATTGAAGGATGAATGAATAAAGTTGTGTATATAACAATATTACTCAGCCATAAAATGATAAAAACTTGCCATTTGCAACAATATTTGATGAACCTCAGGGGATTATATAAGTACGTCAGAGAGAGAAAGACAAATCCTGTATGATCTCACATGTGGAATCTAAAAAAACAAAATAAAACAAAACACAAAACCAAGCTCACAGATAAAAAGCTCAGATTTGCAGTTACCAGAGGTGAGAAGATAGGGAAGATTGGACTATTGGAGGAAGGTGGTCAAAAGGTAAAACCTTCCAGCTATAAGGCAAGCAAGTGCTAGCGATGATGTGCTATGATACTGCTATATGACATTACTGCTATATGACCTGTATAAAAGATGTTAAGAGAGTACATTCCATGACTTATCATAAGGAAATTTTTCTTCAGTTTTGCTTTCTTTTTTTATTGTATATAAATGACATGACAGGTGCTAACTAAACTGGTTGCAGTAATCATTTCACAATATATGTAAGTCAAACCATTACACCACACACCTTGAACTTACACAGTGATGTATGTCAATTTAATTATGTCTCAATAAAACTGGAGGAAAATTAGTGGCTATCACCTCCTTAAATCTCTGATGATATCATTAAATCTCAGCCATTTCTCCCTGGATAAGGGAGTATTTCTAACTTCCTGTCTTGGCTGGTGTGGCAGCAGGCAGGGGGATGATGGTAAACAGTTTCAGAAACTTTCACTTGACTCTTCCTACAATGATGTTTTTCTTCCACAGGTAAAGGGATCAAAGAGAGGGTTCTCTCAGCTACTGTAAAACTTCGAGAGACCAGGTAAATAACCACAGGATATGATCCTGGGGCCCACTGGACCCACTGTGAATGAGAACTGTGCCAGAATTCTAGCTGATATTAATATAAACCATCACTGTATCAAAACTTTCTGGATTCCCAGAATTTCTGAGCTCTGGTATGTGCCTGATCCTGAATATATGCATTTCATAACTCACAAAACTGGGAGTTTTACTGCTTTCTGAATCAAACAGGCTAAAGTTAAAGCCCTCAGTGATTCTACCTAAGTGGTTGCTGTATCTTTTGTCTTCATCTTAAAAATTTCTTTGAGCATTACTGGTAATGAACACACACTGTTCTTACTTGTCAACCCTCCAGGAGCAATGTGATTTAGTCGTTTTCACATTAACAAAAGATATACCTAAGCCTCATTTGCATATGTAAATTAATACAATAAACTTCTATATTAATGCTAATTTTTTCTTTTGATACCTTCCCTAAATAGAACACTGCAGGTGAGAAACCTGATGATCTTGGGCTTATTTGACAAAATAATTTGTGATGAGATGACATACACACAAAGATTATCTCTAGTTGAAAAATCATAATCCCCTCAAGGAAGCTAGAGTAGTTAAGTACAGATCTTAGGAAATTAAGTAGATTTCTGATAGTAGCTAAATTATCTCAATCTAAGTGCTTCTTCACCTTTCCTCTCTAAAATCACAATAATAATTGTCACTGACACAGTAAATTATAATTAACAAAAACTTTCATAATCATCTTTAATTTATAATTTTCAAAAACTTTTAATAACCATATTTAATCTTCTAGCAAATTTATGAAGGTTGTTTGCACTTTGCTTATGAGAATTTACATTCAAAACTATGCCTACTTCATTCTTGTTTACAAAGCCATCAAGTGGCTATCCAGAGATAAACCTTCTTACTCTGTCTTTGATTATTTTTGCGTTTTCCCATCCTATCTCTGTTAACCTCTTATGGTGGAGATACAATAGTACAATGAATAAAAATAACAGTAAGAATAAGGGAAGTCACTTAAACACCCAAAGTTGTTGTGGAAAAGAACTGAGAAATGTATAGGCTTTCAAGTCATTATAGAGGCATAAGGAAATGTTATTGAAAAAGTCAAGAGAAGGAGGCTGGGAGGGTGGATTTTAGCTAAATGATATTTTTAGTTTGTTTTCTAAGTATTTGGCACTTTGTAATATGCAAAAGAACATGGAGATATCACATTATACCATCTCTGGAATTTAGAATTAAATGGCTGTATAAATGATTTAATTTTTCTACAATGTCAATAATTTTCAACTGGAGATTATATCTAGTTGACATTAAGAAATGCAAATTCCACAAATATTCATTGAATATCATCACTGTACCTGGTGTAGGTAATAGAGAAGACAACGATACTTAAAAAAAAATTAATAAACAGAAAGCTCAATTAATCAGACAGGAGACCAGAAGAGGCGTGCATGCTGCAATGACAGCAGAAGACAGCAGGGAGAGGAGACTCCTCTTCTTTTCTGGCGAGTACTCAGCCAGTGAAAAGCCAGGGACTCTGTTTTCTCAGCACTAGTTATTTAGAAATAACTAGCAGTCTGTTTATGGCAACATCTTTGTGGTTCATACAGGGACCAGGGAAGACCCCTGGAGGCTGGTGAGCAAACAGCTGAGTCTATCAAACTCACAGCTTTTCTCAGCAACCCTGGAGTCTGAAGTTCTCTCTCTCGTGGATCCGAGATCACGTCCTCTGCACTTGAAGACCTCCAGGCTTTATTTGGGACCTGTTTTAAGGTTTCATTCTTTTGGTTTAAGGTCTTGCTCTGTATGTGAATACTTTTTTGACACCAGCCTGATTCTGAGACCACACTGTTTCAAATGAAATTGCATGAGAAAGCTTTAGCTGAGTATTTAGGGAACAGGGGCTGTCTCACTAAAACGGTACCACCTCAGCCTTTGGTCCTTGCATTTGGAACAGGCGATACTCTATGGGAACTGCAGCCTGACTACTACAGGACAGAGCTGTCCCCTTAGAACTAGCTACTATTAGACCTGAAGCTATTTGAGCCACAAACTATTTAACTGAGTTGTTTGAGCTTCAAACTGTTAAAACTGTTTGAAGATTCTTATTTTACTTTAGAGAAAAATCCTGGAGAAATGAGTTTCCACTTATGTAAATATTCTGAGGGCATCCCTCACAGAGAATGTGGTCAACTTTAAGTTTAAAAATGATACAAATAAACTTATTTACAAAACAGGAAGAGACTCAGACTTGGAGAAGAAATTTATGATTAGGAGGGGCGAAGGTGAAGGAAGGGATAGTTAGGAAGTCTGGGACTGACGTGTGTGTGCGGTTATATTTCAGGTGGATAACCAACAAGGATCTTCTGTGTAGCACAGGTAACTTTGCTCAATATTCTGCAGCAATCTAACTGGGGAAAGAAATTGAAGATGAATAGATACGTGTATGTGCATATCACTTTGTTTACACCGGAAACTGACACAAGATTGTTAATCAACTATGCTCCAATAGAAAATAAAAAAGCACGCTCTGGGAGTTGGTGATGGACCAGGGAAGCCTGGCAAAGAGTGGGACATGCCTGAGCAACTGAGCTGAACTGATAAAATAAAAAGTTAGCAAGAGAAGAGTACTGCCTCCTGCACATTTCTAACCAAAGGACCAAGCTGACCAAAGGCAAGTTACATCAGTGGCCATTGTGGGGAACTTTTGAAATCCCCAAACTTAATTTTTTTTAACTGAATTGGATTAGTCCTAAAATTTCCAAAATTGAATGGTATGCCTATTTCAATAGGTATTTTGAGGCTGCTAAACATTATCAGGAACCTAAAATTACCTCTCTGAAAATAAGGTTTTGAGATGACCTGAGGTAAGTGAAGAAGTGAAGTCGCTCAGTCGTATCCGACTCTTTGCGACCCCATGGACTATAGCCTACAACACTCCTCCATCCATGGGATTCTCCAGGCAAGAGTGCTGGAGTGGGTTGCCATTTCCTTCTCCAGAGGATCTTCCCAACCCAAGGACTGAACCTGGGTCTCCCGCATTGTAGGCAGATGCTTTACCATCTGAGCCACCAGGGAGGTAAGCAGATGACTAAAGAGAGGTAAAGTGGCTCCTGAAGCCTCAGGCTCTTCTCCCTTGATTTCTTTAGTCACGTGTTCCTTCTCCCCTTCAATGCTGCCTATACCTCCTCTATACCCTCAAATCCCTCACACGAATTTTCTCCCTATAGCTCCCTTTTCCTGGAAATTCTTCCCACTCCCTTTTCCTCTGAACTCATCAAAACATGCCAGAAATTAAACCCTTAACTTACATTCCCAGGACTAAAGCAGAACTGCAAGTGTAGTCAAAGATTTTCCCAAGGTAACCAAAGATTCTCACAACTCACTGAGGAACTTAATATAGTCATTCAAATGTCTCAGTCTGGTTTCTTTGACTTATACCAGTTAGTTCATATGCTTGTTGGTGAAGGCCAGGCCCAGCATTGGCTGAAAACAGCTAGCTGGGAAAATCCTGAAAAGTCTCTAGAATTATATCCCACTAACTAATTAGAGGACACCACCCTTATGGCAGAAAGTGAAGAGGAACTAAAAAGCCTCTTGATGAAAGTCAAAGAGGAGAGTGAAAAAGTTGGCTTAAAGCTCAACATTCAGAAAACGAAGATCATGTCATCTGGTCCCATCACTTCATGGGAAATAGATGGGGAAACAGTGGAAACAGTGTCAGACTTTATTTTGGGGGGCTCCAAAATCACTGCAGATGGTGGCTGCAGCCAAGAAATTAAAAGACGCTTACTCCTTGGAAGAAAAGTTATGATCAAACTAGATAGCATATTGAAAAGCAGAGACATTACTTTGCCAACAAAGGTCCATCTAGTCAAGGCTATGGTTTTTCCAGTGGTCATGTATGGATGTGAGAGTTGGACTGTGAAGAAAGCTGAATGCCAAAGAATTGATGCTTTCGAACTGTGGTGTTGGAGAAGACTCCTGAGAGTCCCTTGGACTGCAAGGAGATCCAACCAGTCCATTCTGAAGGAGATCAGCCCTGGGTGTTCTTTGGAAGGAATGATGCTAAAGCTGAAACTCCAGTACTTTGGCCACCTCATGAGAAGAGTTGACTCACTGGAAAAGACTCTGATGCTGGGAGGGATTGGGGGCAGAAGGAGAAGGGGACGACAGAGGATGAGATGGCTGGATGGCATCACTGACTCGATGGACATGAGTCTGAGTGAACTCCAGGAGTTGGTGATGGACAGGGAGGCCTGGCATGCTGTGATTCATGGGGTCCCAAAGAGTCAGACATGACTGAGTGACTGAACTGAACTGAACTGAACTTATTAGATTATCAGGCTTGGGCAGTTGCTAGGGAACTTCATCAAGCTATCCTAGGGCTTTTCCAAAGCCTGTTGGTTGGAACAAAATTCAGTCTTGCCCACAAAAATCTGATGAACCTGTTTATCATGACTATTACAATTGACTTCAGATTTTTTTAAACAAAATTTGGGTTGGTTTTCCTTCAGTTGTTGATTTCACCCAGGTAGCTTTTAATTCCATGTTTATTAATGGGCGGCATCAGGAACTTTCCCTTCTAGTAAAGAGGGCGAGGATGGAATGGAAAGCTGTGTCCATTCCAGAATGAGTTAATGTGGCAAACCAGTGCTTCCTCGCACTCTGGATGAGTCACCTAAAAGAAACACTGCTAAAATTCTTAACTTCTTCAACTCCAGCAAATGAAGACCCACAAATGAAACTAATACCTTCCTAGCTTCTGCTATTATTGCCAAGAGCTCAGGGCACTGGAAAAGAGAC
This sequence comes from Budorcas taxicolor, assembly GCF_023091745.1. Taxonomy (NCBI): domain Eukaryota; kingdom Metazoa; phylum Chordata; class Mammalia; order Artiodactyla; family Bovidae; genus Budorcas; species Budorcas taxicolor. Next base: position 8,423,287 of record NC_068934.1, on the reverse strand, counting down.
TGTTACAAATTTAATCATTCTAAGTGCTTTTAGCCTTCCAGCCATCCTTTCCAGCTCCCTCCCAATTCTCAATGGCAGGGCTCTGAGGAACTGCAGGGGTTCTTCCCAATCTCCCTCTCAATGGGCTTGGAGAAACATGTCTCCAAACTGGGGGTGCACCTCTTCCTATCCTAATTAACAACAGAGCCACACTCTTGGTACTCAACCTCACTACTGTGAATGAGTCCCTGCCTTGAAGTACTAAAACAGCTTAAACAGTGGAGACCTCCAATAAACCTCAAGAGGTACCCATATCTAAACCTATTCTCTTTTTCTGGGGCTCCTTAAGAAATATACACACCCCTTTCTCCTTAGTTTCTCTGCTCTTGTCCATTTATAAGGTCAAGACTTCTTTGTCCCCAAAGGGGGAAATCATTCTAGAATTCAACAGTAGTTATCAAAATAATTAATCAGGTGAATTAAATAAACCTTTGTTATCTTTTATTTATCTCTGATGGTACTAAAGATGACTCTGGAAAAATAGATCACTTCTCCCTATGAAATCAGCTATCACCCTCTTTATGGATAAAGTCTACAGTTGAAACTGGAAAAATTCACAGTGCACCTCCTATCAAAATTTAAGTAGATCCTTCAAAACCTCTTCCCAGTATTAATCAATATCCTAAAAGTAAAGAAACCCTTTAAGACATAGAGCCCATAACAGAAAATTGCAAACCTCAAAGCCTCTTTATCCCTCATATTTGTCTTACTAATATTTCTATTTTACAGATGAAAAACCTAAAGGCCAAGGGTGGAAGTCTGTCCAGGACCTCTGAGCAATAAACAACATTGCTATCCCTCGACACCTTGTGTTCCTAACCTTTGTTTGTCGTTAACATCCATTTCTACTGAAAGCGAATTTCTTATTGTATTGACTTATGCAGTGTATAAATGCACGGAAGAAAAACTATGACAAACCTGGGACGTGTATTAAAAAGCAGAGACACTACTTTGCTGATAAAGGTCTGTCTAGTCAAAATTATGGTTTTTCCAGTAATCATGTATGGATGTAAGAGTTGGACCATAAAGAAGGCTGAGCAATGAAGAATTGATGCTTTTGAACTGTGGTGCTGGAGAAGACTTTTGAGAGTCCCTTGGACAGCAAGGAGATTAAACCAGTCAATCCTAAAGGAAATCAACCCTGAATATTGATTGGAGGAACTGATGCTGAAGCTGAAGCTCCAATAGTTTGGCCACTTGATGGGAAAAACTGACTCATTAAAAAAATACCCTGTTGCTGGGAAAGATCGAGGGCAGGAGGAGAAGGGGACGACGGAGGATGAGATGATTGGAAGACATCACTGACTCGATGGACATGAGTTTGAGTAAGCTTCGGGAGATGGTAAAGGACAGGGAAGCCTGGTGTTCTGCAATCGGTGGGGTCTCAAAGAGTTAGACACGACTGAGCGACTGAACAACAAAAAGCAAAGAAGCCCTTTAAGACGCAGAGCTCATATTAGAAAATCACAAAGCTCAAGGCCTCTTTATCCCTCATATTTGTCCTTCTACTATTTCTATTTTACAGATGGAAAACCTAAAGGCCAAGGGTAGAGGTCTTTTCAGGACATCTGAGCAATAAACAACATTTTTATCCCTTGACACCTTGTTGTTCCTAACCTTCATTCATTTAGCATCAATTTCCGCTGAAAGCCAAATTTTTATTGCATTGACTTATGCAGTGTATTTGGAGAAGGCAATGGCACCCCACTCCAGCACTCTTGCCTGGAAAATCCCATGGATGGAGGAGCCTGGTGGGCTGCAGTCCATGGGGTCGCTAAGAGTCGGGCACGACTGAGTGACTTCACTTTCCCTTTTCCTTTTCATGCATTGGAGAAGGAAATGGCAACCCACTCCAGTGTTCTTGCCTGGAGAATCCCAGGGACGGGGGAGCCTAGTAGGCTGCCGTCTGTGGGGTCGCACAGAGTCGGACACGACTGAAGCGACTCAGCAGCAGCAGCAGCAGCAGCAGCATGCAGTGTATTTAGTTTTCTCGTTGGTGAAGCTGGCCATACATTTCTGCCTTTGTTTGGGAAGAAGAACAATTCACCTGGATGGTAAAGCCTCGGGGTTTTAATGACAGGCCTCCTCATTTCAAAACTGCCAAAGGCTGATTTGGACGGTATAAGTTCCTAAAGGTCTTTCTTTGCTGCAATATGTGGATAATTTGCTTTTTGCTCTCCTTCTCAAGCCTCTTCACAGGAAGACTGCATCCACATGCTAAAGGTTTTAACCTTAAAGGGACATAACTTTCTTCTCAAAAATTGCCCAGATCCTGGTTTGATATTTAGGGCATCTGACATCAGAAGAAGGGCTACAACTAGGTTCAGATAGATTTCATAGTGTCCCAAGTGTTCCCAAATCCAAAACTAAGTGACAGCTGCAAGGTTTACTCAAGCAAGTCGGTTAATCCCCAAAATGGAATCCAAATATCTCTCTTGCAGCCAAAACTCTGTGGGTTTTACTAAACAACAACAGCCTTGATCCAATCTAATGGGAAGAACCGGATGACATAGCCTTTAAAACCTTAAAGGGGAGTTTGATGGACCCATCTCCTCCTGGGCAGCCCAATTATCAGATGCCTGTGAAAAGGAAGAGAATGACCTTGGAGTACTCACCTAACAACATGGGGACCAGTGTCAGCCCGTAAGGTACAACAGTCAGCACATAGGTTCTGTGTCATGGGGATATCTATCGCCTTGGAGCCATTGAACCCACCACCTCTTTCGTTAAGGCCACCAGGGAAACTATTATGAGGCCCCGTGACCATTTTTATCCCTCATACAGTAGACGGGCTTTTACACTCTCATCATGTTTCTCAGTCAGCCACCTCACTCCCTATGAAGCGCTTCTGTTAACTGTTCCTCACATAACTCTTCCACATGGTAAAACCCTGAACACAGCTACTCTTTCCTCTTCATCACCAATGAGTGTTTATGACTGTGTACCACCAATGGACCACCTCCTGACTCCTTGCGGTAATCTACAGGAAATGCCTTTGGGTAATGTTGACTTCTCCTGGTTCACTGATTGCACCTATTTAAAAGCTAACAATGGCAAATGTTGTGTTGGGGTAGTTCCTTTTAATGTTGTTGAGGTAGTATGTTTACCTATGGTTATTTTAGTCCATTAGGCTGTATTATATGTTCTTATATGGGCTTGTGGTGCTTCCCTGGTGGCTCAACAGTAAAGAGTTCACCTGCCAGTGAAGGGGACACAGATTCGATCCCTGGGTTGGGAAGATCCTCTGGAGAAGGAAATAGCAACTCACTCCAGTGTTCTTGCCATGGAAATCCCGTGGACAGAGGAGCCTGGCAGGCTACAGTGCCTAGGGTCACAAAAGAGTTGGACACCACTGAGTGACTAAATAACAATTAATGATATGGGCTTGACCTTCTTTAGGAAAATATTCAGTCTGTTACCGGAATTTCCTTCCTGGTTTTATTTTTTTCACTTTTCCACTTCTTTCTGGTGGATGATCTAAACTCTGGAGTGGTGAGAGGCAGTGAGTAGAAGCATTGTCCTGGCATTGGGTAGAGACATCTGGTCCACTTCTGTCTTCTGTCCTGTGTGGGTGTTCAGTACCTTTTATGCTTTCAGCACTGGTGTTTACTGTATGCTTGCATACAGTGGCTCTGCTGAAGTCCTCCTGGGCTTACCGTGGCCACTGGTCAACAGGCCCACGTCTTCTAGTCTGCCTAATTTCAGTCTTTGTATTGCTCTCCTGGGACACAGAAAACCTTTCTCTACGACTCTGTGAGGGCTTGAATTCTGCTGACGCTTTAGGTCCATTTGTCAAGTTTGGCCACTCAGACTATTCTGTTCTTCCATATTTACCTGGACCAAGCAAACGGCTTCTCTGTAGGGCTTTCTTCCTGGGAAATGAGACAAACATCCTCTCTAAAGGTGTCCTCCAGAACTTATCTGGGGATTCTACCATTTCCCTTTGAGAGGATTTGCTTTAGAGTTAGGGACTGAAGACAGTGAACTCTGTGCCCACAATGTGTAAATCATTTACTGTATTTCTCTATTTTCTGTATACATGAACAAGAAGTGCTTCCCTGATGAAGAAATTATTTTATCTCCTCATCTTGTATAAAGAAAACTTGTCTTACAATCTTTGTGATTTTTCTCAAATTTATTTAGTTCAACTTTTTAGTTTGAGTTTAAACTCAAAAAATCCTTTGTCTCTTAAAGATCTCACCCTTCAATGACAACCTTTGGTTTCAAGGTTGTTCTCTCCTTCATGAGTTTTAAGAGCCTTTTTGGAATTCAGGTCAACATTCCGACTCCATGCTCTAAGCAGTATCGCCCTCCCTCAGAAGGGCAGTAAATAAAGTACCTTTTACTTTCTGAGTACTTTCTACTTAAATGGTGGCAAAAGGATAGTGCAAAAAAGCAGTAGTGCATCTGAGTGTGAAAAAATCTGTTTCAACATTTAAAATTCTTTCCTTTTTCTCTCTTTCTCTCTTGCTTCCATCTCTCTTTGCCTCCTCCCTTTCTTCCTTCCATCCATCAATCATCTGTTTATACACACACACACACACATACATGTATATACACAGGTACACATAAATTTTGGAAAACCCCAAGGAAAGAGAAAAATCTTAAAATCGGCCAAATTACTTTTCAAGGGGCAATTAAACTGGCAGCTAACTTCTCCAATATAGAAAGCGGGGGAATTATATCTTTACCACACTGATACAAAGTAACTGATAGTCTAGAAAACTGTTCCCAGTGCAAATACCCCTCACGAACGTAGGCAAAATAAACACACTGTAAGACAACGAAGCTATAAAATACAAGAGATTTCACCTTCAGTAGAGCCACTATATTAGAATTTCTAAACATGTATCAGAAGAATAGTGTAGGAACATTATGCCAAGAGAAAGCTCAGAAATATAGGAAGGAAAAAGATCAAATGAAATAAGAATGGTGGGTAAATTTAAATGAAAAATTACATTAAAATAACACATGAAACTTTGTAGAATATATATACATGAATATGTATATAAAGCATTAAACTATAATATATTCTATTACATGTATAATGACAATAATAATGATATATTACTTATCAAGTGGAATGATAAAGTGTTGTAAGCTCTGCATTTTCTTGTGGCAGAAATATGTCAATTAATAACAGCTTTTAATAAATTAAAGATGTATGCTAAAGAGTAATCATAAAAAGCATAGATATGGAGCATATAACCCCTAAACGGGTAGAGGGGAAAGTGAAAGTGAAATGAAAGTGAAAGTCGCTCAGTCCTGTCGACTCTTTGAGACCCCAGGGACTGTACTCCAGTCTGAATTCTCCAGGCCAGAACACTGGAGTGGGTAGCCTTTCCCTTCTCCAGGGGATCTTCCAACCCAGGTATTGAACCCAGATTTCCCACATTGTGGGCAGATTCTTTATCAGCTGAGCCACAAGGGAAGTCCAAGAATACTGGAGTGGGTAGCCTATCCCTTCTCCAGGGGATCTTCCCAACCCAGGAATTGAACTGAGGTCTCCTGCATTGCAGGCGGATTCTTTACCAACTGAGCAATCAGGGAAGCCCTGGTAGAGGGGAAGGAACTGGAATTGCCGAAGGTAACCAGTTCCTTTGGAGAAGGCAATGGCACCCCACTCCAGTACTCTTGCCTGGAAAATCCCATGGATGGAGGAGCCTGGTAGGCTGCAGTCCATGGGGTTGCTAAGAGTTGGACATGACTGAGAGACTTCACATTCACTTTTCACTTAATCACACCCATAGAAGGCAAGATGAAAGAGACAAAGGAGCCTAAATTTGGCAGGACAAACAGTGATCACTCATCTAGAGCCAGACATCATGGGATGTGAAGTCAAGTGGGCCTTAGGAAGCATCGCTAAGAACAAAGCTAGTGGAGGTGATGGAATTCCAGTTGAGCTATTTTAAATCCTGAAAGATGATGCTGTGAAAGTGCTGCACTCAATATACCAGCAAATTTGGAAAACTCAGCAGTGGCCACAGGACTGGAAAAGGTCAGTTTTCATTCCAATCCCAAAGAAAGGCAATACCAAAGAATGCTCAAACTATCGCACAATTGTACTCATCTAACATGTTAGTACAGAGAAGGCAATGGCAACCCACTTCAGTACTCTTGCCTGGAAAACCCCATGGGCAGAGGAGCCTGGTAGGCTGCAGTCCATGGGGTCGCGAACAGTCGGACACGACTGAGCGACTCCACTTCACTTTCACATGCTAGTAAAGTAATGCTTAAAATTCTCCAAGCCAGGCTTCAGCAATATGTGAACTGTGAAGTTCCAGATGTTCAAGCTGGTTTTAGAAAAGGCAGAGGAACCAGAGATCAAATTGCCAACATCTGCTGGATCATTAAAAAAGCAAGAGAGTTCCAGAAAAACATCTATTTCTGCTTTATTGACTATGCCAAAGCCTTTGACTGTGTGGATCACAATAAACTGTGGACAATTCTGAAAGAGATGGGAATACCAGACCACCTGACCTGCCTCTTGAGAAACCTATATGCAGCTCAGGAAGCAACAGTTAGAACTGGACATTGAACAACAGACTGGTTCCAAATAGGAAAAGGGTAAGTCAAGGCTGTATCTTGTCACCCTGCTTATTTAACTTCTATGCAGAGTACATCATGAGAAATGCCGGGCTGGATGAAGCACAAGCTAGAATCAAGATTTATGGGAGAAATATCAATAACCTCAGATATGCAGATCACACCACCCTTATGGCAGAAAGTGAAGAGGAGCTAAAAGCCTCTTGATGAAAGTGAAAGAGGAGAGTGAGAAAGTTGGCTTAAAGCTCAACATTCAGGAAACGAAGATCATGGCATCCAGTCCCATCACTTCATGGCAAATAGATGGGGAAACAGTAGAAACAGTGGCTGACTTTATTTTTGGGGGGCTCCAAAATCATTGCAGATGGTGATTGCAGCCATGAAATTAAAAGACACTTGCTCCTTGGAAGGAAAGTTATGATCAACCTAGATAGCATATTCAAAAGCAGAGACATTACTTTGCCAACAAAGTTCCAGGCTATGGTTTTTCCAGTGGTCATATATGGATGTGAGAGTTGGACTGTGAAGAAAGCTGAGCACTGAAGAATTGATGCTTTTGAACTGTGGTGTTGGAGAAGACTCTTGAGAGTCTGTTGGACTGCAAGGAGATCCAACCAGTCCAACTTAAAAATCAGTCCTGGGTGTTCATTGGAAGGGCTGATGTTAAAGCTGAAACTCCAATTCTTTGGCCACCTGATTCAAAGAGCTGACTCATTGGAAAAGACTCTGATGCTGGGAGGGATTGGTGGCAGGAGGAAAAGGGGATGACAGAGGATGAGATGGCTGGATGGCATCACCGACTCGATGGACATGGGTTTGGGTGGACTCTGGGAGTTGGTGATAGACAGGGAGGCCTGGCAGGCTGGCATGTTCATGGGGTTGCAAAGAGTCGGCCATGACTGAGCAACTGAACTGAACTGAAACCCATGTATGAGTAACTTCCCAGGCACCAGTGGTAAAGAACCTGCCTTCAAATGCATGAGATGCAAATTTGATCCCTAGTTTGGGAAGATCCCCTGGAGAAGGGAATGGCTACCCATTCTAGTATTTTTGCCTGCAGAAACCCATGGACAGAGGAGCCCAGTGGGCTACAGTTCATAAGGTCTCAAAGAGTCGGACATGATTGAAGCGACTTAGTATGAATGCACAAGGGATACATGAGTAATTTCTGCTGGGGTCCAGCCCCGATGGATCCAGGGAATTCGAAGAGTGGATGGCGTTGGCAAGGAAAACTTATTTATTTATTAGGTTAGATTAGGAAGAAATAGTGTAGTAGGAAAATTAAGTGGAGAAAGAGGGCTGAATAACTTGGATTATGTGGAAGACCAATAAAATTCCAGACAAGGAATTTGCACCATCTACGTTGGGCCACTGGCGCTCGCTTGGATATCTAAGGGTGCCTCGCCTTAGGCTCCCTTTCGCACAGGTCTTAACAGCCAGGGCAAGTAAGTAGACTTGGCAAGCCTCAGCACCCAGATGGGAATTCAGCCTGAAATTAAAGTAAAGAGGAAAAGGAAAAAGAGAGAGAGACACGGGGGAAACCAGTCCAGCGACTGGCTCTGTCCTCTATTGTTCAGAAGGCCTTCTATACTTTTGATAAAACATGGAGATCAATGGGTAACACAAAGTTATGCAGTGTTAACAGTCCAGACTCTTATCAAAACCAGGCTTTTCTCTCTGCATACCTAATTGTATACACAAGTCTTAGGTGATTTACATCATCTTCCAGCCATAAGGGCCAATTAACATTTTACAGCCTTTTTCTGATAAGGGTTTGTCAACCAGAAGACTTATTTGTGTTGATCTTCCCAAAGTCTGGTGCCATTCTCAGAAAGCACTAAATAAAGTTACATTCTTACATAGCAAGGACACAAGAGGAGTGACATATAACAGTGTCATATATGCAGTGACATATAACAAAGAGAAAAGTAATTAACTCAAAAGTCTAGTGTTGCTAACATCAAAACTACTATATATCTTTTTCCATATCCCATTTACATTGATTAACATCCTCCCAGGTGCCTAAAAGATAAAGAATATGGAGGCCTGGCGGCAATCATTGAGTCAACAGTGAAAACCCATCACCAATATGATTTTTAACTCTTTAGAAAAGGCTCTGTATCTTTAAGATGCTTTTAAGCTTTGTGCCTCTCAAGGTTGGGGGGTTGTAAGCAATTCACAAGCTGTAAGAGGTCCAGGGAACCTGTTAGGCATGCTAGAGAGCTATCAGAGGGGGTTTAACTGAAATATCCCTTTCAAATGCAGAAGACTAAAGCCCTGAGTTGACTTTTTTCCAGAGAATATCAGAAAAGTGGAAAAGCAGAGTACAAAAGCCGGCAGATTTTTGTTTTTTGGGGTACATGCTCAGGAAATGCCAGGGGAACTCCTGAAGCCTGATCACGTCCTTGGGTATGTCAGCTTCCTCCCTCATGACCTTGTCACAGGTGGGATTCCTCACGCTGGCTCCTGGCAAATTTCATTTACTATAACTGGAGTAAATGATCTAACTTAAAGAAAAATAGTTCTGAATTGGATAAACTCAGTTATATGAGTTCACAAGAGCCACATCTACAACATAAGGATACAGATGCTTTGAAAGTGAGAAGGTTGTAAAAGAGTTACCAAGAAATCCTAACAAAAGATGGCACAACTACTGTTTTGCTCAGCCTGTAAAAGAATCTTCACACTTAATCTTGGATTTAAAAACAGACCATTCAATGGGGGAGACACTAAGCCAGTCTTGGTCTGGGGCCAGGGCTGCAGCCTTGGTTCTGCTGAGCTCCGCTCCAGCAGCGGCCGGCAAGTCATGCTTATCAACACTCCGTGCTTATCAACACTCCGTGCAGCTCGATGAAGCACTGATGTGAACTTGGACCTATTGATAAGAGACATACATTCAAGTGGAAAAAAGACAGGAAATCTTCCTCAACTTGGGTAATCTTTCCATTTTCAGAAGCCCAATGACTATATTTTTGTTTTTAAAAGAATTCTCAGAGAGGGATAGACATTTCCTACAGGGCAAACTCTGAAGAAAAAATTAAGAAAGTAAATGGTCTATTTCCAAAGCTATTTTTATTGCTTTTTTCTGTCCTTTTGTCCTTCATTTCTTGCTATCTATTTAATAATCTGGACACTAAATCCTGAAAATAAAATAACTTTGATGATAATGTTAATTGTTTCCTTTTCTCAAGCATTTCCTATTCTTTATAAACTAGAAAAGATATTATCCAGTTTCCATATATTTTATCTCTTCTGTATTTAAAAGTAATAAAAATGTCAGATGTTAATTGAAATTGTGCAAATAACATACTATTTTAAACTGTATGCCTTTCAATTCCTTGCCAGTTTCTGTCACTTCTCAGACATATAAGAAGAGTAGAATAAAATTTATTTTTCCATTAATACATCAAAATTTCTGAAAAATTTAGATTGCCTATTATCTAGACACAGAGGGGATTTAAGTTGCAAATAGAGCTTTGATTTTAAGTTAGGCAGTAATCATAAAGCTGGGGGTCTTAGCTATACCTTTGTTATAAGTAATTCTGTAACCCAGTGGTTATATTCTTTCCACTGTAAGGGCAAAGTTCTATTAGCACAGATGGAGATAGTAAGTAGAATCTACTCTTCAATCTTTCTTTCTGAAATGCAAATAGCGTCATACACCCACTGCTTAAATTTTTCAATGATACAATGCTGCAGAGAAAAAAAAGGACCAAATTCAGTGAATGGGCTTTTCTTATCTCTTCATGCATATTTTCTGCCTGTATTTTCAGAAACTTTGTGGCCTATACTGTTCTGAAGGGCAGGCCCTCTTTTGGGAATGCTTACTCCAGTTACCATTTTATTTTTTGTAGAATCTTTTAGGGGCTAATTCTTGCCTGGAGAATCCCAGGGACGGCGGAGCCTCGTGTGCTGCCGTCTATGGGGTCACACAGAGTCAGACACGACTGAAGTGACTTAGCACCAGCAGCAGTCTCATCTCTGAAAATTTCTTTTTCCTGTTCTCTGGCTCCACATATATAATTGTTCCCTCATTTTGATTGCCTTAATCAAGTCTTTATTGTACCATATTTTACCATGCTTTTTAAATTTCAGGGAAAAGCAAAAGACAACAGGGATTGTACTTGTTTTAAAGATTCTAACAACACCTTCTCTAAATGAGTATTATTCCTATTATATACATTAAGTACCTAATATTTATAAAATGCGAGAAATTTACTAGAAGTCTTTCATGTGTATTTATAGATATTTGGGGGAGACGGAAATGGCAACCCAGTCAAGTATTCTTGCCTGGGGAATGCCATGGACAGAGGAGCTTGACAGGCTATAGTCCCTGGGGTCACAAAGAGTTGGATATGACACTGAGCAACTAACACACACATAGATGTCTGGGAGACACTGAAATGTATACAATTTCAAATAGTACCTTTTCAGGTGGCAACTACGAGTGAGCCATCTGAGTTTCCTTTATTTGAAGGAACCTTGAAGTTGTTAGAGAAACTTCTATTTGGTTAGGACGCTATTCACTATAAAGTAGAGAAGAATTCAGTATTTAGGAATTAAGATTTCAACTTGACCACCACCGAAGTTGGGCAAAAGCTTCCTTTTCTTATTTGTAAAATGAAGTAGGTCACTCAATTTTTCAAAAATCCATTTTTGCTCAGTATACAAGACTTCCCTGTTATTCATGGGGCTGTCCTTATTTGCCATTAGGGTGACCTCATGCCTCCATCCCCAGTGATGAAATCACCTCCAAGAGTACTTCCTGTGTGTTTAGCAGTGGTCTGAGCTTATTTTGTCCCATTTAATCTGCTCCGCAAATATATGAAAATTCAGGTTATGAAAAGAGTAAACACAATTTCAGTTCCTAAGACTGAATGCATTTAGTTGCATGTTTTTTGTTGCAGAAACTGCTCTGTATACACCAATTACTGATATTCAATCAGAATATGAACAACATAAAGAGTCTTTTGGGGATTTAAATGGAGCTGTGTATGTTTTTCCAACCAAAAAGCATGGTCCTAACTGTACAGACATAGGCTGTGTTCTGGAGTCTTAGAAGCAGCTTTGTTGGTCTTTCAGAGGTCCCAGGCTTCTCATCACACATCTTCCATTCATCTGACCAGCAGAACAGACCTCTCAGCTTTTGTGAAAAATGCTGAAAGACTGAATCCTCATGTCAGCAATTTCTGGTTGCTTGGAAACAATTCTCGATTTGCTACTGTGAAAGAATTTAGGTCAGCAGTGAATTAATCCTTTACAAATTAAAGAAATATAGCCAATCATAGATTCTAAATTCTCCCGTTGAATACAAATACTGAAAAACTGATTCTCCTCCCCCACCCCACCCCCATGGATGAGAAACAAATTTAAAGTCTATATTCTAAAGAAATTCTCTGAAAATGAGCAAGATTATTTTATATAAAAATGTCCACTTTTATGAAAAAGAGCCAGTGCTGCTTTTTTTCCTTTTTTTGAGCCAGTGCTTCTTATCACCCACTGCCAAAACCATCTTTTTCCATCTCACATTAGTAATGTAATAGGAGCTAGAGGAAATAAAAGGGTGCTTCTATGAGGTACCTTAATTTTAAGAAAATGCAGATAGTATTTCCTGTCCTTCAGTCCAATAAGAGCAGCAAAATGACCACTTGAGAAACCTCAGGGGAATTTATTTCAAATGATAAATTTTGGTAGAATATGAGGAGGAAGGTGATTCCTAAGCTCTTTTCAAAATCCACCTGGGCATGAAGGCAGCACAACATGTTGACAGATAACTGTGCCAGTCTTAAGGCTGAAATCAAGATTAAGACTTATTCAAGGTTAAGACTCTTTTTTTCTGCCTTTCCAGGAGGCAAGTAAGCAAGAGGGGGAAGTAGGGGAGAAAATCAGATGAAGAGCTCTTAGTTCATCTGCCTGGGCGATGAAAGCACTTTGGGTAGATGAACACCAGCACAAGCTTGCCCTCCCGGGAAAAAAGTCTCCTAAGAGTTGGAATAGAGGGCTATGGTTGCCAAAGACCAGTCCTCTCCACTTCCAGGACTGGGGGATCTTGTGTGGTAGAGCAAGATCTAACACGTGCATTCAGGCTCAGGATTCCGGAAGAACATATGCTCTGAGGAGGTCACGCTAGATTTTAACAGTTACCCCTTTTCTGTCCCTCCTAATCTAGCTCTTTCAGGTGGTCGGGCTCGTCTACATCTAAACAAACCCTCTGCCACAGTCAGTGTCCGCACTCCGTCTTGCGGAACCCCTTTAGCTGACTCCTGAATACGCCCTGTTCTTGCCACTCTCAGCTCTCCTGGTTCCTCAAGTTTCCTTCTTTTGACTGTAAGTTTCCTGGTTTTGACTGTAAGCCTTGATTCTTCTTTTTAACTCCTCCGATGGAAGATAAATTTGCATTTCTTCTATCATAGTTCTCCTTCAGGATATATCTGCTGGTACCTCCGTTTAGCTCCAGAAACTCCACAAATAGTAGCGATAGCCCTGTGCCCCACCTGGGGACTTGTGAGACCCTGTCATGGACTCTCTGTGGTCTGATTGTTTGCAACATAAGTGATATTATGCAGGGCCTGGTGGGGCGCCTGGGCACAAGGCTGTTCTGTGTCCCCATTTCACTGACTATAGGAGACAGTCTTTATTCAGCCTCATGACCTTCCCTGAGTTTCAATGGGCAGATGCAAGCTGTTGTTAATTAGGGAAGGGAGGGGATGTGAGACCATGGAGAAACAGCAATCAACAGCAGCCTTGGGACAAGGTCTTGTTTCCCCATCAACAGATAAACACAACTAATGGTGTTGTTTAGTTGCTCAGTGGTGTCCTACTCTTTGTGACCCCATGCACTGCAGGATGCCAGGCTTCCTCTGTCCTTCACAGTCTCCCAGAGTTTGCTCAGACTCCTGTCCATTGAGTTGATGATGCCATCCAACCATCTCATCACACAACAGTACCTTTGACTTATTCTGCAGATACTGAAACCACTTTCAGGTGGGAGAAGGCAAGTGATTAACGATGGTATGCTGCCCCACAGGCATGCAGACCCCAGACCAGCTGGACCTGAAGATTGATGATGCTCACTCCTATGGACCTTACCACTAACCCATCAAAGGAACATCCACGAGCTGACCATGCCATCTTTGATCAATTACAATAAAACTTCCTACTGTTTTAGCCAAATTGGGACACATGGTTTCGCAGGCACCAGCCCACTGTGGCTCCCTATGCCTGGCAAAGCAATAAATCTCCTGTTCCTACTTCTCCCAAAGCTCTTTGAGATTCAACTAGGCACCAGTGTGCAGAGAAGCTGAGCTTTCAGCATCCCAGTGAGAGGGGGCAAGAGGATACTTCCCAGAATCCTCTGGGAGAATGTGGTGTCAGCTGTGGCTCACACAGCATTAACATCAACCCCCTTACAGCTGTCTTCTCAACCAGTGCATCTGCGCCCAGTCACTTGATCGTCTCCGATTCTTTGTGACCCCCATGGACTGTAGCCCACCAGGTTCCTCTGTCCATGGAGTCTTCCAGGCAAAAAACCTGGAGCAGCTCGCCATTTCCTCCTCCAGGGGATCTTCCTGACCCAGGGATCGAACCTATGTCTCCTATACTGCAAGTAGATTCTTTGCCACTGAGCCACCTAGGAAGCCCCTTCTCAATAAAGCTGACAGTAATTAACAAAAACAGAGGCAATTTTAGTGAGCACTTATGAATACAGGTTTAGATACTTTACATGCATTAGTTCATTCAACCTTGAGTCCACGGTACATATGAAGAAACAGTCTTGCCAAAGATCAGACAGCTTGTAAGTGACAAGGGAGCCAATACCTTAAATATTGGGCCTATAGGAGTCTATTTAGTGGATTTTCACTATCTTAGGAGCCTTATCAAAAAGAGAATGTCCTCTCTCTTCTGTTCTTCTGCATCTTGCTCTGGTTTGGCAAGCCTCATTTCCTTCCTGCAGCCTCAGACCTGGGTGCCTCCTCACTCCATTGGGTTGACACCTCGGTTTGATTGATACCTGGATCTCCTGACCTGAGGACTAACTTTCAGACACGTTTGCCTTCAAGCTCTGCAGCTCACAGGCCAGCCTTGCTGTTTCCCCACACCAAATCTTGGCTCGCAATTTCCCAGGCCCCAGGCTTCCTTGGATACTCCCACCCATTCACAAGAAGCTGGGGCAATGAGACTGAGCTAGTCTACTAGTCTATGAGAATCAGGCATGCCCAGGAAGGCGGGGTTCAGAATTGAGAGGCCCCCTGTGGACAGAAGCAGACTGAGCAAATCCGACACAGCACCTTCCCTCATGACTTCTGTTCCGTTCCTCTTTTCCAGAGGCAGAACGATGAAGCAGAGAGAGATCGAGTTTTCAAGTCACAGAGACCTGGATCTGAACTGCGGATCTACTACCAAAATGTTGTATGACTTTAGGTGATTTACCTAAAGCATTTGAAATTCAAGTGTCTCATCTGTGAAAACCTGTAAGAAGCTGTTTGAACTAAATAAGATAATGTATATGATGCAAGCATGTTTCTGAAATAACATCAGCTTAAAAATGTTACTTTTGGCTTCTTCTTCCCAATAGCTGACCCATCAGTCTTGGTTCCAGTCCCTGAGCAGCAACTGGGAACTAGAATTAGCTTCTGTGTTGGCCTTCCCCCTTGTATTCATTAGCTTTTACTCACAAAGAGCAGAAACATATAGAACATTAAAGGTAAATATTAATATCTTTGCTTATTTGGGGCTTCCCTGTGGCTCATCTGGTAAAGAATCTGCCTGCATTGGGGGAGACCTGGGTTTGATCCCTGGGGTGGGAAGATCCCCTGGAGAAGGGAAAGGCTACCCACTCCAGTATTCTGGCCTGGAGAATTCCACGGACTGTATAGTCCATGGCTCACAAAGAGTCAGACACAACTGAGTGACTTTACTGTTACTTTCTTTTTGCTTATTTCAGCTCCCAGTGTTGAAAGGCAAAAAGAGTGCTTGTTTCACACTCTTTAAATCAATCACTTATTCTTCTCACACCCTCTTCATCTTCTAGGGCTCTTGAGCTGCATTTAGCTTTTGAGAAGCAAAGGTTGAATAATGTTTAACCTTCAGAAGATTATAACATTGATCTTGATATTTATGCCTAAAAAAATTATAAACCTTTCTACCTCTTCCAAGCCTGATCTAGGCTTATCATTCCTTCACCATCTACCACTGGCAGCTTTCCTGGGACCTACAACTGTTAACTATAGTGGATTTTTCAAGCTTTTCATAAGTGTTTCTTTCTCAGTCTAAAGACTGAAGCCTCAGCTACATCTCTATTTTCTCATAGGATCTAAATTTTTATTTAAATGGGATCTCATACTGTGATGTTTAATGTTATGTGTCAACTTCGATAGCCTATAGTGTCCAGCTGTTTGGCCAAAAACTAGTCCAGATGCTGATGTGAAGGTATATTTAAAATGTGACTAACATTTAAATCAGTAAACGGAGTAAGCAGATCACTCTCTATAATGTAGGTGGGCCTCATCGAATCAGTTAAATGACTTAAGGACAGAGACAGGTTTCCCAGAGAAGGAGGAATTCTCCTAATATATCATAGAAATCCTCCCTGAATTTCTAGCCCGCTGCTTACATAATCCAGGCTCAACTCGGTAGCATCAATTCCTGTCTGAATTTCCAGTCTGCCAGTGTGTCCTGCAGGTTCAGTAATGACAGCTCCAATAATCACATGAAACAATTCCCTAAAATAAATCAATCTCTCCCTCTCTCTTTTCATATATATACATGAAGTGAAGTGAAAGCTGCTCAGTCATGTCCGACTCTTTGCGACCCCATGGACTGTAGCTCACCAGGCTTCTTAGTCCATGGAATTCTCCAGGCAAGAATCCTGGATGGGTGGCCATTCCCTTATCCAGGGGGTCTTCCTGACCGAGGGAAGGTCTCCTACATTGCAGGCAGATTCTTTATTGTCTGAGCCACCAGGGAAGTCTATATACATATATATTGGGTTTGTTTCTTAGGAAAACTTTACTACATAAAAGGTAAGCTGTATCCTAAATATCTAGGAAGCTTGTTAAAAATGCAGATTTGATGACTCCACCTTATCTGAGATGACACCTAAGAATCTATAGTTTTAAACAAGCATCACTGGTGACTCTGAGACATGGTAAAATTTAGAAACCACTACATTAGAGCAATTTGTAAGGCCTTCCCAGACAGCCATTTTGCTTTTTTGCATTTCTTTTCCATGGGGATGGTCTTGATCCCTGTCTCCTGTGCAATGTCACGAACCTCCATCCATAGTACATCAGGCACTCTATCAGATCTAGTTCCTTAAATCTATTTCTCACACCCACTGTATAATCATAAGGGATTTGATTTAGGTCATACCTGAATGGTCTAGTGGTTTTCCCTACTTTCTTCAATTTGAGTCTGAATTTGGTAATAAGGAGTTCATGATCTGGGCCACAGTCAGCTCCCGGTCTTGTTTTTGCTGACTGTATGGAGCTTCTCCATTTTTGGCTGCAAAGAATATAATCAATCTGATTTCGGTGTTGACCATCTGGTGATGTCCATGTGTAGAGTCTTCTCTTGTGTTGTTGGAAGAGGGGGTTTGCTACGACCAGTGCATTTTCTTGGCAAAACTCTATTAATCTTTGCCCTGCTTCATTCTGCAATCCAAGGCCAAATTTGCCTGTTACTCCAGGTGTTTCTTGATTTCCTACTTTTGCATTCCAGTCTCCTATAATGAAAAGGACATCCTTCATTGGTGTTAGTTCTAAAAGGTCTTGTAGGTCTTCATAGAACCGTTCAACTTCAGCTTCTTAGCGTTACTGGTTGGGGCATAGACTTGGATTACTGTGATATTGAATGGTTTGCCTTGGAAACAAACAAAGACCATTCTGTCGTTTTTGAGATTGCATCCAAGTACCGCATTTCCGACTCTTTTGTTGATCATGATGGCCATTCCATTTCTTCTAAGGGATTCCTGCCCACAGTAGTAGATATAATGGTCATCTGAGTTAAATTCACCCATTCCAGTCCATTTTAGTTCGTTGATTCCTAGAATGTCGACGTTCACTCTTGCCATCTCCTGTTTGACCACTTCCAATTTGCCTTCATTCATGGACCTGACATTCCAGGTTCCTATGCAATATTGCTCTTTACAGCATTGGACCTTGCTTCTATCACCAGTCACATCCACAACTAGGTATTGTTTTCGCTTTGGCTCCATCCCTTCATTCTTTCTGGAGCTATTTCTCCATTGATCTCCAGTAGCTTATTGGGCACCTAATGACCTGGGGAGTTCCTCTTTCAGTATCCTATCATTTTGCCTTTTCATACTGTTCATGGGTTTCTCAAGGCAAGAATACTGAAATGGTTTGCCATTCCCTTCTCCAGTGGAGCACATTCTGTCAGACCTCTCCACCGTGACCCGCCTGTCTTGAGTGGCCCCATGGGCATGGCTTAGTTTCATTGAGTTAGACAAGGCTGTGGTCCTAGTGTGATTAGATTGGCTAGTTTTCTGTGATTATAGTTTCAGTGTGTCTGCTCTCTGATGCCCTCTTACAACACCTACCTTCTTACTTGGGTTTCTCTTACCTTGGACAAGGGGTATCTCCTCACTGCTGCCCGTCCTGACCTTGAACGTGGAGTAGCTCCTCTAGGCCCTCCTGTGCCCCTGCACCCACTGCTCCTTGGCTGTGGGGTAGCCCCTCCCAGCCCACCGCCCCTGACGTCGGCCACAGGGTAGCCCCTCCCGGCTGCCGCCCCTGACCTTGAATGTGGGGTAGTTCCTCTTGGCCACTCCTGCGATGTCGCAGCCTGGCTCTCTCAGATGCTGCCCCTGATCTCGGATGTGGGGTAGCTCCTCTCAGCTGTGCTATGTGCACCACCGCAGCCACCTGTGCTATGAGTAGCAAGAAGAGATAAGAAAGCTTTCCTCGGTGATCAATGCAAAGAAACAGAGGAAAACAACAGAATGGGAAAGAATAGAGATCTCTTCAAGAAAATTAGAGATACCAAGGGACCATTTCATGCAAGATGGGCTAAAGGACAGAAATGGTATGGACCTAACAGAAGCAGAAGATATTAAGAAGAGGTGGCAGGAATACACAGAAGAACTGTACAAAAAAGATCTTCACAACTCAGATAAACATGACGGTGTGATCACTCACCTAGAGCCAGACATCCTGGAATGTGAAGTCAAGTGGGCCTTACAAAGCATCACTATGAACAAAGCTAGTGGAGGTGATGGAATTCAAGTTGAGCTTTCAAATCCTGAAAGATGATGCTGTGAAAGTGCTGCACTCAATATGCCAGCAAATTTGGAAAACGCAGCAGTGGCCACAGGACTGGAAAAGGTCACTTTTCATTCCAATCCCAAAGAAAGGCAATGGCAAAGAATGTTCAAACTACCGCACAATTGCACTCATCTCACACACTAGTAAAGTAATGCTCAAAGTTCTCCAAGCCAGGCTTCAGCAATATGTGAACTGTGAAGTTCCTGATGTTCAAGCTGGTTTTAGAAAAGGCAGAGGAACCAGAGATCAAATTGCCAACTTCCACTGGATCATGGAAAAAGCAAGAGAGTTCCAGAAAAACATCTATTTCTGCTTTATTGACTATGCCAAAGCCTTTGACTGTGTGGATCACAATAAACTTTGGAAAATTCTGAAAGAGATGGGAATACCAGACCACCTGACCTGCCTCTTGAGAAGCCTATATGCAGGTCAGGGAGCAATAGTTAGAACTGGATGTGGAACAACAGACTGGTTCCAAATAGGAAAATATACATCAAGGCTGTATCTTGTCACCCTGCTTATTTAACTTATATGCAGAGTACATCATGAGAAACGCTGGACTGGAAGAAACAAGCTGGAGTCAAGATTGCCGGGAGAAATATCAATAACCTCAGATATGCAGATGACACCACCCTTATGGCAGAAAGTGAAGAGGAACTAAAAAGCCTCTTGATGAAAGTGAAAGAAGAGAGTGAAAAAGTTGGCTCAACATTCAGAAAACGAAGATCATGGCATCTGGTCCTATCACTTCATGGGAAATAGATGGGGAAACAGTGGAAACAGTGGCTGACTTTATTTTGGGGGGCTCCAAAATCACTGCAGATGGTGATTGCAGTCATGATATAAAAGACGCTTACTCCTTTAAAAAAAAGTTATGACCAACCTAGGTAGCATATTAAAAAGCAGAGACATTACTTTGCCAACAAAGGTCCGTCTAGTCAAGGCTATGGTTTTTTCCTGTGGTCATGTATGGATGTGAGAGTTGGACTGTGAAGATAGCTGAGCGCCGAAGAATTAATGTTTTTGAACTGTGGTGTTGGAGAAGACTCTTGAGAGTCCCTTGGACTGCAAGGAGATCTAACCAGTCCATTCTGAAGGAGATCAACCCTGGGATTTCTTTGGAAGGACTGATGCTAACGCTGAAACTCCAGTACTTTGACCACCTCATGAGAAGAGTTGACTCATTGGAAAAGACCCTGATGCTGGGAGGGATTGGGGGCAGGAGGAGAAGGGGACGACAGAGGATGAGATGGCTGGATGGCATCACTGACTCGATGGACGTGAGTCTGAGTGAACTCTGGGAGTTGGTGATGGACAGGGAGGCCCGGTGTGCTGTGATTCATGGGGTCGCAAAGAGTCGGACAAGACTGAGCGACTGAACTGAACTGACATTAGAGCAATAACAGCATGAGTGTGGAGCTCCTTACCTACACAATAAATCAGATGAAGATATTTGGGGTCCGCAGGCCAGATAATTAACACCCTTAACCTAATTGTGATTTTTCCATCTGCTCAAATCAAGAGTTTGTACATAACTACTAGATAAAGCAGTGCTAGGAACTGCTATCAAGTTTAACAAATTGATAGTTTTTGTGGAAATCTCAAAGAACCTTGATCAAAATCTTTACATAGTTAGAACAGGATCTACTTCAGAAACACTCCCAAAGGAATCAAACATTCTGTTCCTCACTGTAAATAATAGTTTTCAATGTATTCATTGCACTATTCTTTACTCTTGGCTATAAAAAAATGAAAAATCAATTTTAATAACACTTTCATATTATAGATTAAGGAAAGAGACTTAGGAAAGTTTTGCCCAGTTGCTCAGTTGTAGCCATCTCTTTGTGACTTGTTGGACTGTAGCTTGCCAGGCTTCTCTGTGCATGAAATTTTTCGGCAAGAGTTCTGGAGTGGGTTGCCATTTCCTACTCCAGGGGATCTTCCCAACCCAGGGATCAAACCCTTGTCTTCGGCATCTCCTGCATTGCAGGGAGATCCTTCACTTATGAGGTATTGTGGAAGTCAGATGACTTTAAAAATTATGAAGGCTGAAACATTTGAATCATTTAAGTATTCTCATTTGTTAAAAATTATTGATAAAAATGACCATAGCTTAATTTCTTCTCTTTTGACTTTTCTCTAATAGTTTCATTTTCAGTTTTGAGAATGATGTTAAATTAATCTTTTAAAGCTCAAATACATTCTACAGAGTTTTGTTCCTGCACTGAATCAGGTTTAATCTTAAAGTTCACCATAGGTCACTTTCTACTCATGAAACTTAACAAACAATGTGAAAGTTAAATAGAAAAGCCTTATAAGTCTGAGTCAAATATCACCAGTTAGAAAAATTAATCAAATATTCACTTTTTATGGAAAAGTAGAAATCAGCTTGCTTTTGGGGGCAACTTAAATGTTCTGCCTGCTTCAACTGTGGAGAAATTCCAGCAATGCCTTCTAATGACTGTGATAATCACAGTGTTACATCTCATTCCACACAAGAAGAAACCATTATAAAATAATTAATAGTTTCAAACGCTGTCAAGACAAAATTATTAACTATTAATCAAGAATCTTAGTGATCAGATGGGCTCATAGAACAAGGTGATTGCAGCATCCTTTTGGAGCTGTGGGAACTGATTCTAGAAAAATCAGTGTCTCAGGATTAGTTCCAAAAGCTTCTTTTGGACAGAGTTAGCCTTGGGAAAGGCAACATTTTTTTTCTCTAACACTAATGTCTCTCAAGGGCTTCCCTGGTGGCCCAGTGGAGATGCAGGTTTGATCCGATCCCTGGGTCAGGAAAATCCCCTGGAGAAGGAAATGGCAACGCACTCCAGTATTCTTGCCTGGGAAATCCCATGCACAGAGGAGCCTGGCAGGCTGCAGTCCAGGAGGTTGCAAAAGAGTCAGACATGACTGAGTGACTAAACAACAACGTCTCCAAATTTTTGCGTACATCACACTCACTGGAGGCTTGTAGAAACAGATTAGGCTAGGCTGCATCTCTAGGACTTCTTATTCACTAATACTCAAGGTAAGGCTTGATAATTTGCTTTCTAACATGTCCCTATCTGTGGTGATACTGGCAGCCTGGAACCACAGTTTGAGAATTACCACCCAGTAAGCATGATGCCCTAAAAGGGAAAAAAATATTCATCCTTTAATATATAAAACTAGTATGCCATATTTTTAATCAAACGAATGTGCACAATGATAGCAATTCACACTTACTGAACCCTGAGCAATACAGGTCATTTAATTCTCTCAAGAATCCTGAGATACATGCACCCTAATGTTCACTGCAGCACTGTTTACAATAGCCAAGACACAGAAACAACCTAACTGTCCATTGACAGAGGAAAGGACAAAGAAGATGTGGTGCATATATACAAGGAATAACACTCAGCCATTAAAAAGAACAAAATAATACCATTTGCAGCAACATGAATGGACCTAGAGATTGTCATACTGAGTGAAATAAGTCAGAGAAGGAGAAATATCATATAACATCCCTTATATATGGAATCTAAAAAGAAATGATACAAATAAACTTAACTACGAAACAGAAAGAGACTCACAGACTTAAGAGAATGAACTTATGTTTGTCAGGGGGTGGGGGAAGAGGTGAGGGGGAAGAAATAGATAGGGAGTTTGGAATGGACATGTACAAACTGTTATATTTTAAATGGATAATCAACAAGGACATGGCACATGGAACGCTGCTCAATGCTATATGGCAGCCTGGATGGGAGGGGAGTTTGGGGAAGAATGGATACATGTATACCTATGGCTGAGTCCCTTCACTGTTTCACCTGAAAACTACCACAATATTGTTAATCAGCTATACCCCAATAGAAAATAAAAAGTTTAAATTAAATAAAAATAAAATAAAAGAATCTTCATAGGTAAGTAACTTCATTATGTCCATTTACAGGGAGAAAACTGAAGATAAATTGCTGTTGTTTAGTCACTAAGTCATGTCTGACTCTTTGCAACCCCTGGACTGTAGCCCACCAGGCTCCTCTGTCCACGGGATTTCTCAGGCAAGAATACTGGAGAGGGTAGACATTTCCTTCTCCAGGGGATCTTCCCCACCCAGGGATCAAATCCATGTCTCCTGCATTGGCAGACGGATTCTTTACCACTGAGCCATCAGAGTTAAATAAATAGCCTGAAGTCACATAGACAGCAGAAGATGGAACTGACATTTGGACCCAGGCAGTCTGACACTAAAGCATAGTATTGACCTTTGACTTATGTATACATCTCTCAAAGAGAGCTTGTCACATAGTAAGAAGAGACTAAGCTTTGAGGTCAGATAGAATTACAGTGAAACCTAAGCTTCATGTCACATTTACTGCTGTAAATGACAAACAAATTAATCTTTTATCTTCAGTGTTTTTTGAGGACAAATGGAAATGATATCTATCTTTGTAGAAAGGTTGGAAAATGAAAATCAGATAATTTATGTAAAACGATTGATAAAAGTCTAGCAGGTGTGGTGATCAACAAATGTTATTCATCATCTGTTCACATCGATGGTACCTCTAGATACCTTAAGAATTAGCTTCCCAATTCGATCATCCATCCATATATCCAATTTTCATATGTTAAACAGTTATTAAAAACAAACATTGAGATGCATTTCTGAGAACTACAGATCTATAAACCAATAGCATTCTATAAACACTA
The DNA here is from genome assembly GCF_023091745.1 of Budorcas taxicolor. NCBI lineage: Eukaryota > Metazoa > Chordata > Mammalia > Artiodactyla > Bovidae > Budorcas > Budorcas taxicolor. Next base: position 8,399,729 of record NC_068934.1, on the reverse strand, counting down.
ATGATAAACTGGATTCAGATGAACACCAGTCAATGTGATGAGATGCAGTGTTTACTGATTCAAGTTTGAGGTTTTCTACTACAGCTGTTCTCTCAGCAGCCCCCTTTTCCCCCTACACTTTCCAAGTGCCAGCTCAGTATGTGGGTATTCAGTCTTTCAGGACAAATGCTTTTCTGAGCTTTGGTATTGTCCAGAAACAGGCAACGTAGCCTACTGAACAGTTGCCTCAGCCTTGGAAGTGTTGAATCCATCTGTGGAAAGAGTTTTACTTGCCTCCTTTGGCTGCAGCAAATTTGCCATATGGTGCACTGCAGCACTGCAGATGTAGTGCTGCCCAGTATGTGATTCATATATGCAGATAGTGTGGGGAGATGTCCATAGCAACAGGCCCCTCAAAATTGAGACAATTAAAAAGCCAATGTTATATAACAGGATTTTTTTTGTTTTATTTTTATATTGGGAGGGCAACTAGTTTGTATTTTTTATAGATTATATTGAGATAATACAATGAATTTAACAATTACATTAATAATCCACTTCTCCTGTAAGTCATGCCACACACACACAAAAAGGAACACAAAAGCTCAAAAAGTGCCAGATGTTCTATCATCAGTTAATAAAATTTCAAATTGGAATTTCTTTGCCTGGTCCTAATTATAAGTCCACAAATTAGATTTATAAGTAATCAATAAGGAACAAGAAAATGTGATTTTATGTAGAATTTACTGATACTCATTTATTCAATATGTATTGAGTCCCTATAAGCCAGGCACTGAAATGAACAAACAGTCTTTGTCTTTGAGAGGCTACAATTCTGGCAGAGCAGAAAGAAACTCAAATACATTCAATACATTTATTTTAACCCATACATGTTGTACTATGAGAAGCTGCAAGGCTATTCTTTTAGTAAGACAGAAGGTGAGTTTCCTGGATCACTCCTTCATGTTGAAATATCCTAAAAATACTAGATGATATATTAAAAATAAATTTGAAGCACTAATAAGCTACCAGGAAAGTAAGGCATTCTAGGTCAGGCACTGATAAAGAATAGCAATTCAAAGAATAGCTAACAAGAGCTTGGGAGATGAATTCACTCTAAAGACAGATGCCAAACTACATGAACCTGAGTTTAGGTTCTCATGGATGCATGGAATGAAAGAGATGGGAAACAAAGTCCTAGAGCCAGCCAAAACTGAAAGCTGAGGAGATTTCTCTGCAAAAGCTAGGACTTTGGAAGTAGAAGAACCTCTCCAGAATGGAGATAGATTAGAACAAAAAAAAAAAAAAAAAAACCCAATAAAATCGCTTTCAGTGAATGAAAGATTAATTGTGTTGAAACCTGGTCACACATTTAAATTAAAGTGGTCCTGTATTGGCAACAATTGGCAAGCAAGGCAAATAAATCCTCATTGTATTCATCTTTATACCAGGCCTCAAAGAATTCCTCTTTATACCTGGCCTCAAATAATTCCCATGTATAAAAGTCTAAGGAAAATAAGTACATGAAAAAATAAGATAAAAAACCAGCAAACTAAATCCACAAGGCAACAAGCTACCATAAATAAGAACCAGTATTAAACAGATGGCTAACACATTATGATAAAGTCAGATAATTAAATTATCAGATACGGATTATAACTGTTTAAAGAAATAAAATACAAGCTTGAAATTATGTATACAGAAAAAAGGAACTAGAGTCAAAGACCAGATTGAAAATAGTTCAAAAGAATAAGTGGATTTAGCACCATGTTAGAAGAATAAGGAGTTAGTAAAGTAAAAGATGGATCTGAGAAATCATCTCAAACCAGTATGGAGAGATTGCATGTAATATATAAAAGAGAAGCAAAGAGGCACAGATATTGAAAAAAATCCAATATTTCTTAGGATTCCCAGAGGAGAAAAAAGGAAGGGCATATGTAACAATGGAATGAATTTTGGCTGAGAATTTTCCAGTACATATTATGTATAACTCTCATGATAATCACAAAGCCAAATCCTATAATATATACACAAAAGATAAAGATAGAGGAATATAAGCATTCCACTAAAGAAAGTCATGATGCTTTTGAACTGTGGTATTGGAGAAGACTCTTAGAGTCCCTTGGACTGCAAGGAGATCCAACCAGCCCATCTTAAAGGAGATCAGTCCTGAGTATTCATTGGAAGGACTGATGTTGAAGCTGAAAATCCAATACTTTGGCCACCTGATGTGAAGAACGGACTCATTTGAAAAGACCCTGATGCTGGGAAAGATTGAGGGCAGGAGAAGGGGACGACAGAGGATGAGATGGTTGGATGGCATCACGGACTCAATGGACATGAGTTTGGGTAAACTCCAGGAGTTGGTGATGGACAGGGAGGCCTGGCGTACTATGCTTCATGGGGTCGCAAAGAGTCAGACATGACTCAGTGACTGAACTGAACTGAAAGAAAGTCATTAAACCAAAAAGTAAGACAGTAAGAGAAGAAAGAAACAGAAAGGATTGAAAAACAGCCAATAAACAGTTAACAAAATGGCAATACAAATATGCCTGTGTGTGTGCTAACTCATTTAAGCTGTGTCTGACACTTTGCAAACCCATGGACTGTAGCACACCAGGTTCCTCTGTCCATAGGATTCTCCAGACAAGAATACTGGAGTGGGTTGCCAGTTCCTTCTCCAGTTCCTTCTCAACTCAGGGATTGAACCTGTAGCTCCTGCACTGCAGGGGGATTCTTTACTGCTGAGCCACCAGGAAAACTCCAGTACAAATATACCTGTCAATAATTACTCTAAATTGAAATGGACTAAATTCTCCAATCAAAAGACAATGAATGGCTGAATAGGTAAAAAGCAAGACCCATCTATGTGTTGCATATGAGAGACTTATTTTAGATTACACAGACTGACAATGAAAAGATGAAAAAAGTATTCAATGTAAAAGGAAACCAAAAGAAAGCTGGAGTTGGTATACTTATATCAGAAAATAAACTTTTTTTAAACTTTTTTAATGGGCAAAGGATTTTTTTTTTAATTTAAATTTATTTTAATTGGAGGCTAATTACTTTACAATATTGTATTGGTTTTGCCATACATCAACATGAATCCACCACGGGTTATATGTGTTCCCCATCCTGAACCCTCCTCCCACCTCCCCATACCATCCCTCTGGGTCATCCCAGTGCACCAGCCCCAAGCATCCTGTATCCTGCATCAAACATGGACTGGCGATTCATTTCTTATATGATATTATACTTGTTTCAATGCCATTCTTCCAAATCATCCCACCTTCTCCCTCTCCCTCTCCCACAGAGTCCAAAAGACTGTTATATACATCTGTGTCTCTTTTCTTGTCTTGCATACAGGGTTATCATTACCATCTTTCTAAATTCCATATATATGCGTTAGTGTACTATATTGGTGTTTTTTTCTGGCTTACTTCATTCTGTATAATCAGCTCCAGTTTCATCCACCTTATTAGAACTGATTCAAATGTATTCTTTTTAATGGCTGAGTAATACTCCATTGTGTATACGTACCACAGCTTTCTTATCCATTCATCTGCTGATGGACATCTAGGTTATTTCCATGTCCTGGCTATTATAAACAGTACTGCGATGAACATTGGGGTACATGTGTCTCTTTCAGTTCTGGTTTCCTCGGTGTGTATGCCCAGCAGTGGGATAGCTGGGTCATATGGCAGTTCTATTTGCAATTTTTTAAGGAATCTCCACACTGTTCTCCATAGTGGCTGTACTAGTTTGCATTCCCACCAACAGTGTGAGAGGGTTCCCTTTTCTCCACACCCTCTCCAGCATGTATTGCTTGTAGACTTTTGGATTGCATCCATTCTGACTAGCGTGAAATGGTACCTCATTGTGGTTTTGATTTGCATTTCTCTGATAATGAGTGATGTTGAGCATCTTTTCATGTGTTTGTTAGCCATCTGTATGTCTTCTTTGGAGAAATGTCTATTTAGTTCTTTGGCCCATTTTTTGATTGGGTCGTTTATTTTTTCTGGAATTGAGCTGCAGGAATTGCTTATATTTTTTTGAGATTAGTTGTTTGTCAGTTGCTTCATTTGCTATTATTTTCTCCCATTCAGAAGGCTGTCTTTTCACCTTGCTTATAGTTTCCTTTGTTGTGCAGAAGCTTTTAATTTTAATTAGGTCCCATTTGTTTATTTTTGCTTTTATTTCCAGTATTCTGGGAGGTGGGTCATAGAGGATCCTGCTGTGATTTATGTCGGAGAGTGTTTTGCCTATGTTCTCCTCTAGGAGTTTTATAGTTTCTGGTCTTACTTTTAGATCTTTAATCCATTTTGAGTTTGTTTCTGTGTATGGTGTTAGAAAGTGTTCTAGTTTCATTCTTTTACAAATGGTTGACCAGTTTTCCCAGCACCACTTGTTAAAGAGATTGTCTTTTCTCCATTGTATATTCTTGCCTCCTTTGTCGAAGATAAGGTGTCCATAGGTGCGTCGGTTTATCTCTGGGCTTTCTATTTTGTTCCATTGATCTATATTTCTGTCTTTGTGCCAGTATCATACTGTCTTGATGACTGTGGCTTTGTAGTAGAGCCTGAAGTCAGGCAGGTTGATTCCTCCAGTTCCATTCTTCTTCTCAAGATTGCTTTGGCTATTCGAGGTTTTTTGTATTTCCATACAAATTGTGAAATTATTTATTCTAGCTCTGTGAAAAATACCATTGGTAGTTTGATAGGGATTGCATTGAATCTATAGATTGCTTTGGTTAGTATACTCATTTTCACTATATTGATTCTTCCGATCCATGAACATGGTATATTTCTCCATCTAATAGTGTCCTCTTTGATTTCTTTCATCAGTGTTTTATAGTTTTCTATATATAGGTCTTTAGCTTCTTTAGGTAGATATATTCCTAAGTATTTTATTCTTTTCATTGCAATGGTGAATGGAATTGTTTCCTTAATTTCTCTATTTTCTCATTATCAGTGTATAGGAATGCAAGGGATTTCTGTGTGTTGATTTTATATCCTGCAACTTTACTATATTCATTGACTAGCTCTACTAATTTTCTGGTGGAGTCATTAATAACTTTAAAACAAAGTCTATAACAATGAGAGACAACAATGAGTGTTACATAATGATAAAAATATCCATCCAACAAAAGGATAAAATGTTTGTAAATATTTATGTTAATATCTAAACATAGGAGCACCTAAAGATACACAGCAAACATTAAAAGACCTAAAGGGAGAAACTGACAGCAATAATAATAGTAGGGAGTTTTTAGACCCTATTTACATCAATGGATAGTTAATGCAACAACAAAAAAAAAAACAAGGAAATATTAGCCAGCCTTAAACAGCATGTTATACCAGATATATACAGAACATTCTGTACAAAAGGAACAGAAGACTGACATATGTACACCACTATGTCTAAACAGATAAGTAATGAGAACCTACTGTTGGGCACAGGGAGCCTTCTCAGTAATCTGTGGTGACCTAAATGGGAAGGAAGTCTAAAGAATGGATATATGTAAACATGTAACGATTCACTTTACAGCAGAAACTAACACATTTTAAAGCAACTGTATTCCAATTAAGATTTTTAAAAATAAACCTAATAAAATCAACAGGAGCATTTTCCAGGATAGATTATATGTTGGGTCACAAAACAAGTTTAATAAATATCAGAGGAGTAAAATCATATCAAGCACCGTTTCCAATCACAATGGTATGAAACCAGAAATTAACTACAAGTAAAAAGCTGGAAAATTCACAAATATGTGGCGATTAAAACAACGTGCTACTGAACAAAGAAGAAACCAAGGACCCATCTCCAAATATAATCAAATTCAGAGTCACTTAGGGTTAGGGCTTCAGATGGATTTTCAGTTCTGTTCAGTTCACTTCAGTCGCTCAGTCGTGTCCAGCTCTTTGCAACCCCATGAATCGCAGCATGCCAGGCCTTCTTGTCCATCACCAACTCCCAGAGTTTACCCAAACTCATGTCCATTGAGTCCGTGATGCCATCTAACCATCTCATCCTCTATCGTCCCCTTCTCCTCCTGCCTTCAATATTTCCAACATCAGGGTCTTTTCAAATGAGTCAGCTCTTTGCATCAGGTGGCCAAAGTATTGGAGTTTCAGCTTCAACATCAATCCTTCCAATGAACAACCAGGACTGATCTCCTTTAGGATGGACTGGTTGGATCTCCTTGCACCAAGGGACTCTCAAGAGTCTTCTCCAATACCACAGTTTAAAAGCTTCAACTCTTTGGTGTTCAGCTTTCTTTATAGTCCAACTCTCACATTCATACATGACTACTGGAAAAACCATAGCCTTGACTAAATGGACCTTTGTTGACAAAGTAATGTCTCTGCTTTTTAATATGCTGTCTAGGTTGGTCATAACTTTCCTTCCAAGGAGTAAGTGTCTTTTAATTTCATGGCTGCAATAACCATCTGCAGTGATTTTGGATGGATTTTAGTGGGACACAGTTCAGTCCTTTACAGAAAGGGAATAAAGAAAAAAGCCCTGTGTAAGGCTAGGGGCAAAGGTCAGGGAAAGACATCTTTAAAAAAAGAGAGAGCCACTATTGGATGCATTTACTGTTGAGAAGTAATGGTTCATGGGAGTTTGAGAAGAAGCAATAATAGGTATATCATCTTTAAACAAACAAATCATGAAACAATTACTAATTCCAGGAAACCAAAAGATAAAAAAAAAACTATTTAGTTTAGCTATGAGTTATAGTTACATAGCTATAATAACCATGCTGTACAATGCTTTAATGATAAATTCTGTGATATATCTATACTGGTAAGGTGGAGAGAAATATTGAGAAATTGGATTGTGGCTTTTATCTTCCACAGTAAAAAACCAATAGGTCCTTAAAATGGTAAATTCGAGGGTTAATATATGCATATTATTAATAAATATGAAGATATATAATGGGAAAAATAATGGAAAGATTTGAAAATGGTATCCTTTGGGGATCAGTGTTTGGTACATAAGGAGTGGCAGGAAAGTAGACTATATGCATATATGACTTTTATAAAATAAATGCAATGTGGTTAGAACAATATAACACTGTTTATCTCAGGTTATAAAATTAATGCATGTTCACTGTAGAAAATTTGGAAAATACAGAGGTGCCAAAAGAAAATACTCCACTGTTAACATGGTTATCTCACGTACATGCTGTACCTGCTGTTTCATAATCTTATCATTTAAAAACGTATGATGATTTTCCCATGACTTTAACTTCTATATTTTTTCAAATAAAAAAATGCAAGGGAACTCAAAGTAAAAATCACTAATTCTCCATGGAAATGAAAGGAAGTCTCCATAAAAGAAGTGACACTTGAACTGGACCTTAAAACACAGGAAATAATAAAATAATCAAATTCTTACTATTGCTCAGACAATTAACTAAATGCTTTACTTGCATCATACTATATAATTTTCATAATCAATCTGAAAATCAGCTACTGTTAATATATCTCAAATTTACATAGTTGGAGGTTAAAGCTTAGTGAGGTTTTGCTCAAGGTCATTTGGCTAATATGTGGCAGTGTTAGAAATTTAAAAATCATGACCACATGGTAAAAAGCTCTCTACATGTTGGTGTCAAACAGACCCAGCTGCCCAGTCTCAGTCTCCCCAACTCAAATCACGACACAGAGGACTTGGTTAATGAAGACAAGAGAGGAGGACACCTAAAATAGAAGGAACCATTTATTAAATAGTTCAGAAGCATGACAACTTAAGGCCTGGACTTGAGACAGATGTTTTTTTCTTGCATGGAAATCATGGTATGTGTAGGAAGATTTGGGCTTCCATGTGGCTCAGTGGTAAAGAACTTGCCTACAGCGCAGAACTGACTCAGGTTCAGTTCCTGGGTTGGGAAGATCCTGTGGAAGAGGAAATGACAACCTACTCCAGTATTCTTGCCTGAAAATTCCCATGGACTGAGGAGTCTGGAGGGCTACAGTCCAAAGGGTCACAAGGAATCAGACATGACTTACCAACTGAACATGCACACGTGTAGGAAGATTTGACTGAAGAAGTTATTTGATGTCACAGTAGGAAACACTTTGACTAGGATGGTCCCCAAAAACCCTGCAGATGGTGACTACAGCCATGAAATTAAAAGACACTTGTTCCTTGGAAGAAAAGCTATGACCAACCTACATAGCATATTCAAAAGCAGAGACATTACTTTGCCAACAAAGTTCCATCTAGTCAAGGCTATGGTTTTTCCAGTAGTCGTGTATGGATGTGAGAGTTGGACTATAAAGAAAGCTGATCACCAAAGAATTGGTGCTTTTGAACTGTGGTGTTGGAGAACACTCTTGAGAGTCCCTTGGACTGCAAGGAGATCCAACCAGTCCATCCTAAAGGAAATCAGTTCTGAATATTCATTGGAAGGACTGAAGCTGAAGCTCCAATACTCTGGCCACCTGATGTGGAGAACTGACTCATTTGAAAAAGGCCCTGATTCTGGGAAAGACTGAAGGTGGGAGGACAAGGGGACAAAAGAGGATGAGGAGGTTGAATGGCATCACCAGCTCAGTGGACATCAGTTTGGGTAAACTCTGGGAGTTGGTGATGGACAGGGAGGCCTGGTGTGCCTGGTGTGCTGCAGTCCATGGGGTCGCAAAGAGTTGGATATGACTGAGTGGCTGAACTGACTGACTGACTAGCCTGGACTTCCATCAGCCGGCTCTGTTTGTCAAACAGGGACCTCCGTATCGCCGATCATCAGTGTAAAAGGAGGTTTATGAAGGCACAGGATAAACAGCACTCAGTTTTGACTAGTTAGTAAATAATTTAAAAGATCAATTTTAAATTAAAACAAATGCAAATATCCATGGAATAGAATTCAAAATTTATTTTAATTTTTAACTTAAAGCTGAAGACTTCAAAAAAAACTTAGGTTTTCTTTCTTTCTTTTTTGGCTTTTGGCAGGCTCTTATGACAATCTCTCAAATTTCAAGGGTCCAAGTTTGATTCTCTCACTAGAAAAAATTTAGTGGAAAATTTCTAAGGAATATTCTGGGAAATATTAATCTAATTGAGAATGACATGACTGATGAGTTTCATTTAAAATGTTACTTACCCCGAAGGAAATATAACATATAACCATAATAATAGTAATAAAAATTTAGCTATGTTTTTTTCTTTCACTAACCCTAGCCTGAAAACATTTGAATCTGCTCCAGTGGTAGTGTTGATTTAGGAAGAATGTGAGTGAGTTAGAAGCCAGGCTAAATCAGAAAATAAAAATCCCTAAAAGCCATATTATTGCCATGCACTGAAAATGTCTTGATGTTCTTTGTATTTCTACCACCAAAATAATCAGTTCACTTGTAGAATATTTGTAAAACTTCAGACAAAAACCAATCTTGAATACATCTTTTTTCAAACAGAAATTCTATTAATAGCAACATGTAGAAATTGCTATAAACCACAGCTTACAAAATGGAGAAATCGGTTGTCTGCTATAGTTATTAATAGCTTTGTAAATGGGAAAGATGAGATTAAACCCCAGCAGCATCTAAAAACAATGTGGTAATCTTGGATTGGATCCAGAGATAGAAAAAGAATATTAGTGGAAAATCTGGTGAAATTCAAATACTGCCCTGGAGTTTCAGTTCAGTTCAGTCGCTCAGTCGTGTCCGACTCTTTGCGACCCCATGAATTGCAGCACGCCAGGCCTCCCTGTCCATCACCAACTCCCGGAGTTCACTCAGACTCACGTCCATTGAGTCAGTGATGCCATCCAGCCATCTCATCCTCTGTCGTTCCCTTCTCCTCCTGCCCCCAATCCCTCCCAGCATCAGAGTCTTTTCCAATGAGTCAACTCTTCTCATGAGGTGGCCAAAGTACTGGAGTTTCAGCTTTAGCATCATTCCTTCCAAAGAACACCCAGGGCTGATCTCCTTCAGAATGGACTGGTGGGATCTCCTTGCAGTCCAAGGGACTCTCAAGAGTCTTCTCCAACACCACAGTTCAAAAGCATCAATTCTTCGGCGCTCAGCCTTCACAGTCCAACTCTCACATCCATACATGACCACTGGAAAAACCATAGCCTTGACTAGACGGAACTTAGTTGGCAAAGTAATGTCTCTGTTTTTGAATATGCTATCTAGGTTGGTCATAACTTTTCTTCCAAGGAGTAAGCGTCTTTTAAATTCATGGCTGGAATCACCATCTGCAGTGATTTTGGAGCCCCCCCAAAATAAAGTCTGATACTGTTTCCACTGTTTCCCCATCTATTTGCCATGAAGTGATGGGACTGGATGCCATGATCTTCATTTTCTGAATGTTGAGCTTTAAGCCAACTTTTTCACTCTCCACTTTCACTTTCATCAAGAGGCTGTTTAAGTTCCTCTTCACTTTCTGCCATAAGGGTGGTGTGATCTGCATATCTGAGGTTATTGATATTTCTCCCGGCAATCTTGATTCCAGCTTGTGCTTCTTCCAGCCCAGCGTTTCTCATGATGTACTCTGCATAGAAGTTAAATAAGCAGGGTGACAAGATACAGCCTTGACATACTCCTTTTCCTATTTGGAACCAGTCTGTTGTTCCATGTCCAGTTCTAACTGTTGCTTCCTGACCTGCATACATATTTCTCAAGAGGCAGGTCAGGTGGTCTGGTATTCCCATCTCTTTCAGAATTTTCCACAGTTTATTGTGATCCACACAGTCAAAGGCTTTGCATGGTCAATAAAGCAGAAATAGATGTTTTTCTGGAACTCTCTTGCTTTTTCCATGATCCAGCGGATGTTGCCCTTGAGTTTGCTGCTGCTGCTGCTAAGTCGCTTCAGTCGTGTCCAACTCTGTGCAACCCCATAGACGGCAGCCCACCAGGCTCCCCCATCCCTGGGATTCTCCAAGCAAGAACAGTGGAGTGGATTGCCATTTCCTTCTCCAATGCATGAAAGTGAAAAGTGAAAGTGAAGTCGCTCAGTCGTGTCCAACCCCCAACAACCCCATGGACTACAGCCTTCTAGGCTGCTCCATCCATGGGATTTTCCAGGCAAGAGTACTGGAGTGGGGTGCCATTGCCCCGGAGTTTAGGAAATAGTAATTTACCAATGTTGGTTTCTTAGTTTTGTCAAATGTACCGTGATAATATAAGATTAACACTAGCAGAAAATGAGTGAGGATTATATGGGAAATCCCTCTGCTATCTTTGAAACATTTATGTAAATCTAAATATTATAAAATACAATATTTACTAAAAATTATTTTAAAAACACTGAATTCAACATTTTAAAAACACTGAATTCAACATTATGCAAACAGAAGTATTTGTTCAAAACTACAATGAGATTTCACCTCATACATGTCAGAAAGGTGATCATCAAATAGACAACAAATAACAAATATTGGTGAGGATGCAGGGAAACAGAACCCTAGTTCACTGTTAGTGGGAATGTAAGTTGGTACAACCACCATGGAAAACAGTATGCAGGTTCTTTAAACAATTAAAACCAGAACTACCATGTGATTCAGCAAGTCCACTCCTGGGTATATACTCAAAGAAAACAAAAACATTAATGCCAAAAGATATATGCATCCCAATGTTCATAACAGCATTGTTTATAATAGCCAGGACATGGAAGCTGGGAAAGATTGAGGGCAGGAGAAGAAGGGGATGACAGAGGATGAGATGGTTGGATGGCATCACCGACTCAATGGACATGAGTTTGGGTAAACTCCGGGAGTTGGAGATGGACCAGGAGGCCTGGCATGCTGTGGTTCATGGGGTCGCAAAGAGTTAGACACGACTGAGCAACTGAATAGAATTGAATTGAAGATATGGAAGGAGCCTAAGTGTCCAACAAAAGATCAATGGATAAAGAAGATGGGCTATATATGCATGCTGGAATATTACTCAGCCATAAAAAGAATGAAATTTTGCCATTTGCAACAACATACCTGGACCTGGAAGGTATTTATGCTTAGTGAAGTTCAGTCAGACATGTTTGTGACTGACTGAAAATACTGTATTTTTTCACTTATATGTGGAATGTAGAAAATAAAACAAATGAATCTAATAAAATAGAATCACATGTAATACAGAGAACAACCAGAAGCTACCAGTGGGGAGAGGGGTAAAAGGAAGGACAAAGATAGGGTAAGGGTATCAAGAAGTATGCACTACCACTATAAAATAAATAAGATACAAGCACGCACTGTAAAGGGAATATTGCCAGTATTTTATATTAACTTTAAATGCGTATAATCTGCAAAAATACTGAATCACTATATTGTACACCTGAAACTAATATAGCACTGTAAATCAATTACACTTGAATGAAAAAATTCCCAGGCAGGGTGTTTGGATAGCTATGACTCAAGTGAGAAAATACTGGCATATCTGAGGGACTCTAAGTAGGTCATTGTGATTGCAACCTTGTAGAGTGAGGCACGTCACTACAAACAAAGCTAATGAAGGTGGCAGAATTCCAGTTGAGCTATTTCAAATCCTGAAAGATGATGCTGTGAAAGTGGTGCACTCAATATGCCAGCAAATTTGGAAAGCTCAGCAGTGGCCACAGGACTGGAAAAAGTCCGTTTTCATTCCAATCCCAAAGAATGCTCATCTATCGCACAATTGCACTCATCTCACACGCTAGTAAAGTAATGTTCAAAATTCTCCAAGCCAGGCTTCAGCAATACGTGAACTGTGAAGTTCCAGATGTTCAAGCTGGTTTTAGAAAAGGCAGAGGAACCAGAGATCAAATTGCCAACGTCCACTGGATCGTAGAAAAAGCAAGAGAGTTCCAGAAAAACATCTATTTCTGCTCTATTGACTATGCCAAAGCCTTTGACTATGTGGATCACAACAAACTGTAGAAAATTCTTCAAGAGATGGGAATACCAGACCACACGACCTGCCTCTTGAGAAACCTGTATGCAGGTCAGGAAGCAACAGTTAGAACTGGACATGGAACAACAGACTGGTTCCAAATAGGAAAAGGAGTATGTCAAGGCTGTATCTTGTCACCCTGCGTATTTAATTCATATGCAGAGTACATCATGAGAAGCGCTAGGCTGGAAGAGGCACAAGCTGGAATCAAGATTGCCCGGAGAAATATCAATAACCTCAGATATGCAGATGACACACCCTTATGGCAGAAAGTGAAGAAGAACTAAAAAGTCTCTTGATGAAAGTGAAAGAGGAGAGTGAAAAAGTTGGCTTAAAGCTCAACATTCAGAAAACGAAGATCATGGCATCTGGTCCCATGACTTCATGGCAAATAGATGGGGAGACAGCGGAAACAGTGGCTGACTATTTTTCTGGGAGCTCCAAAATCACTGCAGATGGTAATTCCAGCCATGAAATTATAAGACGCTTGCTCCTCGGAAGGAAAGTTATGACCAACCTAGACAGCATATTCAAAAGCAGAGATATTCCTTTGCCAACAAAGGTCCATCTAGTTAAGGCTATGGTTTTTCCAGTAATCATGTATGGATGTGAGAGTTGGACTATAAAGAAAGCTGAGTGCCAAAGAATTGAAGCTTTTAAATTGTGGTGTTGGAGAAGACTCTTGAGACTCCCTTGGACTGCAGGGAGATCCAACCAGTCCATCTTAAAGGAGATCAGTCCTGGCTGTTCATTGAAAGGACTGATGTTGAAGCTGATACTCCAATACTTTGGTTACCTGATTTGAAGAGCTGACTCATTGGAAGAGACCCTGATGCTAGGAAAGATTGAAGGAAGGGGGAGACGGGGATAACAGAGGATGAGATGGTAGGATGGCATCACCAATTCAATGGACACGAGTTTGGGTAAACTCTGGGAGTTGGTGATGGACAGGGAGGCCTGGCGTGCTGTGGTCCATGGGGTCGCAAAGAGTCGGACATGACTGAGAGACTGAACTGAAGAGTGAGGCAAAAAGAGCACAGAGAAGATAAAGGAAATCAGATTCCATAAGTCCTTGTGGTGAGAATGAAGGACTTACATGTCAGAACAGTGGAAGCTACAGAGTAACAGGACTTGAATAACAAACTTTAGAGAGCACTCTGGCACTCCGTCAGAGGAGATTAGAAAAGAGCAAGAACCAAATCAGGGAAAACTAATTTGGAGTCTATGGTAAAGGCTGATGTGAAGATAATATTTGAGACATATTTCAGAACTTGTGGTAGGCTGAATAGTTCATTCCCTCCAAAGATGTCTATGCTTTAATCTTTAGAGTTTGTGAATATGTTCTCTTGCATGCAAAATGGGATTTTATAGATGTAATCGAGGAGACAAGCTTGGCTTATCCAAGCAGATATATTTTAATTGCACGAGCTCTCAAAAGGAGAGAACTATCTCCAGCTAGGAGCAGAAGACTTCAGTGACATGCCATAAGGAGAAGTCAGAGAATCCAAGTATGAGAATGACTGGATGGGGTGTTGCTGACCCCTGAGCACAGGACAGGCTGTGCCTCGTTGAGAGGTCTAATAGAGCTCAGAGTTCCCAGGTGTCCCAAGGTGGGCAGGTACAGTAGAATGTTTCCTACGTGCCCCAAAGTGTCTTGGAAAGGCTAAAGATGAGAGATAGCCCCAGTGAGTTTTTGAAATTCCAGATGGTTAAGGAGTTTCTGAAGGTCTTGTGATCTAGAGAGGAATAGAAGCTTGACTGCAAGAATGATAAATCCCAAAGGGCATGCCTCCTGCACCCCACTGCCTTGTCACTGAGGACTATGCAGACACAGCCCTTGGAAAAGAGTTCCTGGAGATTTCAAGACACCTTGAAGAATGGAAACTTGGAAATATACATTCAGTTTAGGTGTAGGAAATTAAAATAAAGGTATATTTCTTACAGAGGCTAGTTTCTGGACTGCTATTCATACACAATTAAACCACTGTCATCGTTATCATCATCACAGGAGACTGAGAGGCAAATTAGGGGTCTAGAAAATAAAGCAAAGCTGGAAGAGATGAAGATAGTTGTGGAAAATGAAGGCTGTTGAAGTCCCCTTTATTCCGTGTCTGGTGTACAGCCAGTGGAGGAGGAGGTCAGGGGAAGATCACCAGGCTGTTCTTGCTCAGAGAGCAGCTGCTGGGCAAAGACCTTGCACATCATTCATGGCTGCCATGTTTACTTCCTACTCCACCCTTTTGGTATCTGTTCTCCAATAACTGCTTATTCATTGACTTATTCTGTGAATTGTTTTTCAAGTTGTTCATCAGCTTTTCTGATTACCGAACAACATGCTTTAAATTTGGCAAGCTAATTGACTTAGTGATGAATGATTATAAATGCACATATTTATTTTCTTCTGCAACTTCCTATTTGAACAATGCACTCATTTAAATGGATTTAGCAAAGGGCACACATTTGAGAGTTAATACCTTAAAGAGACTTAATTGCTGATTCACCTTGCAAGTGCTCTAACAAATCTCTGTTCTTTTGCCTCTGTGCCTATAAAGTTATACACAGATTTCTCAGATTAATCTGGGATAAAATATTGTGTGCTTGATTAAATTTTTGGAACACTCCTACGATGGAGTGTACTAAACTAATTCTCAAAATGAGAAAGAGGATACGAAAGGCAATTAACTACACATGGAAAATTTAGGTAAAACCAGATATGAAACTTTTCACAATAGGTACTTCTGAGCAGTGGGAATAGTGAGGGGTGAGGAGAAAGGATCTATTACCTTCCCTTCTCTGTTACTGGAGTTTCATTTTTATTAACAACATACACCAATTTAATCAATTAAATTTTTCAAAAAATAAAATTACCTAATGATTATAATTTTCCTGTTCCTTACTTAATTTGATTTATATATAATGGAATAATTTGCAGCTGTCATCACCTCCCAAATTATTTCCTGGTTTCTGTCAACTGAATGCTCAGTTCAGTCAATACTCCTTTGAACCCTTTTCCCAATTCTGCTCTATTAGATTAGCCAGCTAATATAGCTTATTTTTTAAATAATTATTCAGTCAAGGGCATTTATCCAATACAAGCTATGTGTTCAGCGTTATACTAAACATTGTAGAAGGTATAGGATAGTAGCAAAGGTAATAGTAATAAAAAATAACAATGGATAATGTTGAGTATGTAGATGTCAGTATTTTAAATTTTTCATGAGTTCCCTCCTTTTATTTCCCAGAGCAACCCAATGAAGTATACAATTATTCTCTTCACTTTTTAGATGAAGTATTTAAGTTTTAGAGAAGGATGTCCTCCAAGGTGAAATGGCTAGTAAGAAATAGCCAGGATCGAATGTATATTGGAATGTATTCCAATATACAGTAGGTGTAGACAAACACTGTTTGATTTCACTTACACAAGGTACCTAGAATAATCAAATTCAGAGTCAGAAAGTATACTGATAGAGGCCAGGGGCCTGGGAGGGGCAGAGGGAGGGGGATTGGGGAGTTAGTATTTAATAGGGACAGAATTTCAGTTTAGGAAGGTGAAAAATCCAAGAGATGGGTGACGGTGAGCATGGCTCAACAATGTGAACGTACCTAGTGCCACTGAACTGTACAGTTAAGTATCATTAAAATGTCTTATATTATGTGATTTTTACCAAAATAATTTTTTAAAGAGATAGCCAGGATCTGAATGCAGCCTGTTGGACTCCAGAACTTACCTCTTAGGGGGCTCTGTGAGGAGTCTGCAGTAGAGTAGAAGAGACAAGACTTACACACACATCAGCAAACTAAAAAAACATTAAAATTTGGGCAAATGTCACAGGTTATGCCCAGCACAAATGACTGTCACATCAAAGACATATACATATATGGATAGCATAGTTAAGAAGGACTTTGTGGAGCAGGAGGTGGGTTTTCAAGCTGGTGTCTGGACAATATTTAGAAAGGGAACCCAGAGAGGGCATAAGCAAAGGCCTAGCAAAACAGGGAGTTATGGATGCTTCTCCAATAGAAAGAGGATGGCTTAGCCTGCACAAAGCATGCATCCCAAGGAACAGAGAGAAATAAGACACAGCAGACAGGGCAAGTGGCCAGGAGAAGCATGGCTCAGAGTCTAGATTATGTGGTATGGAAGTAGAAAGTGTGAAAGTGTTAGTCACTCAGTTATGTCTGACTCTTTGTGACCCTGTGGACTGTACAGTGCCAGGCTCCTCTGTTCACGGGCTTCTCCAGGCGAGAATACTGGAGTGAGTTACCATTCCCTTTCCATTAAAGTAGAAGCAATGGTAATAGTAGTAATCATTCCTAGTCTTTACAGGTGCCCCTCTTCTTTCAAAGACATGATCTCACTTGATGTGTTTGTGGAATATTAATCTGGCAGGAAATAGATTTAAAGGGACAGTGTTTAGTGTCAATAAGACTTACTAGGATGTTACTATTAGCCTACAATGCAGTGACGAGGCTCTGAGATGGGGTCAGGATGATATAAGGCAAATGGAGGATATAGTAGCTATGAAATGCCTACTCTGTATCAGTTCAGTTCAGTTCAGTCACTCACTCATGTCCGACTCTTTGCGACGCCATGAATTGCAGCACGCCAGGCCTCCCTGTCCATCACCAACTCCCAAAGTTCACTCAAACTCACATCCATCGAGTTGGTGATGCCATCCAGCCATCTCATCCTCTGTCATCTGCTTCTCCTCCTGCCCCCAATCCCTCCCAGCATCAGAGTCTTTTCCAATGAGTCAACTCTTCGCATGAGGTGGCCAAAGTATTGGAGTTTCAACTTTAGCATCATTCCTTCCAAAGAACACCCAGGGCTGATCTCCTTCAGAATGGACTGGTTGCATCTCCTTGCAGTCCAAGGGACTCTCAAGAGTCTTCTCCAACACCACAGTTCAAAAGCATTAATTCTTCGGTGCTCAGCCTTCTTCACAGTCCAACTCTCACATCCATACATGACTACTGGAAAAAACCATAGCCTTAACTAGACAGAACTTTGTTGGCAAAGTAAAGTCTCTGCTTTAGAATATGCCATCTAGGTTGGTCATAACTTTCCTTTCAAGGAGCAAGCGTCTTTTAATTTCATGGCTGCAATCACCATCTGCAGTGATTTTGGAGTCCCCAAAAATAGTCTGACATTGTTTCCACTGTCTCCACATCTATTTCCCATGAAGTGATGGGATCAGATACCATGATCTTCGTTTTCTGAATGTTGAGCTTTAAGCCAACTTTTTCACTCTCCTCTTTCATCAGGAGACTTTTTAGTTCCTCTTCACTTTCTTCCATAAGGGTGTGTCATCTGCATATCTGAGGTTATTGATATTTTTCCCACAAATCTTGATTCCAGCCTGTGCTCCTTCCAGCCCACAGTTTCTCATGATGTACTCTACATATGAGTTAAATAAGCAGGGTGATAATATACAGCCTTGACATACTCCTTTTCCTATTTGGAACCAGTCTGTTGTTCCATGTCCAGTTCTAACTGTTGCTTCCTGACCTGCATACAGAGGCAGGTCAGGTGGTCTGGTATTCCCATCTCTTTCAGAATTTTCCACAGTTTATTGTGATCCACAGAGTCAAAGGCTTTGGCATAGTCAATAAAGCAGAAATAGATGTTTTTCTGGAACTCTCTTGCTTTTTCCATGATCCAGTGGATGTTGCAATCTGATCTCTATATCAGAGGCTTTATATATACTCTTGTAATGTCTTGCCTGGAGAATTCCAGGGATAGCACAGCCTGGTGGGCTGCCATCTATGGGGAAGCACAGAGTCGGACACAACTGAAGTGACTTAGTAGCAGCAGCAGCAATGTTCAAAACGATGACATATTATGCGTGATATTATGGCACGAGCTCAAGGCCTAGTTCAAACACTAACTCTATGACATGAAGCAAGTTAAGTAAACACTATTCCCTCATTTTTCTAACAAAATCCATTTAGAATACTTACTATATGCCAAGAACTGTGCTAGGTCTCAGTGATGGAGAGACACAGTCCCTATACTTACAGAGCCCACAGTATGAGGGAGACTGACATTAATGCATATATGTGTTAGTTTCTTATTGCTGCAATAACAAATTAGCACAAAATAGAGGCTTAGAAAACAAAAGAAAACAAAACACCCAGCTTATTTCTCACCATTCTGCAGTGCAGAAGTCCAGCTTGCTCAGTTGCTTTCTCAGCTCCTGGTTTCTCAAGGCCAAATTCAAGGTATTGGCCAGCTGGGCCCTTACTGGGAGGCTTTGGGAAGAATCTCCTTCCAAGCTCATTCAGCTTGTTGGTAGATTCTAGTTTCTCGTGGCTGTAGGCCATTTCTTTGCCGGCTATCAACGGGGCGTTCCCTGAACTTCTCTAAAGGTGTCTCTCCAGTCGTGGCACAAGGACACTTACATCTCAGGGCCAGCAAAGCGATGTCATGTCCTTCCCACTCTTGCAATCTCTGACTTCCCATACCACGTCTCTCTCCCTCGCCTGCTTCCTGCTGGAGACAGTTTTCTTTTTAAGGGCTCACATGATTAGACTGGGGCTTCCTTGTTGGTACTAGTGGTAAAGAATCCACCTGCCAATGTAAAAGATGCAAGAGATGTGCATTTGATCCCTGAGTCAGGTAGATCCCCGAGGAGCGCATGGCAACCCACTCCAATATTCTTGCCTGGAGGATCCTATGGACAGAGGACCCTGGTAGGCTATGGTCCATGGCGGGCTAGGGTCACAAAGAGTTGGACACAACTGAAACAACAGTGTGCAGCATGCATGTAATTATGTGGAACTACTTGGATAATTCAGATACTCCCTATTTTAAGGCCAATAACCTTAATTACATATGCAAAGTCCTTTTTGCCACCTAACATAACATATTCACAAGTTTCAGATATCAGTGTGTAGCCATTTTTTGGAGGCCATTATTTAGCCTATTGCAACCTTCAAAATACATATCAAGTATATATAGATATATTACTATGTACTAAGCATTTTCTATAAACTTTAAACACGGTTATTTATTTAATCTTCCTAAGAATCTACGAGGTAAGTACAATTAACATTATTATTTCTATTTTATAGGTGAAGAAACTGAAGCACAGAGAAGTAACTTGTCCAAGGCAATAGCCAATAGGTAGAACCCCCCAAGCGTCCAGGTCCATCAACTATACTCTTAACCAAAGTGTCACATTGCTATTAAAGTGTGTTGAGAGGTATTTATGTGCTTGCTTACTGTGTGTAGTAGGCAGAATAATGTCCTCCCAAAGAAGACCAGAGCCTGAATCCAAAGCCTGTCAATATGTTACATTACACAGAAAAATGGATTTTACAGATGCAATTACAGTTATTACTCAGCTGGTTTTAACACAGGATGAGTATCCTGGATTATTCATAAGCCTTTCAAAGCAGAGAACTCTCTCCAGCTGGAAGAGGAGGGATGCAGCAAAAAAGTCAGAGTCAGAGCATGAGGGGGAACTGGAGCCACTGTTGGTGGAGGAGCTCCATGGAAGGTGTGAGAAGGGACTGTCAATCTCCAGCATCAAAGATTAGCCCCAGCTGACAACCAGCAAAGAAACTGGAACCTCGGTCCTACCATCACAAAACACAACTGAACTCATCCAACAGTCTCAATGAGTTCAGAAAAAGATTTACCCTGAGAACTCTCCAGAAGGAGATTCATCACTACCAACATCTTGATTTTTAGTCTTGTGAAATTCTAGGTTGAGACCCAATTGGGCCACATGGTAGCCAGATGCCTGACCTTCAGAAATGGGAGAGTGGATGTTTTAGCCTTCTAAACTGGTGGTAATTTGTTCAAGTAGCAAGAGACTAATACAGAGGCTAAGTTACCAGGACTTTTTTATGATGGGAGGTAGGGGAGGTGAAGAAATTAGGGGTGTCAATAATAACTGAGATTTTAGGATTGAGAAACTTCGTTGTCATCATTTATTGAGTTGGGGAAAGAATCAGAGCTCAAGATTTCATTTTTTAATATATTGGGTTTGCAATATATCAGACTGGTAGTTGGGCATATTGGTTTGGGGCTCAGAAGACAGACCTTGAGTCTGGGAGAAGCATTTGGGAGTCGCTGACAAGCAGCATCATTATCTTTATCTATAAAGCTGGTATTAATAATACTTGTTATGATAAGGGGTCATTCTGAAGATCAGCCCTGGGATTTCTTTGGAAGAATGATACTAAAGCTGAAGCTCCAGTACTTTGGCCACCTCATGCGAAGAGTTGACTCACAGGAAAAGACTCTGATGCTGGGAGGAATTGGGGGCAGGAGGAGAAGGGGACAACAGGATGAGATGGCTGGATGGCATCACTGACTTGATGGACATGAGTCTGAGTGAACTCCAGGAGTTGGTGATGGGCAGGGAGGCCTGGCGTGCTGTGATTCATGGGGTCGTAGAGTCGGACACGACTGAGTGACTGAACTGAACTGAACTGATGAGAGACAAATGACATGATGTATATAAAATACCAAAGAGACACCTGAAGTCTGATAAGTGCCTGACAAACGTCTGGTATTATACATTATGATTTCAAATATTCTTACGAGGAAACTGATGCTCAGATTCAGAAACTAGCTCATGTCTGGCAAATAGTGAAGTCAAGACTTAAACCCAGGTCTGCTTGCACTGCAGATTGTTCTCCTCATACTGTACCACAAGATATTTTATCATAATTCAACATGGAAAAGAATCTCCAGGTGCTTCATTATCAAGGGTTTTTAGTCAGAAATATGAGGAATCATATCTGACTAATTGAATCAGAGAAAGCAAAACGCTGGTACTTAGTATCTTCGAAAAGCTGAAGAACGAGGCTAAGAAGATGAGCAGAGACCAAGGGAGGCAAAACCAGAAGAAGTGGGAAGAACTACCAGGTAAGCCTCCATCTGCCAACTGGACCAAGGCCATGTGGCTGGCACTGTCTCCACCAAAGGCACAGAACAACGGGCATGCTGGCTGTCACCAATGGACCTTCGTCCCGGGTGTTCTGACTCCTCTCTCTAAACTCCTGGGATGAATTCCTACTGTCTCTATAGTCTCTGAATCATGCCTTCTATTGGGTTGGCCAAAAGTCCATTCGAGTTTTTCCAGAAGATGGTACATAAACCCGAATGAACTTTCTGGCCAACTCCATGTATGGTATTCCTCCTTAGGGCATTTTACCAAAGATGCTGGTACAGTATGTGTCTTCCCTGCCCGCAGTCTCACATGCTGAAGTCCAAACATGCAGTACCTCAAAATGTGACATATTTGGAGGTAGAGTCTTCACCGAAATAAAGTTAACATGAGGTCATTGGCCCCAACACATGAGGCGTTGGCCCTAATCCAACTGGATTGATGTCCTTATAAGAAAGGAAGTTTGGTCATGGGCTTGTGTGGCCAGAAGCCACTGTGAAGATAGAGGGCGAAGATTACCAAGTGGAGAGTCCTGGAAGAGATCCTGCCCTCAGAGCCCTCAAGAGGGGCTGCCACCACCTTGATCTCAGACTTCCAAGCCTCCGTAATTGGGAGAAAATAATTACCACTGGGGAACGTACCCAGCCTGTGGCACTTTGATATGGCAACCCTTGCAAACTAATGCAGAAGAAAAGGGGTTCAGACATGAATCCACTGCCTGGTTGGATGCTTTGGCTTTCTCCATTGACATCAGGACGTCTATTCTTCTCTGCATTAGAACGAAGTCCAGAATAACAAATAGAGTTTTTAGCCTGCGCTCTCCCTTCAACAAGTCTCAAAATTTCCACCCATTATACAGCCATGCTAATGTGGGGGAAGCCAATGCAATTTCCCTTATAAAAGGAATAATCGATGAGCAGATTCTTCACAGTGACTTTTATGCAAGACTTGAACTTTTCAGATAAATTCATCTCTGAAAACCTCATTCAAAACCGATCTGGGGTGTTGCGCAGACAATTGTGCAATCAGATAACTAAACTCAATTTATTTCTCTTTGATCTGTCCTTTCTCTGCCATTCCCTTTACTGACAAATGAAAGTTCTGTCCACCTAGTTTCTCAGCCCGGAAACCTGTGAGCTATTTTTTGACAAACATTCTCATTCCCACTTCCTCATTCAATTAACCGCCATCTGTTGTTGACTCAGTTGCCTCAGAGAGCTGTCTACCCCTTCTAGTTCTCCCATCCTTTCTGCTGCTACCCTAGTCCAGCACATCATCGTCTCTCTCTCAAAACTGCCACCAGAAAATCCCAATTGTTTGCCTTGACTCCAGGCTCTATTCCTCCCATCTTTTCTCTGTACTGGAGCCATTCCTTCTAAGTGCAAGTTGGTTCTGGTCCATGTTCAAACCCTCCACTGGCTTTCCACGGCCCTCAGAATAAAGCATGGGGACTTCTTGCCCAGTTTATTCAGATCTTGTCTGTCTGCTTGTGCTTGTGATTTTACTTCCTTTTCCCCCAAGCCCCCTCTTAGCTCTCACCACACCACCACAATTTAGTTTCTCTTTTCTGTGTTTGTTCTTTTCTTTTTCTTCAATTTTTTGGTCACACCACGCAGCATGTGGGATCTGAGCTCCCTGATCAGGGATCAACCCACACCCCCTGCCTTGGAAGCACAGAGCCTTAACTATTGGGCCGCCCAGTAAGCCTCTAGTTTCTCTTGTCATGCTCTGTTTCCAGGGCTTTGGACTTGTAATCTCCTCTGCCTAGAAGCCTTTGCCCCCACTTTCTTCCCAGATTTCCCCTTTTAACTACTTAAAAGTTTCTATCTAGATAGCAGATCCCAGTGTCTCATTTACTAGGTGTGTCATCGTAAAAATTACTTGATCTCTGTACCTCAGTTCTTTCATCAGTAAAATAGGTATCCTCTTCACTGAACTATTACAGAGAATAACAAATTTAGGTTTGATACAGCACTCATAATAGCTAAGTGACCATTGCGAGCACTCAATAAATGGTATCCATTACTATTCTATTGTCATTCTCTTTCAACAAGACTTCCTTGATCACTCCACTCCTAAACTCAAAACTGAAATGCCTCTTATATACTTCCATGGGACCCTACATGTCCCCCATATTCACACATAAATTTTGTTTAGAGTACTGAATACTTGTCTGTGAAGACTCATTTATATCCATAATGCCAAGCATAATGTGAGTATCTAATATATATTTTTCCTGAATGAACGAGATTCTGCTACCATCCATTCTTCCAGCAGAAGCATAAGGTTTGATCTAAAATCGGCTTTGGCGGGTTATCACTTAAAGCACTAGAATACACTTCTGAAGTTCTAAATCTGTATCAGTCATATGTAATATTAAATAAAAGATTAAAAGGATACAGCAGTGCTACAGTATAAGTGCCATGAAATACAGTATAACTGAAGTGGGGGGGGGGGACAAATTAAAATAGTGTTTACTCAAAGTGGTGTTAGCCAATGGTTTGACTCAATCTTCACAACAGCTAAATAAGATATGGTTCCCTCATTTTATTGATGAGACAACTGAGGACAAAATAAACTAAGATTTTTGCTCCAGATCATACACATAGTAAGTGTTAATACTTACTTTGAAACTAATTTTTGACCACAGCTTTTGTACTCTCCATCCTACTAAGTTGGACAATCATTCCCCACAAGGGAAAAGAGTGATGAAAATATAAAACATTAAGGATATCTACAAAGGTCTATGAAGATAGTCTTGATATTAAGTCTACAAATTAATAGTTTTGCCTTATTTTGAAATGAATTTTCTGCTCTTGAAATCAACTACTTTCTCCTAAGCAGAGTTTATCAGTGAGCAATTTTTCAATAAATGCTCAGTGAATATTCCACGTGTGGATGTTGCTTAATACTTTGTGATATGTACCCAGTCCTTCTCAGTGAACAGATGTAGAAAGAAACGGTTGTGCTTATTTTATGCAACAGCCAGACTCAGGAATCAGTAGCTATTTATTACCAGCAGTCATCCTTCACTTATGAATTTGAATCCATGGTCTATATTTCTCCAGATGGCAATGGTACGGCTTTGTGAGATCTGACTTTCTTCTGGAGAGGGCAAAATACCTAACAGGAGTTGAGTTATCCCAGAGAATCTTGGTGTGCTTGCTACCTTTAACAAGGAGAAGCACGCTGGCAAGCATTAACTTTTTCTGGAAAGAAGAAAATGCCAATGATGTGGGTGCACCTGAACCTGGTGGACACTTTATATTTCTCTGTTTTAATTCCAATCCTACACCATGAAAACAACATATGACATCTTGACATAGTTCAGCCAGTGTGTCCTCTGCTAACTTTAAAAATAACTAACATTTACGGAGTGCTTACTACATACCAACACTGTATAAAACTCATTACTGTCATCATCTTGCTTAGTCCTCATAACAATGCTGGTAAATTTTAATATTTTCTCTATTTCAAAGGTAAGTTGTTCAAACTCCATCAGTCAATAAGACGCCTAGCCAAAGGCCTGTGTTCCTAATCACTATGCTATGTTACTTTGGTTAAGAGTGCTACTCCTCATGGGACACAAGAGAGATATTAGATTGGGATAATTTAATCTTAGCTAATATCCCAGTGAAAGACCCTCTGTTTAATGGCTTTCCTAAATTCTGCTGTTAGAAACTGAATTTCAGGTGCTTCTGTCTCTTACCTCCTGCTTTTAAGTGTGCCCAATGGATTTCTGTCCTCAGTCCTTTGATCAAATATCATGTCTTATCTTTTGTTGGTGTCTCCAATTACTTAACACAATGCTTTGCAATTGAAGACATGCAATAAACACCTTGTTAATTAAATTAAATGACCAGAGATGCCACAGAAAACTTGTGATTCAGGCTGATGGTGGTCAACGTGTCTGGGTTTTGACCCTTGGTTATCAAACATAGGAATCTCAGATCATACTTGGCTATATTTGTCTGCTTTCTAATTATAGACTGCTTGGCTTTTCAGTAAAAAGTATTGTCAAACTAGCCAAGCTATGATTCCTTAATACATCTGACCAAGACCATCTTCAGTTGAATGACTGAAAATACATCACTTTGTTACTTTGAACACACAAGATAAAACTATCTATTAAAAAAGTTTCTAAGTGACAAGCCTTTTAAGTAGTGGAAATTTTATAGCAGAGACATTACTTTGCCGACTAAGGTCTGTCTAGTCAAGGCTATGGTTTTTCCAGTGGTCATGTATGGATGTGAGAGTTGGACTGTGAAGAAAGCTGAGTGCTGAAGAATTGATGCTTTTGAACTGTGGTGTTGGAGAAGACTCTTGAGAGTCCCATGGACTGCAAGGAGATCCAACCAGTCCATTCTGAAGGAGATCAACCCTGGGATTTCTTTGGAAGCATTGATGCTAAAGCTGAAACTCCAGTACTTTGGCCACCTCATGCGAAGAGTTGACTCATTGGAAAAGACTCTGATGCTGGGAGGGATTGAGGGCAGGAGGAGAAGGGGACGACAGAGGATGAGATGGCTGGATGGCATCACTGACTCGATGGATGTGAGTCTGAGTGAACTCCGGGAGTTGGTGATGAACAGGGAGGCCTGCCGAGCTGCGATTCATGGGGTTGCAAAGAGTCGGACACGACTGAGCGACTGAACTGAACTGAACTGAACTGAGACATATTTGAACAAACCTTCTTTATATAATGTATCGGAAAAGGAATGAAATAGAAGATAAGGAATACATTTGACTTAGACACAAGTTTCTCCAGCCATCATCCATTCAAAATAATGAACTGATAACTGAGCTGATGTCAGGAACTGGACCCAACTCTGAGTATACTAAGAATGATTCTTCATCTGGCAGTAAAGAGGAATCTTTGAATCATCAGTGTGCTTCAAATGGCTTCTGTTAGGTTGACTGTGGAGATTATATCATAGAGGCTTGAAAAGCACAGAGACGAAAACAAAGAGAACAAGAATATTCTTGTCGCCCAGTGAACCTACATAATATCATTGGTGAGACTGGGCTCCAGGCACCAGGAAAATAACCGGCAAAAGTTCAAAGAAGCCTCTATTGGAGAATACAAATGATTCTGAACTATGTGGAAAGAGGGAGAAAGAGGGAAAGATGAACAGAGAAGAGAGGACAGAGAAATGATAACAAATAAGTAATAAGGAAGAGTTAGGGAGATGCTGATATTGAAGTGCATGGTGATTGCTGGAAGGATTACCAAATTTTGTCAGGGTTTGAACCAGAGAAAATAAATGAGTTCCCTTCCTCCTTGGTAAAACTGAGAAGTGTGGGAAGTCAATATAAGCCTTGAGTTTCAGAGCGAAAAAGCAAGAGTGCAGAGATAAGATGCCCAAAGACTACCCAGAGAGCAGAAACAGTCTTGAATTTCAGGTATTCTGTACCTAATTCTCAGAATATGCAATACAGAAGGGATGTGAAAAGACTCACTCTTAATATTTTCTGTGGGTAAACAAATCTAGGTGATTTGAAGGATAAAGTGTGGTGATAACTGGTTTGGATGTGAGGAGAAGAGAAACCAGGATGTCCTGGGCAACATGGGAGGAAAGGTCACCCGCCTGTAACTTACTTCTGCTTTCTGTTGGGGGACATTTGAAGAAGGCACTGTATGAGTGGCTTCCTGTTCTCTGAGACTCACCCAGCTGTGTGTTATCTTTTCCTTTGTTTCCTCCTTTCTTTTTGTTGTCCTTTGAAACATTTTTGCCACAGGAAGGGAAGCAGACAGGGTGCAGAGGCTGAAGCAGACAATTATCTTTTTATAACCTGACTTTTTTGCTGTCCTATTAGAGTGAGATTTGAGAAGTGCCATAGATAAATAAAGAAGAATGTGTCACAGAGACTGTTCAAAGAAAGAACAAGGAATTGCAGCTTAGTAGCCCAGAGTAAATGACGTGAAGGGAGAAGATGACACGGAAATCTACAGTCCCAGCGAAAGTCAAGAACTCCCCCAGAGAAAAGACAATGCATCATTAAGCGGTGTTAATGAGAGAATAAGAGGGAGAGAAGAAAAAATATCTTCAACTGTTTGTGCCAGATATGATGGAAAGTCCACATGAGACAAGCTGGAATTCTTGAGTCCACATAAGATTGCACAAAGAGGCTTCTAGGCCCCCTCTTTTGATGACATCCAAAGCCCAAAGAAGCTTCCTCTGCAATAGAGGGTGGCGAGGGTTCATTCTCATTGAGAAATTCAGAGAGAAACTCCTGATTGGAATCTGGAAAATTAATTTGTGCCATAAATATCTTTAAAGGAAGCTTATCCAAAATTTATAATAAACTGTGAACTATATAAATGAATGTCTCCTAATATTCCCTAAACAAAAAATTATCTTTGTTGTCTTTTAATTTTCTCCTTTATTCTGCTGGTTATCTCTATTTCAACCTGACTCTCCTGAAAATGACTCTACTTTGTCATACACAAGCCATCCATACTGCCCAAAACATCAATAGCCTTCCCTCATCAGCAGCTACACTCCCACCGTCTCCACCCCACGCATAATCTTCTATCATTTGAGAGGCAATTTTCATAAAACATATGAGATTTGTCTCAACAGGAAGTTTATATTTGGCCAAGCGGGGCTTTGCAGCCATGGAAACAAGTGGTAGGAGAGTGTTAGTTGTAATAGGCAGAGTAGGGCTTTAGCTTAGGGGCTATATGAGCTCTTTCCCTCCTATAAGATCCAGGTATACTTTATTATTTTCTCATATCTGATACCTCATATCTAAACAAAAAAGATGTTTTGTTTAGACAGCTTATTCTGCCCCACTGAGATGCACTGAGAAGTGGGCATCACAAAGCTCATGTTGATGCCCCCACATTTTTAATAGACAGTGGTATGCACTTCTGTCTACCTCTGCAGATTCTATGTTGATCAGATGTAAGGTGAGCATCTCTCAATAGAAGCCTAGGCCACATATGTCCCAAACAACCAGGACCTGAACTTCTTATGTAAAATTTTACTGGCTTGTCTCCAACTCCTGGAGAAGGGAATAGCAACCCACTCCAGTATTCTTGCCTGGAGAATTCCATGGGTAAAAGGAGCCTGGCGGGCTACAGTCCATGGAGCTGCAAAGAGCTGGACATGACTGAGCAACTAACACATATACACACCTTTTTTTTTTCTTTTCAGTTTTCTTTGTTTGGAGGTTGTGATGGGTAGTTAAGGTACAAAGAGACTCCACATATGTATTCAGAGAAGCAAGAACCATGAGTGGGTGTTGCTGCATAGTTAGCTGAATAGTTAGCTCTCAACTCCTCAGAAGCTGGATATTCACTTAGTCTCTGCTGCCACATCAAGGCCAAGGCATTGTACCTCTACGTGCTTCTGGAAGCTTCATTGACTGGCATATGCATTGATAACTGCTAATAAAGAAGGAGCAGCGCTACCTTTGGAGTCAAAAGATCCAGGTTGAAATCTCAGCTCCATGGTTTATTTCTGAGATAATTTTCTCTATTCTATTTAAACCCCTAAACCTAAATTTGCCCATAAAAAGTGAAATTAATATCTGCATTACCTCATAAGGCTGCTGTAAAAATATTCCAGTGAAAAAATAAATGAGGAATTAGTTTAGAAACCAACCAACAAACAAAAAAAATGGCATGAAAATAAAGTATGATTCCTCCAGACTGCTAACAAAAAGTTATAGTGTAGGCTCTGGGTAATGTAAATTTTCCATTCTTTCTCTCTCAAGAGGATCAGTTAGTTACAAAAACCTCCTTCACTGCACTCATTATCACCTTTTAATTTCAAAGGCACATTGTTCTTTAGACATTATCCCATTATTAATTGGTTTGGACTTTTAACACCTTTCCTCTTAGTTTAGTTTTAATCTATTCAGAATGTTTAACTGGTTGTGTTCTCTGCTTGTGAGCTTTCACAGAATGTCCCATTAAAGTTACAGTACTCCTTTGCATTTTGTATGGTTCCCTATGTTTACCAAAACAGTTTTCTATAGATTATTACCTTTAATCCTCACAATAATAATCCTTTGAAAAGAATGAAGACTACTCCTTCAAACTGGCTTACATGGAAACTAAAATATACAGAGATAGTTAATCATTTGATTTCAGGACTGTTTCTAACTCATAAACACTACCATTTTTCAACTTGTTTCAAGTATGATTTAATTATTTTCTTCCTATAGGTTGAAATTTCAATGTATGTCAGGCCCTATGCTAAGCAGTTTGCACAATTACATGGAATTCTCATGAGAACCTTGTGAGAGAGGAATCATTCTTGTCACCGCAGTTGAGTAAACAGAGGCTAAGATAGGATAAGTAATTTCCCTAAGGTTACAGAGCTAGACAGTAGATCTGGGACTTGATTCCAGTTTTGTTTGATTCCAAGGGCTATATTCTTAACCACTGCTCTATATTCTCATTCAGATTCATCTCTTGTTCCTTACTTTTCTCAAAATATATCTTATCAATTTTTGGCTATTCTTGACATTTTCATGATGAGTCTTCTACAACTCTGCATCCCTACTAGCTAATTTAAAACTAAACTAAAGCAAATGTTCACTTTTGACCTAATCAGTTTGCCTTGTATATATGGGGAAACTCACAATTAACTGACAAACCTTAACTTAAACCCTGAAAAAATGCATGGGACATGCCAAAACTGATGTAGCACAAATCTTGATAACAAAGCTGAGATTTGAACCACTAATACAAGACTAAACCTAATCCCTGAAAAGCACACATATAGACAAATTCAAATCAGCATAGCAAAAGTTTTTAAAACTAAACTGAGATTTGAATCATCTGTACAAATTTCAGGATAATTATCAAATGCATACCTATAATAGTCATAAATAAACACAGTCATAATTTAAAGAACTAAACTGCAACTTAAGGCATCAACCACAAGATAAGACAGAACTTGAGGTTCACATCTCACTTGTGTATTGCTTGTTAATATAAAAATATCAACATTCTTCAAAAGATTATTATAGGCCACAAAGTCTAAGATACAATCCCAGATTACCTGACACACAAAGAATGAGGAAAATGTAGCTCATATTTAAAAAGGCAAAGGATACCATGCCAAAATGACAAACACTGGAATATTCAAAGACTTTAAAACATCACTACATTCCAGTACGTACATATACACAATGGAGTATTACTCAGCTGTTAAAAAAAATACATTTGAATCAGTTCTGATGAGATGGATGAAACTGGAGCTGATTATACAGAGTGAAGTAAGCCAGAAAGAAAAACACCAATACAGTATACTAACACATATATATGGAATTTAGAAAGATGGCAATGATGACCCTGTATGCAAGACAGCAAAAAAGACACAGATGTGTATTTGGACTTTTGGACTCAGAGGGAGAGGGAGAGGGTGGGATGATTTGGGAGAATGGCATTGAAACATGTATACTATCCTGTAAGAATCGAATCACCAGTCTATGTCCGATGCAGGATACAGCATGCTTGGGGCTGGTGTACGGGGATGACCCAGAGGGATGTTGTGGGGAGGGGGGGTGGGAGGGGGGTTCATGTTTGGGATCACATGTACACCTGTGGTGGATTCATGTCAATGTATGGCAAAACCAATACAGTATTGTAAAGTAAAATAAAGTAAAAATAAAAATTTAAAAAAAAAATCACTACATTCCATAAAGTCAAAAACAACAAACACACATGGAATTAATTAGAATGTATGAAATCTCAACAAGAAATAAAAATAATAAAAAAAGAAGCAAGTGAAAATTCTAGACCTGAAAATTTAGTATCAGAAATAAAAAAAAAATCACTGAATGGACTCAAAAGTAAACTGGAAATTATAATGGAAATCACAAAGAAAGAAAAGGTTAAAAAGGTCTAATATATGTACATTTGAAATTCCAGAAAAAAATGAAGAGAAAGATATTGGAGTAGAAAAACATTTTGTGATATAATGACTGAACACTTTCCAACCTTCATAAGAGACATACATTTATAGATTTAGAAATGTTTGGTGAACTCCCAAAGAAAATAATGCTGCACAGATTAGAGACAAACTGCCAAAATTCAAATATAAAGTCCTGAAAACGTTTAGAGAAAAATGAAGTTACTTGCTGCTACTGCTGCTAAGTCGCTTCAGTCATGTCCAACTCTGTGCGACCCCATAGACGGCAACCCACCCGGCTCTCCCATCCCTGGGATTCTCCAGGCAAGAATACCGGAGTGGGTTGCCATTTCCTTCTCCAACACATACTTATAGGAGGTTACTTATAGGAGGACAATAATTTGAATAATTATTGATTTCTCAACAGAAGCTATCAAGGCCAGAAGATAACATCTTCAAAGTGCTAAAAGAAAGAATCTTATCAAAGCAAATTCTGTATCTAATGAAAATATCCCTCAGAAATGAGGGTGAGTTAAAGACACTTTCAGATGGAATAAAACTAACAGCTGATATACAAAGAAATTCTAAATAGTCTGTGAAAATTTAGTTATGTATATTGTGATCCTCAAAGGACAACTAAAAATGAAGCAAACAAACAAATAAAACACACACAGATATAACCAAAAAGCCAAGTAACAAAATGAAATACTAAAAATACTCCAAAAAAAAAAAAAAATCAAGAAAGAGAGAATATGGGGGGTGGGGAGGACAAATAAGAAAATTGCAGAACTAAGTCCAACCATACCAATAACTATATAAACCATTATTGATCCTACTATTCCAATGAACAGAAATTGACAGGTGGGTAAAGGCAAGACTGAACAATTGGCTGTTCAGTGGCTCAGTCACATCCGACTCTTTGAGACCCCATGGGCTGCAGCACGCCTGGCTTCTCTGGTCCTTTACCATCTCCCGGAGTTTACTCAAATGCATGTCCATTGAGTTGGTGATGCCATCCAACCATCTCATCCTCTGTCGTCCCCTTCTCCTCCTGCCTTCAATCTTTCCCAGCATCAGGGTCTTTTCCAGTGAGTCAGCTCTTTGAATCAGGTGGCCAAAGTATTGGAGTTTCAGCTTCAGCATCAGTCCTTCCAATGAATATTCAGGGTTAATTTCTTTTAGGATTGACTGGTTTGATCTCCTTTCTGTCCAAGGGACTCTCAAGAGTCTTCTCCAGCACCACACTTTGAAGGCATCAATTCTTTGGTGCTCAGCCTTTTCTATTGTCCAGGGCGAAGGCACGACTGAACAACTATATGGTGCTTTAAGAACCACACTTAAAGGCACGGATAAGTTTAAAGTAAGTGGATGCAGACAACATGAAACATTAATAGTAAGCATATGAAGACTGAAATGCCTTCACTAGTATCAGATAAAATAAACTTTAATAAAATAAGTTTCACCACAGATCACTTTTTATAAACAATGATAAGAGAAGTTAATCAGGAAGAAATAATTATCAGTGCCTATGTATTTAATTATGAAGCCTCAACATACATAAATCAAATATTGAGAGAATTAAAGGGAAACCATTTTTTGCCCATACTAGAATATTATAACAATTCTCTTTCATCATTTGATATAATAGCTAGATAAAAACTCAATAAGGACACAGAAGATCTTGTAATAGGGAAGAACAAATATGACTCCATATTAGATCTGTTCCTTTTTGTTTAAACTTTGTTCTCTGTTGCCTGTACTGAGTCATGCTGGCTCTGCACCTTTTCTAAAAGAATGTTGCCTATAGCCTGAAATACACAGGATAGCCTATTCTCAGGGCTCTGATATTTAAGAGTTCATGTATATACACAGATAAAAAGTTTCAGAGCAGAGAAAAACATTTGTCTTGGAGGTTTACAGGAACACAGTGACAATCTACATAAACACCTGCAAGAACAAAGTACTCCTGCATCAAGAAGCTTGCAACAAACAGCTACCACTTGCCCTTTCTGAAATCTGACTGGGGTAAAACGTTTCTTTGAGACAGTAGTCTGACATCTCAGTCTGCTGGATTTCCAAATAAAGTCACTATTCCTAGTCCCAACAATTCATCCTCCGATTCACTGGCCTGTTGTGTGATGAGCAACTGAGTCTGGACTCAGCAGCAATCTCAACTGCACTTCGAACCACTTTAATCTAATTATAGAGCAACCCATCCAGTAAGCAAAGAATACATATTTTTCTCAAAGTACACACTGTAGATTCATTAAGATAGATCACATTTTGGAGTATGAAACAAGGCTGTTAAAAATCCAGGTTATACCAAGTGTATTCTCATATCAATGGAATTTAATCAGAACTAAATAACAAAAAATATTGTTAAAATCCTATTGATCTGGAGATTTAAAACACTGTTTAAATAAGACGAAATTACAAGAAGATTTACAAAATATTTTGAACTGATATAATAATTAAAATAGAACATACTCAAAATCTGTAGGATGCAGGTAAAGCACTGGTAAGTGGAAAACATAACATTAAATGTACAGATTAGGAAAGGAGACCTAAAACCAATAGGATCCCATCCTAAGAAATAAAAATCAAGAACTCAGTAATAAAAAATAATTAATCAAGATAAGAATAGAAATCAGCATTATTAAAAAGAGACAGAAAAAATTAAGTAAAAATCTGCTTCTTCAAAACAAAATCAGGAAAATTGACAAATCTCCAGTTAGCCTTTTCATGAGAAAAGGAGAGAGACTATAAATCAAAAATAGTAATAAGAATGTTTAATGTGAAGGATTTGTCACCAAGGATTGTACACATTAAAAAATAAGGAAACACTGTGAAGACGTTTGGGCTAAGAAGTTTGACAGTTTACATGAAATGGACACATTTTTTGAAAGATACAACTTATAAAAACTGAACAATTTTTATAAGAAACAGAACAGCTTGTTGTGTCAGGTAAAGAAATTGGGTGTGTTACCAGGCTTGGGGTTTAAGCATGAGACCAACATGTCTTCTGTAAATAGGCTTCTCCTGGGCACATTACAACTATAAATTTAACCTGAAACACCAGAAGTCCAGAAATCCAGTGGGAGGAATGGAGACCCAAGGAAGGAAAGACAAGTTCTTTTACTGACCACCAATAATGGCAGTGTTCTGAGGCAAACACATCCTATTCCTTCCCTTAAAGAACAGAAGGAAGAGAAGAAAAAGAGCTCCGACTGAAAAAAAAAAGCCTGACATCCTTAACCAGAGGCCAACAGTTTCCAATTAAATAAACCTCTAAATGTCAAAGTATACAATTAAATCTAGCAAGCTTTAATCTATTATGAATGATTCTCTAATTCTGCTATATTTTCCCACTTTTTTGAAAAAGGGTAACCAATTAATTCTCAATTTCCTATAACCACTTGTATTTTTAATCTAACTTTGATGTATTGCCTTCCTGCCCCATTCCCAATTTGCAGTTTTCAGGAAATATTTTTTACCATCCAGGGAAACAAATCACCATCTACTTAGCAAGTTCAGAGTAACAGGGGTGGACAAAGTTACAAAGAATGGCCAGAATCTAATTTCCTCTCCAGAGTCTTCTTGCTACTCAATTAAGCATATCCTTAACGCTGGTCTGCAGTCTTGGACCCTCTCCCCAACTCCCAGGTCTGATCATTTACGATGAAAGAATAAACGCCTTCTCCTTCTGCCTAAAATGTTCGAAATGATAACGAATTGAAGTTTTAATGGTGTAATCTTAGCTCAGGCATACAAAAATGGTGCTGGGCGGCCACTGAGGATCTGGTCTCAGACATTCTGCTGCATCACTGAGAATTTGAAATTTCTGAACTGTATCAAACATAAGGATGTGTGCATGCTAAGTAGCTTCAGTCGTGTCCAACTGCGACCCTATGAACTTTAGTAGGGCTCAGGCTCCTCTCTGTTCATGGGACTCTCCAGGCAAGAATACTGGAGTGGGTTGCCATGCCCTCCTCCAGGAGAGCTTCCTGACCCAGGGATAGAACCCACGTCTCTTAGTCTCCTGCACTGGCAGGCAGGTTCTTTACCACTAGCGCCACCTGGGAAGCCCAAACATAAGGATACCACCAGTTGTTTCCAGAACAACATCTACTAGCAGCTGCTAGCTTCAATCTTGTAGTGTTTAAGTCCTTGCCCTGCTTTGCAACTAGGTGATTATTTGTAATGCCTACCAATCCTTTCTTAAAATCATCCTTACCTCTTGCCAGCTCCAACCATAGTTCTTAACAAAAATATTATGTAACCTTATGGCTTTTTTGACTTTGTAAGTGTGCCTCATTTTGTATTCCTGGCAGAACAAAATTCAAGTGCTTTCTTGGATTTGTGCTTTCTGAGATGGAGTCCTCAGTTCTGTTCAGTTCAGTTCAGTTCAGTCGCTCAGTTGTGTCCAACTCTTTGCGGTCCTAACAAACCCCAAATAAAATCTTTTATGTTGCCCCAACCAGGTCTCCATTCTTGGAATGCTCCATTAACAGAATTTAATATTCTCTTTGATTTTGAGCAAGAAAGGAATGGCTATTAAATTCAATTAAGTCTAATTAATTGACTGCCTTAAAATTATCCCTGTTATATCTTATTATATTTTACTTGTGATCTATCATTCTATTTATCTCCCATTAAAACAGAAAAGTATGTTCACATGACTGTATTGTCCACAACAAGATCCAGTCAACAAAAAGACTTAAAAGAATAAACACCAAATTTAGAAACATCTTCCTTCTACATTCTAATGAATGCTCAATACATAATAACATATCATGTTCATACAGTTTTGAAGGTTTTTACCTCTCTGTGCCAACAGTAAAACAGCAAAGCTTAACAAAGGTCCACACCTGAAACTGAAAGAGCTTTGGATTGTTTAGAAACAAATTATCAGGAAATCAGTACATACCTAAGGAAGAAAAGGAGTTACTAACCTATTGTAGGACAACATGCACTTATATCACTGACTTACCCCTTCACTCACATAGTCAAGCATTAGTTTCAACACCGATGTAGCCATATTTGTGACGGTTAGGTCCTCTCTTATGCTAATAAAGATAGCCTATGTCTCTAGCCGAGTTACCAGCACTTACTTTTGACTTTGGACTTAGGAACAAGCTTCAGTCTCTCACAAGGGCCTACTCACATCTGAACAGTGCTTTGCATTCCTCACAGCAAAGCACAGGGCCCTGACACTCATGACGTTTGGCACTACAGAGCATTGCTCTGAAATCACAAAATTCATACACTGGAATAGAATTCTGGGTCCTACAGGCTTCCCTCGTGGCTCAGGCAGTAGAGAATCTGCTTGCCATGCAGGAGATTCATCGACCTGGGTTCAATTCCTGGGTTAGGAAGATCCCCTGGAGAAGGGCATAGCAACCGGCTCCACTATGCTTGCCTGGAGAATCCCATGGACAGAGGAGTCCAGGAGGTCACACAGAGTCGGCCACGACGAGTGCCTTCACTTTCACGGGTCCCTCATGTTACCAGTCTCCTCTGAACCACATGGCTGCTTTACGGGGTTACTGTGATGCCTTGGAAAGAGCTTCAGCCTGCCACACACTCCTCACATCCCTACCTTATCACAGGCTTCGGCCTTGAGCCCAGCTCTTGCCTCTTCCCGACGGTGGATGTCACTTGGGAGACTCCGTTGTCTCCTGCCAGCTGACCAAGTGCTCTGTAAGGTTAGTCTTCATAGAGAAATAGTCTCTCTCCTTCCATTTCTCCATCCAAAAAGTTCCCTGAAGAAATATGATGGATCAAACAAGTCCTAGGTAAGTATATCGGAACTTCACCTTCTAGAATTTAAACCCTAGAATCTTCAGAGCCAAAAAAAGGGTCTTGTTCCTCCTCTCAACAATGTGTGGGCATTGTTTTGCTTTCTATGGTATAACCAAAGGGTCCTTAGGACAGTCTTCTGACCCCAGTAACATTCCCGTCAAAGGTGGCTTGATCACACCACCAGCAGCAACAGAAACAGCAAGCAGCTTTGAAATGGCTGTTCTCTGGAACAAAAGAAAGTTCTGCCTCACTGGGTCCTTCCTTGTAGGTTCACACATTTATACAGCACACACACACACTTTTGTAATAGGGAAGAAATAATCTGAC
Organism: Budorcas taxicolor; assembly: GCF_023091745.1. NCBI lineage: Eukaryota > Metazoa > Chordata > Mammalia > Artiodactyla > Bovidae > Budorcas > Budorcas taxicolor. Next base: position 8,361,977 of record NC_068934.1, on the reverse strand, counting down.
TCCATGCAGGATCTGTTCCTTTACTAACCTTTGTGCTGGGTTGGGAAGATCCCCTGGAGAAGGGAATGGCTACCCACTTCAGTATTCTTGTTTGGAAAATTCCATGGATGGAGGAGCCTGGCGGGTTATAGTCCATGGGGTCACAAAGATTCGGGCACAACTGAGCAACTGACACTGTGCTCTGTTGCCTGCGCTTAGCCATGGTGGTGCTGCACCTTTTGTAGAAGAATGTAGAAAAATATAGGATAGTTTATTCTCAGGGCTCTGATGCTTAACAGTCTATTCATATAGGGATTAAAAAGTTGCAGAATAGAGAGTAATATTTGTTTTGTCGGGCATTTATAGGAACATCACAACCTGGCCTCTGACCTATGTAGACAGCTGTAAGAACAACAGATTCTGACATCCATGATGCCTTCCTCCCTTCTCCTTGCCTTTAAAAATGCTTTGCTGAAACCCTTCAAGGGGCTTGGGGCTTTGAGGGCAAGAGCCACTCATCTCTTTGCTACTGTGCATGCTAAGTCACTTTAGTCATTTCCAACTCTGTGCAACCCTACGGATTGTAGCCTGTCTGTTTTGTATGTCCCAGGGATTCTCCAGGAAAGAATACTGCAGGGAGTTGCTGTGCCCTCCTCCAGGGGATCTTCCTGACCCAGGGATTGAACCTACCTCTCTTATGTCTCCTGCATTAGCAGATGGGTTCCTTACTACTAGCACTGCCTAGGAATCTCTTTGCATGGTCCTAGAGCAAACCTTTCTCTGGTCTAAAGTCTGATGTTTTGGTTTGCTTGGCTCCACTGTGTGTTGGGCATACAAGCCTTGTGTTCGGTAACCCATTTTTACATAAATACATTTCAAACTTAGCACAGGAACTCACTCAACTAGTTAAGCAATTTAATCTTTGTCTGCAAAAGGACCAAGTCTTCATAAGATAAGCCATAACGGAAGTACCAAAGCACTGATTCAGCAAAATATTATCAGTTCTGCTGCAGCCTCTTTCCCTAGGGACATCATCTTACAATAGTTGATTTTTCCTAGAAATGAAAAAAGTCTCTCTTCTACATTTAACACACAAACATGCTTCCTTTGTAAATTTAAAGGTTACAATTCCCTCACCCCATCCCCATAACTCTGACAGTGTTGCTTTTTACCATACTTCCTACCTCTAAGAATAATCTTCCTCTTAAAACAGAGAGTTTGGTGTGTATATGTATTAGGGGAGGTTAGTGAAGAGTGTACAAACCCCTTAGGAACTGTTCCTTTGTGATGGCTCATAGTCTCATTCAGCTTTGTAGTCTTCGGATCGCTAGTCAAAATATTTTAAGCACAACACCTGCATTTTCTTAATCTCTTCAGCTGCACCCCTTCCCCCCAACTCTGCTCCAAAAATACACCACCGACGACTGATTGAAGAATTTGCTATAGAGATTCTAACCCAGAACAAAGACACATACACACCAGCAGACACACAGACAGTGTCTGCCTTCCGTCATCAACGTATTAGAAGTACTTATTGATATTTAATCTTAGGGATTTTATCTTAATGCTTCAACTCATTTCCAAAACTGATCTCACTTGCATCCTGGAGCATCAAAGGGCTTGTTCTTTCCATTGAGCTGTGTAGCAATTCAACAGTATTCATAAAATTCAAATATACTCATTAAAACCGATCTAGCTTTGAGAATCTACATTTCATGGTTGTTCCAACAGCTTCAGGTTGGAGGTGGTCCTCCCTCCTGTTAAGGAGAAGGATGCACTGGCACCTAATACAATACGCATCCTTGGCCTTTCTTCTGGAAAAGGTACACAGTCTCTTATAGTAATTTCCTTCACTTCCTTCAAATGAGAACAACAACATTTTACTGAGAGTGACTTAGCATCTGTTACCCTAGGCATTAATTTGCTTACCTCTCTTCCCACCCATAGCTCCCACCACTAAATTGTAAACCCCTGCAATGCAGAGGCTATGTTTCACTGACTTCCATATCTTTAGCATTTAGCGTGGCACACACTGCCTGGCATATTAGGAGTTAATGAAAATGGATTGAAGTGATTTCCACATCATAAAGTCATGCCATTTAAAGTGAAATTGAATCCCAAATTATTTTTTCCCCACAGTTCACAGAACCGTTATTTAGATTACCTAAAGGCAGTGTTTGGAATGTCACTTCATGCCTAAATAAGCAAACATTTAAAGATAAACTGTTTCAGTTGTCTGTTTAGTCTGAACTATCTGGGAAACTTGCTTACAGAATTGTTCTGAGTTATTACCTGCATATGAACGTAAGTTGAACTTAATGTCATTAAAAGAACAAAAGAACAGATAAAAAAGCTGAGGCTATATAGCTGGTGTCAGGGAGGAAAAATTTTCCTTCTATTTTGCTAGGTTCTTTGGCTGATTTAACAACCAAATTAAAAAAAAAAAACAGATTAACAAAAGAAAAACAAACTTGTATGTACAGGAACCTTAAAGATATTAGGCTCCTTAACAGTCAGGCAATTGCAATTTATATGTCATTGTGAGCTACAGAAAAGGGGTATGGGTCTGGAACTTCCAGGGAAGGACTAAAGTTTACAGGAAGATGGGAAAAGCAAACGTTTGGTAAAGAAGTGTTTGCCATGCCATGCCATGCAGAGACAACAGTTACAAAGCAGCCTTGCATAAGTATTTTCCTATCTACCACAGCTAGGTCTTGTCCTCTGTAGTTATCTCCCGGTGATAGCTCTCTTCCTGGAATAGAACTTCTATCTAAATTCTTTTCAGGAAGTTAAGGGGAAGGTGAGATAAGAAGAAAAACTTCCTGAGTCTTCTGTTTGTTTTTTTAAATCAGCCTAGAATAATTTTCATGCCAAAGAGACACATTTTAGGGTGGCAATGTGCACTCCTCTACACTGGGAAAGGAGGGTAGTTTCCATTTAAGTTAAGTTGCTCAGTCATGTCCGACTCTTTGCAACCCCATGGACTGTAGCCCACCAGACTCCTCTGTCCATGGGATTCTCCAGCCAAGAATACTGGAGTGGGTTGCCATTTCCTTCTCCAGGGGATCTTCCCAACTTAGGGATCGAACCCAGGTCTCCCATATTAGAGGCAGATGCTTTAACCTCTGAGCCACCAGGGAAGCCCCATTTAGTAATTTCTCAAAACACATGTGGCTGAAGTTATCAAATCTCTTAAATCTCAAAATTAAACTCTGCACAGAGCCTGGATTCTTCTGAGAATGCACTCTCAACACAACCTGGGTCATTCTGGGAAATTCTACCACCTGACAAATGGTTGGTTGAACTCTGAACTCTGAAACTCGTAAACATGCCCTCCTAATCATTTTACTCCCCACCCCCACCACACACACACACACACACACACACACACACACACACACACACACACACACACTTCACAGCTGTAATTTTCTGCTGGGAAGAAGTGTTCTTCCAGTTTGAAAAGATTCTGAGAAAAATATTCTTTAGCAAATAGTGTCTGTTCCTGATCATATCTTTTTTTTTACAACTTTTATTGGCGTGTAGCTGCTGTACAACGTTGTGTTCGTTTCTGCTGTACAGCACAGTGAATCAGCTACGTGTGCACATGTATCTCCTCTTCTGCAGATTTCCTGCCCATTTAGGTCACCCCTGAGCCCTGAGCAGAGTTCCCTGTGCTGTACAGCAGGTTCCCATTACTGACTCTATTGTTGTTGTTTAGTTGTTAAATCACGTCCAACTCTTTTGCCACCCCACAGAATATAGCCCTCCAAGCTCCTCTGTCCATGGGATTTCCCAGATAAGAGTAATGGAGTGGGCTGCCATTTCCTTCTCCAGGGAATCTTCTGATCCAGAGATTGAACCTGCATCTCCTGTATTGCAGGCAGATTCTTTACCACTGAGCCATAATATCGATAGGGCACATATGTCAATCCCAATCTCCCAACTCAACAATCCCAATACTGGGAAAACCATAATTCAAAAAGACACATGCACCCCAGTGTTCACTGCAGCACTATGTACAACAGCCAGGACATGGACACAACCTAAATGTCTATCAACAAAGGAGTGGCTTAAGAAGATGTGGTACGTATACACAATGGAATATTACTCAGCCATAAAAAGGAACAAAACTGTGTCACTTGCAGACATGTGGGTGGTCCTAGAGAGTGCCATACAGAAGTCAGAAAGATGATATTAATGCATATATGTGCAATCAGAAAACTGGTATAGATGACCTTATTTACAAAGCAGTGAAAGTCACTCAGATGTGTCCTACTCTTTGTGACCCCAAGGACTATATAATCCATGGAATTCTCCAGGCCAGATACTGGAGTGGGGAGCCTTTCCGTTCTCCAGTGGATCTTCCCAACCCAGGGATCGAACCCAGGTCTTCCACATTGCAGGCAGATTCTTTACTAGCTGAGTCACCAGGAAAGCCCAAGAATACCAGGGTAGGTAGCCTATCCCTTCTCCAGTGGATCTTCCTGACCCAGGAATTAAACTGGGATTCTTTACCAACTGAGCTATCAGGGAAGCCCTTACAAAGAAGAACCAGAGACAAAGATGTAGAGAACAAATATACGGATGCCAAGGGGGAAGGGAGGTGGTGGTGGGATGAATTGGAAGACTAGGATAACATATCTTTCTTGACATTGATCTTAAAGAAGCCCATGATATTGAGATATCAATAGCATGCCATGATTCAGTCCTAGGCAACAGATTCCAATTGTAATAGCAAGTTTCAACACAAAAACAAGATATTTTTTCCTTATCTCAGAGTTAAATATATTTATATCTTTTTCACAGGGCTAAACATCAAATACTGCTGGAAATAGATAGGACCATTTACACATACAGATAACAGCAACTGAGAGTTAGGGGGAGTGGTATATAAACTGCACAGCATGCATCCTTGTTTTGCTGCTCCTCTCCCCTTCTGCTAGTCTGCAAACTGGCCCCCATACATGGAGGGAAAGAGAGACTGGAAAAAAAGCCAGACCCCTCCAAATAGGAAAGTGGCAGGTTTAATAAGCAAGGGAGCTTACATACTAGCTTTGTCTTTGAGGCTGCAAGATGAGTAGCTCTTTGCACCTGCTTGCCAGAATCTTAAAAGTTTACAGAGAGGCTTTAATGGGGCTCAGCCATGAACACTGTCCAGATGTTCACAGTAACACATTGCTTTCTCAAGACTTCATTCATGAAGTGACTCCAGCCATAGGAAGGGTGGACAGAATGTATATCCAAATGATTGGGATGGAGATAAAGACCCTCCTATTGTCTGGGTCCAGTTCATGGGTCAGCTGGTGGTCACTTCCTCTCAGTGGCCTCCGCCGACATCTTTGCCTGTTCTCCTTTTTACTGCCTTCTTTACAAATCCTCCTGGATCTCTCAGCAATGCTTCTTTCACTCTGCGAATGTCTTTTCCTTTTTCTAAAGCCTGGATGCTAGCTAAATCCAGATCCTGGTGGCTACACATCTACCTGAAATTGACTTATCAAGGCATATGTCACAACAAAATGGAATGCTTCTTAACTAACAGGAATACTTGTAATAACCACAAGGTAAAATTTTAAAGTCTGCCTCTTATAAATAAATGTGCCACAGTGTTGATATCACAGGTGAAGAAGAACATCCATTCGGGTTAAGAAAAGGATTGGTCAGGTACACCTGGGAAGGTTTGTGAAAGCTCTACAAAGGACATGGCATTTCATTTAAGTCCGAAGCGATAACAAAAGCCAAGAAATGCAAGTACAGGATAAATGCTATGGTCTAGGAGATGAAAGTTTAATTGGAGCACACATGTGATTTGGGAGCAGTGTAAAAGGGACCCACAAAATATCTGAATTTTTAAATCAGCAAAGTCTTGAATGTGACCAAACTTCAGGTATATTAGTTTTCAACTACTATTGCAATAAGTTATCATAAACTTAGGGGTTTAAAACAACACAACTTTATCTTACAATCCTGTGTCCCATAAGCCTGACATGGTCACATCAGCCTAAAATCAAGGTGTCAACCGAGCTACTGAGTCCTTTTATAGAGGCTGCAGGTGTGTGGATCCAGTTCAACTCAGTTCAGTCGCTCAGTTGTATCTGACTCTTTGTGACACTGTGGACTGCAGTACACCAGGCTTCCCTGTCCATCACCAACACCTGGAGCCTACTCAAACTCATGTCCATCGCGTCAGTGATGCCATCCAACCATCTCATCCTCTGTCATCCCCTTTTCCTCCTGCCTTCCATCTTTCCCAGCAACAGGGTGTTTTCAAATGAGTCAGTTCTTCGCATTAGGTGGCCAAAGTATTGGAGTTTCAGCTTCAGCATTAGTCCTTCCAATGAATATTCTGGACTGATTTCCTTTAGGATGGACTGGTTGGATCTCCTTGCAGTCCAAGTGACTCTCAAGAATGTTCTCCAACACCACAGTTCAAAAGCATCAATTCTTCAGCCCTCAGCTTTCTTTATAGTCCAACACTCACATGACTACTGGAAAAAACCATAGTTTTGACTAGATGGAACTTTGTTGGCAAAGTAATGTGTCTGCTTTTTATATGCTACCTAGATTTGTCATAGCTTTTCTTCCAAGGAGCAAGTATCCTTTAATTTCATTCAGGTTGTTGGCAGAATTGATGATGACCCTCCACCCCTTTCCCTCTTTGTTTCTTCCTGGCTGGCAGCTGAGGGGCTCTTTGGTTTCTCAAGGCTTTCCAGGTTAATGTCCTCTTACTCCATCTTCAAACCAGCAATAGCAGGTACAGGCCTTCTCATGTGTGTCTCTCCCCACAGCCACGGATAGTTCTCTGCTTTTACTGGCTCATGTCTTAGGTTGGGCCCATCTGGATGATCCAGGTTATTCTCTCCATCTGGAGATGATGGAGAGAACCTTCACATCTGCAAAGTCTCTTCTGTCGTGTAAGGTAACATAGTCACAGGTTCTAGGGATTAGCTTGTGGACATTTTTTAGGGGATTTTCTAGGGATTAGCTTGTGGACATTTTTAGGGCACCATTATTCTATCAACTGCAGTTGGCAAAATAAAGTATTTCAGTTGATGTGACGGCAGATAAATTAGTTGATATTCTATACAAGTTACCTGAAAAGGTGGTATCTCATTAGCATTTAAGCTTGATTCTCCTTGGTATTCAGAGTACAGTGTTTGCGGTGAGCCTCTATGGGAAATTAAAAGAATTTCCTTTCATTTGTCTCAGGTTCTGCTCTTGCATTCTCTTCTTGCCTTATATTCTCCTTTCTATGGGACAAATAACACATGCGGTGAACAGGGAAATGATCCACTCCTGACATATAAAACTTGCTAGTGGAACATGAATTTGGAGAGAACTCAGTGTTCATCTGGTAGGAAGCCATTGGTTCCCTTGGTCTTTTCACTTAGTTCATGGTAGCAAACACATGTAAATCCATGATAAGTGAAATATTTTCTCCCAAGGCGCAAAATTTTATAATTGAATTTCTGTTCACAAAACTTAATTTTATGATATGAAAATACCAAAATTGATCCCTAAAAATAGGGAATTAAAAATAAAACAGCTTTTTTAAACAAAGATTTCTTAATTATGTAAAGATCAAACAGTAAACACAGAAAATAACAGGATAATGTTTCCCCTGTATTTTATACATTTGTTAGACTTGCTGAGATTTCTTAAAATATATACCTATTGAAGTTTGGACTAAAAATTCCATCTATTTTTCATGGAAAATTTTCCTGTTAGTAAGCAGAAGGAATTTGTATTATTCCATCGCTCTGAAAATGCTCAGATTTCATCAAAATTAGAATAATTGGTTCTCAAATTTTTCATAGTTTATTCAGTGTATGTGAATGTTTCCTTAAAGCTGTGGATGGAAAGCCAGAGAGAAGTACAGTTTCCTTGGTCTCCTTTTCTTCAATAAATTCCCGATTTTCTATTTCTGCATCCCTGTAGACCTCTGCTGGCCTACTGAGGTTGTAAATCAATTCAGAACAGTGGCCTTGTCAACAACATGCACAGTCATCAGATCGTAACAAATAACTTTTGGTCATTATGCTAGAGGCATTATTTATTACCATGGCTTCAAGTTGATCAATTCCAAGGTATTGAAATTAATGTGGAGAATAGAGAAGGTGGAATGAAGTAGAAGTTTTAAAATATCACTTCACAAATAATGGTTTGCCATATATTTTCAAAGATAATCAGAAAGAAAAATTACGTAAAAGTGTTTCATAGAATAAACACCTAGCCTATGGAATATAAATAGGAATGGAGCAGTTAGAATTTAGTCTTTTCCTAAGTAGAGAATATACAATCTAATTGCAGTAGATATTCAGATTTCTTTTTCATATTCATCTTTTAAACAATCCTGAACAATTCTGGTGATTAGGATAGCTTCAGCATAGAGGGGTTTTCCTGGTGGCTCAGATGGTAAAAAATCTACCTGCAAGGCAGGAGACTTGGGTTCGATCCCTGAGTTGGGAAGATAACCCTGGAGAAGGGCATGGCAACCCATTCCAGTATTCTAGCCTGGAGAATTCCGTGGACTGAGAAGCCTGGTGGGCGACTTGGCAACTAACACTTTCACTTTCACATTTCCAAAGCATAGCTGTTCAGCAGCTCTTTCTACGTATTTTTCTGTGTATACCTTCCATAGATTTCCTATAAGGAAACATTCAATCTATAGTAAAACAGAACTTTTCCAACATTCAGTTGTGTTCCTCAAACATTTTAAACTAATGGCTTTCTAAAAGTCATTATTTCATAAAACACCATGATGCACTGAAATACAATGCTAAAACTAAGACATATAATGTGATATATGTAAAAGAGACAATGATAAATTCACCAAACTTATTTCACTTTCTTACTGTGCATACAGAAAGACTAAATATCCTAAGCTTTCAGTTCGGTTCAGTTGCTCCGTCGTGTCCGACTCTTTGCGACCCCATGAATCGCAGCATGCCAGGCCTCCCTGTCCATCACCAACTCCCGGCATTCACTCAAACTCATGTCCAACAAGTCAGTGATGCCATCCAGCCATCTCATCCTCTTGTCCCCTTTTCATCCTGCCCCAAATCCCTCCCAGCATCAGAGTCTTTTCCAATGAGTCAACTCTTTGCATGAGGTGCCAAAGTACCAGAGTTTCAGCTTTAGCATCATTCCTTCCAAAGAACACCCAGGGCCGATCTCCTTTAGAATGGACTGGTTGGATCTCCTGCAGTCCAAGGGACTCTCAAGAGTCTTCTCCAAGACCACAGTTCAAAACCATCAAATCTTCGGCGCTCAGATTTCTTCACAGTCCAACTCTCACATCCATACATGACCACAGGAAAAACCATAGCCTTGACTAGATGGACCTTTGTTGGCAAAGTAATGTCTCTGCTTTTGAATATGATATCTAGGTTGGACATTACTTTTTTTCCAAGGAGTAAGCGTCTTTTAATTTCATGACTGCAGTCACCATCTGCAGTGATTTTGGAGCCCAAAAAATAAAGTCTGACACTGTTTCCACTGTTTCCCCATCTATTTCCTATGAAGTGATAGGACCAGATGCCATGATCTTGGTTTTCTGAATGTTGAGCTTTAAGCCAACATTTTTGCTCTCCTCTTTCACTTTCATCATGAGGTTTTTTAGTTCCTCTTCATTTTCTGCCATAAGGGTGGTGTCATCTGCATATCTGAGGTTATTGATATGTCTCCCGGCAATCTTGATTCCAGCTTGTGTTTCTTCTAGTCCAGCGTTTCTCATGATGTACTCTGCATAGAAGTTAAATAAGCAGGGTGACAATATACAGCCTTGACGTACTCCTTTTCCTATTTGGAACCAATCTGTTGTTCCATGTCCAGCACAAACTGTTGCTTCCTGACCTGCATACAGGTTTCTCAAGAGGCAGGTCAGGTGGTCTGGTATTCCCATCTCTTGAAGAATTTCCCACAGTTTATTGTGATCCACACAGTCAAAGGCTTTGGCATAGTCAATAAAGCAGAAATAGATGTTTTTCTGGAACTCTTTTGCTTTTTCTATGATCCAGTGGATGTTGGCAATTTGATCTCTGGTTCCTCTGCCTGTTCTAAAACCAGCTTCAACATCAAGGAGTTCACCATTCACATATTGCTGAAGCCTGGCTTGGAGAATTTTGAGCATTACTTTACTAGCGTGTGAGATGAGTGCAATTGTGCAGCAGTTTGAGCATTCCTTGCATTGCCTTTCTTTGGGATTGGAATGAAAACTGACTTTTTCCAGGCCTGTGGCCACTGCTGAGTTTTCCAAATTTGCTGGCATATTGAGTGCAGCACTTTCACAGCATCATCTTTCAGGATTTGAAATAGCTCAACTGGAATTCCATCACCTCCACTAGCTTTGTTCGTAGTGATGCTTTCTAAGGCCCACTCGACTTCACATTCCAGGATGTCTGGCTCTAGGTGAGTGATCACACCATAGTGGTTATCTTGTTTGTGAAGATCTTTTTTGTACAGTTCTGTGTATTCCTGTCACCTCTTCTTAATATCTTCTGCTTCTGTTAGAATTTCTGTCCTTTATTGAGCCCATCTTTGCATGAAATGTTCCCTTGGTATCTCTAATATTCTTGAAGAGATCTCTAGTCTTTTGCATTCTGTTGTTTGCCTCTATTTCTTTGCAATGATCACTGAGAAAGGCTTTCTTATCTCTTCTTGCTATTCTTTGGATCCTAAGCCTTAGAAGTAAATATAAAGTCATAAACCACATTCTGCCCATAAGGACTGAGTGGAAGTGACGTGCTCCACATCTGTGACTGACACATAAAACCATCTGGATGATTCTCCACATACTCCTCCTGTCCTATTGAAACTTTGTGTTAAGACAGAGGTGACATGATGTGAAAAGATTCTGAATCTGTGAATAACTGCATGCAGCACTCACTCACACTGGACTATGATATGAGTGAAAGATAAACCTTTATTATTTTAAGCCACTAAGATTTGGAGGTTGGTTGCTGCAGCAAGTAGGCATACTTATTCAAATAAAACATCTTATATGGAATTCAGTATGTGAAAGGTATCACAGACATCACATGTTTTAGATAAATTATTGAAAAATATTTTTATCATATCTAGAAATAACTGAAATAATACAAATTTAATGTTCATTTCAGATCAGTTCAGTCACTCAGTTGTGTCCAACTCTTTGTGACCCCATAAACTGCAGCAAGTGAGGTTTCTCTGTCCATCACCAACTCCTGGAGCTTAGTCAAACTCATGTCCATCTAGTCAGTGATGCCATCCAACTGTTTCATCCTCTGTCATCCCCTTCTCCTCCTCTTTCCATCTTTCCCAGCATCAGGATGTTTTCAAATGAGTCAGTTCTTCACATCAGGTGGCCAAAGTATTGGAGTTTCAACTTCAGCATCAGTCCCTCCAATGAATATTCTGGACTGATTTCCTTTAGGATGGACTGGTCAGATCTCCTTGCAGTCCAAGGGACTTTCAGAGTCTTCTCCAACACCACAGTTCAAAAGCATCAGTTCTTCGGTGCTCAGCTTTCTTTATAATCCAACTCTCACATCCATACATGACTACCGGAAAAACCATAGTTTGACTAGATGAACCTTTGTTGACAAAGTAATGTCTCTGCTTTTTGATATGCTGTCTAGGTTGGTCATAGCTTTTCTTCCAAGGAGTAAACATTTTATAATTTCATGGCTGGAATCACCATCTGCAGTGATTTTGGAGCCCAAGAAAATAAAGTCTCTCACTGTTTCCATTGTTTCCCCATCTATTTACCATGAAGTGATGGGACTGGATACCATGATCTTTGTTTTCTGAATGATGAGTTTTAAGCCAACTTTTCCACTCTCCTCTTTCACTTTCATCAAGAGGCTCTTTAGTTCTTCCTCACTTTCTGCCATAACGGTGGTATCTGCATATCTGAGGTTATTGACATTTCTCCTGGCAATCTTGATTCCAGCTTGTGCTTCTTCCAACCTGGCATTTTGCATGATGTACTCTACATATAAGTTAAATAAACAGGGTGACAATATACAGCCTTAATGTATTCCTTTCCTGATGTGGAACCAGTCTGTTGTTCCATGTCCAGTTCTAACTGTTGCTTGTTGACCTGCATACAGGTATTTCAGGAGGCAGTTCACGTGGTCTGGTATTCCCATCTCTTTTAGAATTTTCCATAGAATTTAAGAATTTAACATTAGAATATTTACTCCCACTAAACAAAGCTTGAGAACAACTGCTTCAAACAAAACAAACAATTCTGACTGAATTATGTCAGAAAATCTAGATCATCAAAGTTTATCTATAGTTGATTGAGGTATTTTTAAACTATATTTTTGTCTAGCAGATAAATATTTCACTTGACAGAGAAACTGTATCATCTACTTTCAGGTGAAGAGTGTGAAAAAAAAAATAAAGGTCAAGAATAGTCAAACACTTATGAGGAATAAGAATAGGGAGTAACACTTTCCCTGTAATATAATAGGATTTATATGAAATCTATGTTAATCGAGAAAATGTGGTACTGTTCCAGGAATAAATTTATTAATCGTATATAATAGAGAGGCCAGACACAGACTGGCATATGAAGTCAGGCATATGATTGAATTTTCATTTAGATTAATGGGGAAAAGAAGAAATGTTGAACAACTAGAAAACAGAATGAATTGCCAAATCCACATAAAAATGTTATTAGCTCTCTACATAAAAACAAAAACCCTAGATCAAAGACCAGCAAACAATGGTCCATGGGCCAAGTCCAGGCTGCTACCTGCTTTTATAAATAAAGTTTTATTAGAATACAGTCACACACATTAATTTATGGATTACCTGTAGCTTCTTTCATGCTACATCATCTGAACTGAATAGTTTCGACAGGAATCATGTGACTCACAAAGCCAAATTATTTATTATCTGGTTCTTAACAGAAAAATTATTTGACCCCTGCCCAGAAGGATTAGTAAATATAATACACTTTAAAACTCTTAGTACAATTTACAAGTAAATATCTTTCAGATCACTTTAGGGGAAATATTTTTAAGCAAAATAATAAGATCATTGATTATAAAATAAAAATTATAGTCTTGTCTACATTAAAATAAACAACTATAGCTCATAAATAAACACCTTAAAACATGAAAAGACAAGTTATAAATGGGGATACTTGCATTATACACCACTGACAAAGGATACGAAGGATTAGTATCAATGTTTTATAAAGGATATATAAACTTTAAATATGTATTTTTTTCAGTAATAAAATGTACTATGAATCCCAGAAACATGAACAGACATTTTCACAGATGAGGCAACACATAAAGCAAACAGAAGAAGATATGTTTAACATAATGTCATTATTCAGGTAAATGCCAAACAAAAGTACTTGAAATGTATTTTATGCCTGATTGAAAAACTAAAAACTCTAATATTGCCAAATGTTAGAAAAGCTGTAGAGTGAGAGAAGACATTGCTGGCAAGCACAAAGCTTAGTGCTACCACATTGTAAAAGTATTTGGCATTATCTCCTAATCCTGAATATTTATATGACCAACTTTATTCCTGGATACACATACAAGAGGAAACTTTGCACATGTCATTACTGCCCTCAGACAAGGGTAAGAGGAAGCCCCTGCCCTGGACCCTAAATCTAACTTCCCTGCTTTAGAGTAACTTCCTCAGCTTTTTCTAAGGCCCCTCCAATGCTAGGATGAGTCTTGATCCAGGGTGCCACTCTGGTGGGCACCTTGATCCCAGACCAGACCCTGTGGCCCTCAGTCATTGTTTCTCTCCTTTGGGATATTCTCTGACTCTCTACTCTGTTGTGGGGTTGATCAAACACTCTGCAGAACTCTGAGCTCATGCCTGTGGCATTCTCCTAGAGCTCAGCAGCAGGGTCCTGGTTCCAGAAGGGCAACCTGATAAGGATTGCTCCTACAGGCCATAAAAGTATTCTGTGTGAACCCATGGACTATAGCCCCCCCAGGCTTTTCTATCCATGAGGTTCTCCAGGCGAGATACTGGAGTCAGTTGCTATGCCCTCCTCCAGGGGATCTTCCTGACCCAGGGATCAAACCCAGTCTCTTACGTCTCCTGCATTGGCAGGTGGGCTCTTTACCACTAACGCCATCTGGAAAGCCCCCACATGAGATTGGGCAGCTAGAAAGGTTCTGGCATGCTTATTTGGGGTGATTAAAATTGTTTATAGTCAAAGGTCCCACAAAAATATTTTTCCCTGCGGATTTAGCCCTGCGGATGCTAAGGGCATCTCTGATCTCACTGTTTAAAGTTAACAAATTGAAATAAATGTTTAATTCTAGAAGTAATTATAGAACTTATAAAGTATTTATAATATTTACAACAGTATTTACAAAGGAAACAGGAGAACAGTGGGTTAGCAGGAAATGGGATAGGGAGAAGATGACAGCCAAAAAATGGGATATATCCAATAGGTCCATTGTTAAGGTCCTAGATTTTGCTCCCAGTTATTGAGTTGTAGGTATTTATTAAATTGTCAAACCAACCAAATAAATGAAATCAGGTAATTCAGAAATCAATGGTGACAGGACACAACAAAATAAAGAACATGATTACTACATTTATGCAGCTGCTGCTGCTGCTGCTAAGTCGCTTCAGTCGTGTCCGACTCTGTGTGACCCCATAGATGGCAGCCCACCAGGCTCCCCATCCCTGGGATGCTCCAGGCAAGAACACTGGAGTGGGTCGCCATTTCCTTCTCCAATGCATGAAAGTGAAAAGTGAAAGTGAAAGTGAAGTCGTGTCTGACCCTTAGTGACCTCATGGACTGCAGCCCACCAGGCTCCTTCGTCCATTTACGCATACCTGAGGCAAAAAAAAAGAAAAAAGAAAAAAAGAAGTGAAATAGATCAGTGAAGCAGAATAAAGCTAGGCAACAGACTAAGGTGTGACGAAGATAAAATGACACTTCAAATCACTGGAAAGGAATGAGCTATTTAATAAATAGCCTTAACATTTAGCACAATCGACAACTATATATTACCTTACAATATGCAACAAATTCCAAATATTTTTAAAAGCAAATAGTAAAATAAAATTTTAAAATTAAGTATAAAATAAAAATTCATGGAGGTTAATATTTTTCAGTAAGTCCATCTAAATTAGACAAATAAATCAACTACAGAGAAAATAACTAACAGATGTCACGACACTGGTAAAATTTGAAATGATCCATATGAGAATTCCATAAATATTTTTCAAGACAAGGGGTTTGGAAGAAAATACATATACCTCATGTAATAAAGGATTAATTTAAAGGGTATGTGAAGACTGCCTAAAAGTCGTATGAATTACCTAATAGAAAAATGGTAAAAAAATTTATGCAGAATTAAATCACAGAAGAAAAACTATAGTCAAAACATGTATAAAAAGATGATCAATGAGTTATCAGATGAGACAATTAAAATTTTTTTTATATTTTGTCAAAAGATAAAATTTTGATATTCTTGATGGCTGGGGGTTTGTCTTTTGGTTGGTATAATCTATGGAAGGGCAATTTGTTATTATCTACCATAATTTCAATTGTATATACCCTTATTTGCTTGACAATTATACTTCTAGGTGTCAGCACCACCAAGATATCTTTTGGTTGTCATCAACAGAAAAGCTAATTTATGATGGCTTAGTCAGAAAAGGGAAATTTATTGGCTCACATGACCGTAAAGTCCCAGGGCTAGTTATTGCTGGCAGCAGGAAACATCTTGTTTGAGAAACTGGCATTCGGTCAGCAGGACTTACTCCTCTGCTTCTTGGCTCTGCTTCCTTTATTTTGGCTCCATTCCCAGACAGGTTCACTCACGGTAGTGGCAGAAAGCTTGCAGCAGTTTCAACACTGTATTGTATCAGACTTACATTCAGTAGAAAATGATGTTTCTCTTCCTCCAAATTAAGTGGAAATCAGGATGTTTACTGACTTGCATGGGTCAAGCGCTCATCACCAAAGGAAACAACATGTCTTCGGTGTGGGATATTCTGACTGGCACAGGTCTGGGTCACACTTGGTTAATTGGGATAAGGTCCTCTCTGAATCACATGGAAGAGTGGTAGGGAGATTCCAAAAGAAGTCATTTAGTCATTGGGATTTCACTATTAGAAAAAAACAGATAATGGATGCTGGATGCCTATAAGTTTCACTATACTATAGTAAAGATACATATTGTAAAGGTATATCATAAAGATACAAAGACAGAACTGTAGTAGTGACAGCATAGACAAATACTTAATCATCAATAAAGTAGTAATTCAAGAAATGAATTAAACGACTTCAGTTCAGATGAAAGAAAGTGAAAGTGAAGTCACTCAGTTGTGTCCGACTCTTGCGACCCCATGGACTGTGGCCTACCAGGCTCCTCTGTCCATGGGATTTTCCAGGCAAGAGTACTGGAGTGGGTTGCCATTTTCTTCTCCAGAGGATCTTCCTGACCCAGGGATCAGGAAGGTCTTCCGCCTTGCAGGCAGATGCTTTACCGTCTGAGCCACCAGGGAAGTTCCTAAATAAGTTTAATTGTACTGACTTAGAAATATCACTGAGATATATCATTAAGTAAAGAGGGCATTACAAAACAACATAAACTGTGTGACCTTTTTATGTAAAAATTAAATTATAATTTGTAAAGCTAAATGTACATGCAATGTACATGAAGGTTATAAAAGAATTGATATCAAACTGTTAACAGTGATTACTTTTAGGGAAGAGAGTGAAGAATTTGAGGGGTGAGATAAAGTGAGACATTTCCTTTTCACTGTACATACTTGGCATTATATATAATTTTAAAAGGAAATGTATTTTTCATAAAATATTAAAATGGATTCAGCCTTTTAAAATAAGAGTATGGAGTTATCTGCCAAGTGACAGATTTACTTGATTCTTAGACTAAGCTGATTAAAATTAATGCTAGGGAAATAAAAACAATGAAACAAAAACTCCAACTTATTTGATAGAAAATAAATAACATCTGAACCTTGTATCTTCTGAGAAAGTCAAATGTAAAAGACAGTAATTGGGTTTTTTATTTGTTTGTTTTTATCTTAAAAGTCAGAGCTATTTATACAACCAGCTGAAGCTTTTTGAAGAAAGGAGCTGTTGTTTAGTCGCTCAGTCATGTCTGACTCTTTTTGACTCCGTGGACTGCAGCCAGCCAGGCTCCTCCATCCATGGGATTCTCCAGGCAAGAATACTGGGGTGGGTTGCCACTTCCTTCTCCAGGGGATCATCTCAACCCAGGGATTGAACCCAGGTCTCCTGCACTGGCAGGCAGGTTCTTTACCACTGAGCCACCAGGGATGCCCAAAGGAGCTGTATGTTTTAATTAAGAATCCCTTTTGAATATTCTATATATAGCTATGAAGTCCTTATCTTGATCAATGAATAAACTTACCCACGAGGTGAATACCTTAACATAAGGCTCACGTTAAAACAGTGCTTCATCTGTTGTGCTTTCCTTCTGCATGGACCATTACTGTTTCCCTAGGGCTACTGTATGTGTATCTTCAGTGTCTTGAGTATCACCAGGTACACAGAAGATATTTGAAGATGTTCACTGTTAGGGTGTGGATGGAGAAGAGTGAGGAGAAGAATGAACAGTGGAGGCATGGTGATCGTGGTCTCCCAAAGTTACAGAGGTCTGGGTTCTACTACCAGTTCCGCAAGAGGAGAAGCTGCCTAGTATGTATTACATGCCCAATATATGTTATGTGCCCCAAACAGTTTGGTTTCCTTTCTTCTTTCTGCATTCTTTTTGTAAGACCACCACTGAGCAATGTGCCTCACTCTTCACCAGCAAGCATGAAGTGGGAGTGAGCTGAAGGGGCAAGATTATAGCTACGGGTGGTGTATGTACACTGAATTCCCATGGCCGGAAGTGCACTAATTTTCAGGCACACAACTGGGCCAGAATCTGCAGAAATACATGAAAGTGAACCGTGAAACATAAGACACAACTGTAATTTGTTTCATGGACGTGTAAACACCACAGTGCTCTAAATAAAAATTCAGAGAATGACAGATTGAGGCCCCCCTCAAAGGTCATAACCCACTGCTTGATAGAACCACACTCTGGTGGCTGTATTTTTAATCCTTTGAAAGAGGATTGGTGGTTGGTACTAAGACTTAGGACTCCTGCATTATTTAGTAATCAATGCAATTACTCACTGAAAATCTGTGATTTCAAAATTGTTTATTTCTTCTCCTACTCGTATCTCTGGTCATTTAGCTCATGCATTCTTCCAAAGTCTAATTCACAGATTTTTATTTTAGGCCAATGAGAAAAAGTGGTGAAAAGAACTCATTTTGCAGCCAGAAGCCCTTAGCTCGAATTCTAGTTCCATGACTGTCTCTTACTATGACTTTGGGCAATTTTCTCTCCCTCAGCCTCAGTCTTGGGTTTTGCAATGGGAATAATAAATATTTAACAAGTTTGCCCTAAGAATCAATTAAGTGACATATGTGAACATAATTAGAACTGTGCCTAGCATATAGCTTGATCTTAAAAACAGTGAAATACAAGTTAGAAAAATTAAAATAACATTAATCAACATGTTATTTTCAACTTTTTGCACTGGCTGGAAAATGCTTACTAAATACACATTTGTATTTTACACACGAGTTTGTAAGGCCTTTTGGCAGGGATTATGTCTGCTTTTGTTGCTATTTGACTCTTTTCCTGGAGTACCCTGAAGTAGCTAATCAGTATGAATTAATTATTCAGAATGCTTCAACAACTGTTTGTTATTTCACTCTCTCTCTCGTGTCTCAGTACAACACTAAAATCCTCTGCATGGAACAGCAAGGTCCTTTTTAATTAGGTTCCACCTTCCTTATTGACAGGACTTCCCTAATGGCACAGACGGTAAAGCGTCTGCTTACAAGGTGGGAGACCTGGGTTTGATCCCTGGGTCGGGAAGATCCCCTGGAGAAGGAAGTGGCAACCCACCCCAGTATTCTTGCCTGGAAAATTCCATGGACATAGGAGCCTGGTGGGCTACAGCCCACAGAGTCCCAAAGAGTTGGACACAACTGAGCGACTTCACTTTCATTTTTCCTTACTGACACCGTTTCCCATTATTTCTACCTCTGAATTTATGCAGTGTTCATGGGAACATCAGTGCAATGGGATATCATAAAGTGTTCCTTAAAAGAAAGAGGATTCATGGTCAAATTCATCAGGGAAATTTTAAGTAGGTTTTTCTATTGCTAAATTTGGCAAAGCCTTGAATGTAATGAAATACAACGAGCCTCTCCAAGAAAGTAATATCATGTCCAGTATTTCCCAAACCATCTTGACAACGGAGTCTCTTGCTCACAGAGTCACTCATAGACAGTTACATGGGAATTCTGGAAACCACACTCTGCCTAGAAAGGAGTGCCAGGACTGCCTTCCTACTTGTGCTGGTGGTCCCTTCA
The DNA here is from genome assembly GCF_023091745.1 of Budorcas taxicolor. NCBI lineage: Eukaryota > Metazoa > Chordata > Mammalia > Artiodactyla > Bovidae > Budorcas > Budorcas taxicolor. Next base: position 8,342,590 of record NC_068934.1, on the reverse strand, counting down.
TTGTTTCCCTCCAGAGCCTGGTGGTGACCTCACATTGCTATTCTAGATTGATAAAATTCTCCCTCCAGTCAAATCTGCTCAGATACTCCTCTTGTGGACAATTTGCTTTAAAACCTCTTATAAGAGACCCTGCCCAATAAGTTTAATTGCTGATTTTCCAGATCATGTAAAACACGTAGGGTTTAACACTACATTTGAGGCATCTTACTACATTATAGCATTTATGTTACTTGAGGACTTACTCGGGGCCTCAAAATAGTATGAAGTTAAAGAGTCATCAGAAAATAAACACAATTTTTAAATACCTACCTCTTTAGCTTGAGAAAATGCATTGGTTGCTTTAAAGATTTTAGCACAATGCTTGGCCTACAGAATTCACTCGACACATGTAAACTATTACTATTATTACCAGTAGGAGTAGCAGCAGCAGCAGCAGCATTTTACTTCATTATATTTACATCACTCCATTTAATCTTGAAACAACCCTCTCAGTAAGTTTCACAGTAGTCTTACATTCCTGGATCACCATAGTTTTCAGGCATTGTATGAATTATTTAATAATTATTGTCTTATTTAATTTTGACAGCATGTTTAGAAGGTAAGACTTTTTAACCTTTTCTTTAATCATATAAAGAAATTCAGTCTCAAAGGAGCTAAGTGATTTGTCCAAAGCCATACAGCTAATGAATATCAGGCTAGGATCTAATGTCAATTATTTGGAATTCTTTTTTTAAATTAATTTATTTATCTTAATTGGAGACTAATTACTTTACAATTATTTGGAATTCTAATCTAAGTTCTCTCCTCCACACCAACTGCAAAGAGAATAACAGAACAGTTACAAACATTGAAAGAAATAAGAAAGATAAAGTGTGAAAAAAATATTAGTTGAAGAAAAGTTAGATGAGGGAAAAGAGAGACTAGGTTAACATCACAGATGAGCAGTTCTCAGTGTGGTTGATCACCACCAACATAAACTCCCAGAGATGAATGAACAACAGATCTTCCAACCAATTTATGTATTTGAAGAGTCAGTTTTTCTACCTCAAAATCTAATTGGGTAACTATGACTATTCTCCTGTCATCTGCACTTTGCAACGTGTTTGACAAAATGACGGTCACTTATTTTGACCACGTGTGATAGAAAAGGTACAGATATGCTCCTGTAAGAGGGTCACCAGAAAGGAAAATGGGGGCAGGGAAGAGTAGAAGGAAAATGGAAGGAGAAGGGAAGAAAGGGAAGAAGTGGAGTGTGAAAGGCTGAATAATGAACCCCCCAAAATGTCCATGTCCTTATACCCAGAACTTGTGAATATGTTACCTCACACAGTAAAGGGGATTTTCAGATGTGATTAAGGTAAAGATCGAGATGTAACCATTATACTGGATCACCCAGGTGGATCCGATGCAATCACAAGGGTCCTAATAACAAGGACTCAGAGTCAGAGGAGATATAAGGAAAAAAACAAAGGTCAGAGAGGAGAGAAGATGCTATGCAGCTGGCTTTGAAGGTGGAGGAAGGGGCCACAGGTTAAGGAATGCAGGTAACCTCTAAAATCTAAAGACAATAAGGAAACGGATTCTCAAGCAGAGCATCTCAAAGGAACACAGATCTGTTGACATCTTGATTTTAGATCAGTGAAATTGATTTTGGACATCTGAATTCAAAACCATAAAATAATAAATGTGTGAAGTCACTGAGTTTGCAGTAGTTTGTTAGAGCAGCAATATGAAACTAATTCACAGAGGAAGTCAAGAAAAGAGGAGGGGAAGGGATGGAAGAAGAGAAGACGAGACAAGGAAGGCGAAACTCAAGGCTAAGCAATCATGGGAGTCAGCAGACCCAGAAAGTCCGTCAGCATAAACATAACAAGGTGTGTGGTAGGGGGGTGATCTGTATTTACTACGGTTTGTCCCAGAAGAGTATTTCATGTGGTTGAAAGAATTGAGGGGTAGAGGGTTGGGTGGCACGTTTGAGCAACAACAGATGGCTCCTCATCTTTCTTCTTAACCTTGGAAAGAAGGAAACAGAGGGAAATTTACATTTATCAAGTACCCACAATGGGCTGGCTGTTAGCTTTTGCAATAGATAATATTATTTTCAATTTTAGAGAAGAGAAATCTGAGGCACAGAAGGCATGCATGAAAAGTGGAGCCAGGATTTAAAACCAGGTTGATTTCCTTCCAGGATGAGGAATCAAACTACCTGAAAAGGAGAAAATTAGGGAAAAGAACAAAAGGACACCCAAAGCAAGAAGGGAGTCAGGATGAAGGGAGAGAGGCTGAGAGCCACCAAACCTTGCCAGAATACTGAGAAAAGAGTTAAAGAAGGAGTAAGTGTCAAGATTTCTGGGTCCCTGAGTGCACATCAACTTTAATTTTGGGCAAGTGCTGACGCTACTCCACGGGCAATCCTTCCAACTGAGTCACTTCCAATACCACTGCTTTCTATAGATTTCATGACATGTTTCTCTTTATAAACATGTTTATCAGGTAAAAAAAAAGTAAGACAGCCCTTCTTAATCTCTAGTTTTAGCTTTCTATCATAACCGAAATGAGCTGGATTCTATTATTGATCTAAGCTGCTTTCTAAAGCATCTTAGCACTTCCCTTATGATATATACTCATTGAGAAAACTCCCTTCACCAAAACTCCTTCTTTATTTTTCCTCTCTGTTCATTCTATTTCAATTAGCATGTATGAAACTCCTACCATGTGCCAGATTATGGGCAAGGTGTTGGAGTCAGACATGGTCACCTACACTAATTGAATAACCAAGCAATTATGGAATCTTCTGGGAAAAAATGTCAGGAGATAAATAGCTGAAATGCCCAGTATGGATCAAGGGCACAGGGATGAGCATTCAACTAAAAATGAGGTGACAGGGAAGTGGGCTGGATTGTGTTGAAGACAGTTAAGCTGGGAACCATGTCTTTCCATTTCCATGTGAAATGCCAGGCTGGATGGATGAAGCACAGGCTGGAATCAAGATTGCTGGGAGAATGTCAATAACCTCAGATATGCAGATGACACCACCCTTATGGCAGAAAGTGAAGAACTAAAGATCCTCTTGATGAAAGTTAAAGATAGTGATAAAGTTGGCTTAAAACTCAGCATTCAAGAAACAGATCATGGTATCCAGTTGCATCACTTCATGGCAAATAGATGGGGAAACAATGGAAACAGTGCCTGACTTTATTTTCTTGGGCTCCAAAATTACTGCAGATAGTGACTGCAGCCATGAAATTAAAAGACACTTGCTCCTTGGAAGAAAAGCTATGACTAACCTAGACAACATATTAAAAAGCAAAGACATTACTTTGCTGAAAAAGGTCTGTCTAGTCAAAGGTATGGTTTTCCCAGTAGTCATGTATGGATGTGAGAGTTGGACTATAAAGAAAGCTGAGCACTGAAGAACTGATGCTTTTGAACTGTGGTGTTGGAGAAGACTCCTGAGAGTCCCTTGGACTGCAAGGAGATCCAACCAGTCAATCCTAAAGGAAATCAGTCCTGACTATTCACTGGAAGGACATAGGTTGAAGCTGAAACTCCAATACTTTGCCCACCTGATGCAGAGAACTGGCTCATTGGAAAAGACCCTGATGCTGGGAAAGATCGAAGGCAGGAGAAGGGGACAGAGGATGAGATGGTTGGATGGCATCACTGACTGGATGGACATGAGTTTGAGGAAGCTCCAGGAGTTGCTGATGGACAGGGAAGCCTGGCGTGCTGCAGTCCGTGGCGTCACAAAGAGTCGGACACAACTGAGTGAGTGAACTGATGTCTTCCAGAATTCCTTTCCCTGTACAGTTCTAGCTTAGAGTTGGGTCAAAAAGAAACCTGTGGAAGATCAGGAGGGCAGAAATGAATCAGCGGCCACTGTCCCCTGGCAGTATTTGAAGTCATTTATGATGATGGGTGGATGCAGACATAACTGGATAGAGTCAACCTATGCTTGTTCTTCTCTGGTTTGCATCCAGCTCATTTTCCTGAATTCTGGTTGTGAATATGAACACCACCGCCCCCATTCCGCCCCCTCCCCCCCCAACACACACACCATCATATGCTAGGCAGCAGGCCAGCAGATACAGCTGCTACACAGAGGCAACCATTTTCTATAGAGCCTCCCACGAACACCTACTTGATGATCCTAGCTTGCTACATGGCCAAGCTTGGCTCCTCAAATTTCACTGCAAGCTCTGACTTGCCGCTAAAATGGAAGAATCTTGCTTTGGAGGGAACTCTGAAACCAGGTATGAGAAATATATAAAATGTTCAGAAGAGGCTTTGAGAGCTCTGGTTTGGGCAGGATGGGCAGAGGGCACTGTGGTAGTCTATACCCCTAGAGGTTCTCAGCAGCACCTTACAAACCAGCTCACACAGAACACAGACTCCTTAGGAGAAACTTCTGGGAGCAGATTCCTGATTGAGCAGGAAGGAATGAATGTTGGCGGCAAAGAAGCTTTAAGTTCTATTGGAGTTGGGATGAGAAAATAAATATCTTGAAAACAACTGTGGAAATTACCACTTGGATGAGCCATACTTCTCCCCAAAATATCCATTTTAAGACATTTCAAACCTACAGAAAAAGTGAAAAATTAATATATTGAGCATCCAAATGCCTACATTTAAGGTTGACAAACTGTTAGTACCGTGGCACATCTGTTACTCTCTCACACACCTATTTGCACACATACACTGTTTGTGCTCAAACTAAAAATAAACACACGTCACACTTTTATATACTACCTGAACCCAAAGTATTTCAACAGTGAGTCATGTCTTACTTCTTAGTATCCTTTAATCCTAAGTTCCTGGGCTTTTCATTCTCACTAATGATGTAGACTCTTTTGAAGAATCCAGTATAACTGTCCTACAGAATGCCCTGCCTATATATTTGTCTAATCATTTTCTTATTAAATTCATGAGTCCTTTATTTATCCAAAGATACCAGAAATCTTTAGCCAACACTAATACACAAACCATGCTACCCTCTCTTATCTTAACTATGTATAACAATTTGTTGTTGCTGTTGTTCAGCCACAACATCATGTTCGACTCTGCAACCCCATGGACTGTAGCCCTTCAGGCTCCTCTGTTCTGAGCTGTCCTCCAGAGTTTGCTCAGTGTATAACAAGAATGATTGACATTTAAATATACACTTTTATGTCTTACCTTACTTGCTCTGTACAGCTATAAATAGCCAGGATTATTAGCCTTGGTCTAAAAGGAGAGGAAAGAGTAGCATAGTGCTATCTGATGACCACCCAGAGTCACCATCACTAAGCAGTCTTGGCAACCACTACAGCGCAGGGCTTTCCCCAGTGTATTCTATGAAAACCGCCGAAAATTGCAACTATAAATGGAGACAGAATCAAGAACCTGGTGTAAAGTGACATTTATTCTATCTTTACTCACTAAAATTACAATTAAAAGCAACTGGCAATAAATAAACGACAACAGCAAATTGCTCAAATAAGAGAAATTAACCAGTACCTGCTTTTCCCTGAGTGTCAACTTTGATGAAGACAGACACAATAGATGCTTTAGGACCTGGTCTAGGCAAATCTTTTCTGTGTGTGTGTGTGTGTTTCCAGGGCCTTGCCTATGCAGGACCTTGCTGCAGGAGGCCCTGGGGCAGCTGAGGCAGCCTATAAGTCGTGGGCGTGAAACAGCTGGACACAGAATCTCTGTGACCTTGTATGTGGACTGAATCTCTCTCCCTGCTTCTTTTTTCTTTCTTTTCTTAAATTGAAGGATGGTTGGTAAAACATTACGAACATTGTAAAATGTTAGTTTCAGGTGTACAACATAATGACTCAACACTCTTATAGACCATACTTCATTTAAAGTTACTATAAAATAGCAGTTGAAAATCTCAGTATCTCATCTACACTGAGCGGTTGGTGCCTCTCAGCTCCCTTCCCTTGTATCGCCTCTCCTGCATTCCTCTCCATTTTCTGATAACTACGAGTTACTAGACTCTGTCTATGAGTCTGTTTCTGTTAATTCATTCCCTTCTTTTATATTTCCGGTTCCATGTGTCAGTGGAAACATATAGTATATATCTTTTCTCTGTCTGACTTACTTCACTAAGCATAATACCCTCCAGGTCCATCCATGCTGTAGCAAATGTCAAGATTTCATTTTTTTTTATGACTAATAGTCCATTTTTATATGTATATGACACATCTTTCTTATCCATTCATCTGTTGACAGACATTTACATTGCTTCCATACTTTGGCTGTTGTAAATAAAGCTGCTATGAACACTAGTCACATATATCTTTTTTAACTAGTGTTTTCATTTTCTTTGGATATATAACCAGAAGTGGAATACCTGGATCGTACAGTAATTCTATTTTTCATTTTTAGAGTCACCTCCAAACTGTTTTCCATAGTGTCTGCACTAATTCACCAATTTATATTCCCACCAAAGGATTCCCTTTTCTCCACATCTTCACCAACATTTATTATTTGTTGTGTTTCTGACAGTAGCCATTTTTGACAGCGTGAGATGGTATCTCACTGTGGTTTTCATTTTCCTAATAATTAGTGCTGTTGAGCATCTTTTCATGTGCCTTTTGGTCATCAATATGTCTTTCTTCTTTGAAAAAAAAAAGCCTATCAGGTTTTCTGCCCATTTTTGAAATAAGGGCTGCTTTTTTATTGAGTTATATGAACTCTTTATATATTTTAGATACTAACCCCTTATCAGAGATATCATTTGCAAATATCTTCTCCCCTTCAGTAGGCTTTTAGTTTTATTGATGGTTTCTTTTGCTGTGCAAAGCTTTTAGGTTTAATTAGGTCCCATTTATTTTTGCTTTTGTTTCCCTTGCCTAAGGAGATAGACCCAAAAATGTTGCTAATGTTTGTCAAAGATTGTTCTGCTTGTTTTCTTCTAGGAGTTTTATGATTTCCAGTCTTACATTTAGGGCTTTCTTACTGCTTTGGTTTCTAAATCAATGGGGATAATATCTCTTAGGGTAATATTTAAGAGTAAAGGAGCACCACCATGGCCAAATAGTAGTTCATATTTCTAAAGACTAAAATTTGTCTCCATGAGACAATTTTATTTTCAGGCTTTGGAGCTTGAAAAACAGTAGATAGGAGACAGAAAAAATATGCCATAAAAAGAAAGGGCTTCATGGTACTGAGGAAGAGTTGTCCATGCAACGCTTGGTCTAAAAATCGATCATAGGTTCATGAAAAACCACACCTAATTAATACAGTCATAGAGGGTATTCATAAAGCTCTTCTAGAAACTATTTGTAGCCGGAAGACATTGGTGGAGCTTGCTGATATTTGAGGAAGAATTAGACCTTATAGATACCCAAAAATTGTACATATGTGGCAATAGCTATTGAGATGGTAATAACCAGAGAATTAAAAGCATAATTGATACAGTCTGACATTCAAAAAGGTACCCTCTATGTTTGAGGACTGCAACCACTAGGTAATTAGCTATTGCTTCCCCTGTATCAGATACTGTTCTGAGTGCTTTAACTGTACTAGCTCACTGAATTATCAAGGAACATTAAGATGTAAGTAACACTTCTATCAGAGGCAGGTATTCAGTTTTACAGATATAGAGACTGAGACACAGTGTAGCTCTCTGAGCCAGTAAATGGTGGAGATAAATTTCAAACCCAAGTTACGTCTCTGTACCCTGGGCCTTACCCACGTCACTCTGCAGTGTTTCGCACTTTAAGGACAAAACACTCGAGTTTTGGACAAAGCTGCTGAAACCCACTGCAGTAGGTATACCAAGACTGATATACAGAAATGACAAGTATGGCATGGACTATCTTGAACTGTAGGACATTATGGAACAAAGAATGTGACAACAGAAATTAGACTGATCCAGATTGGGGGGCGGGGGAAGGGAATAAAAGAAAAAAAAAAGGATAAGTCTTTTCCTTATCTTTAATGTGTGAGGATAGGCACACATTAGGCCATATACTCCCAGCAGAGAGCATCTCTGCTACTGAACAGCCCCTCCTGAGTTCGGAAGGTAGTCACAGGGACCCTATGTGGGGCTTTACCCACATCCCCTTTACTGGTTGGTGTATCACCCCAGGCGTTTCAAGCGCTTCCTTTCCAGGAGTGCCCCCTATTAGGCAAGAGAGCTCCCCACCTCGGCCCCCGTCCTTTGGATCCACATGTGGCGGCCAATGATGGACTTCCCTGGGAGGGGTGTAACAAAGGCCACCACTGCCAGACTGCCAGACTGCTCACGCATCAGAGCTTCCTGCTGGGAACAGACTGAAGGGAGTCTGCGGCTGGGCCTCATTCCTGGTTGACTTTTCCCACTGCCCTATCCTATCCTCACTCTCCTACCAGCATCCAGGGAAGTAAAACCATAAAACGAACCATTCAAAATGTCACTATTATCACAACTTACATTTTTGTGGCAAAATGTCCTTTAATGGTCTCTGCCTCCTGATCATCATTTGCTTTCATCAAGGTCAGTTACTATTTGCTAGATCGTTTAGTATGCTCCACTTATTATTAGATAATACATGTTATGTAATTTAATCTTCCTTAATATTAGGTGGTAAATATTACACTAAACTTAAATATTAGACAACTGGGATTCTGAGAAATTAAATGACCACTCACAGTCACTATAGCTTCAGGGCCTGAACGGGAACCCTGAGAAGAGGCTTGCCCAATCCACTACACAGCTTCTGTGAACAGGCCTGCATTAACAAAAGTATCGACTCTGCTTGGAAGATGCTGCGATTTCATTGTGATCGGATATATCACAGCACAGCTGTTATAGTGCTGTCATTCTAAGGCATACATCAGGCAATTTTTGTTGTTTTCATTGATTTCTGCTAAGTATTTGTGAAGGATTTGCTAAAAAACATTGGGGTATACTCAAAATGATCTTTAATGACATTGTCTTTGTTCATTTGCATTCCTTTATGCTTTCTCGAGTAAGAGACAGCCCATAACCTACATCCTCCCTATCAGTCCAGCAAAGCCCAACCGACTGGCTGTGTTCCTGTGTGATACACAGAATACTTCCAGCACTGATGTCAAAAGCATGCACCTACTACCAAATCAAAAGCAACTAGATTAAGCTAATTCTGGAGAAAAAAAAAATTAGTACCATAAAATACATGATGAAAGCCAGAAAATTCTATTACAACTTTAACAATAGAAATTATGTCTGTGCTGATCCTGAAATGAAATTAAATTGTTCATCTTAATAATACCTGTGGGACGGAAGTCCAGGAAAAAACCAGACCTTTCTAAAAATAACTTTAGTCATGATATTCTTTAGCCTTTTAAAGCAAATACTTATTTGGGACTGATTTTATTATCAATTTTATTATTGACAGGCTCTCAATAAATATTTTGCATGAGTGCTTCCCTGAGAGCTCAGTTGGTAAAGAATCCACCAGCAATGCAGGAGATCCTGGTTCAATTCCTGGGTTGGGAAGATTCTCTGGAGAAGGGATAGGCTATCCACTTCAGTATTCCTGGGCTTCCCTTGTGGCTCAGCTGGTAAAGAATCTGTGTGCAATGCAGGAGACCTGAGTTCTATCCCTGGATTGGGAAGATCCCCTGGAGAAGGGAAAGGCTACCCACTCCAGTATTCTGGCCTGGAGAATTCCATGGACTGTATAGTCCATGGGGTCACAAAGAGTCGGACACGGCGGAGCGACTTTCACTTTCTTGAGTGCCTCACAGAAAAATAAAGATTTCTGTGGGGCTAGTTACTGTCTGTTTTCACAAAAGCCTCTGTAGTTCTGTGAAAAATCTGTGTATGCCCAGAATGACAGGCATATGAACATCACCCACTGTGAGTCACCGTGAAAAAGGCTCAGAAATACTGCTATACAGGGGTGTATAAAACAGATTTGTGCCAAAGCTGAATTAGGTCTTCCGTTCATGATGTAGCAGCTTGTGCTCACTTCTACACATAATTCTTTTTTTTTTTTTAAGAAACACCTTTTGTCAAATAAAATAAAAATCATTGCAGGGCCTACACACCTATTGTCACCAGGGCTCCATCACTCTTCCTTACTATAGCTACTGGCTCCTCTGGTTTTCTGAGTTGTACTTGTTTCTTTATTCTTGTTTTCCTTTGGGGGATTTTGAGCTAAATTAGAACCCTGTTTATATTTTCTAATAACATTCACATTAAAAAAGATGTCCATGTAAATTGCAGCAGAGAAATGATTATCAGGCAGAGACACAACACAATTGCTCTTATACTCTGCCCAAGCTGGTTCGCAGACTCCACTCCTGAAGCTGAGGTCTGGAAAGGAAAAGTAAGGAGATGAGAGCGACAGCCTCAACCGTGTGGGGTTTCTCCCAGTCTGGTGTTTGTGTATGGAATAACAATCATTATCTTGCTGTTTGTGCTTTTTGTTCAGACCAAATAAAAACTGTGGTTTTTCATTCACAATACAATCATTCAATCCTACGTTTTATGCAGTTTGTGTTGTTGGTTCTTTTTTTTTTTTACCACTCATAGCATTGTGTTTTACTCTAGTATTCAAAATGTTAAAATGATTTCACAACTATATTTTACATACAAACAATCCCATTTGTTCCAAACTTTAATCTGGATCCAAACACTAGCTTTACTATATAATATGTAAAAATTGAACCAAACAACTTTGAGAAAATCATTTTATGTTTAGTTGATTTCACCTGAGGGCCCAAATATGATTCAAGTTTGTTGTTAGTCTGTTTGTCAAAGCATGTCATTATGTATTCTCACTGCCTCCAGGACAAGCTGTTGAAATGTCTAGATTCCAGAGAAGCAGACTGTGATCTATTCTCAACAAGCCCTCCCCACCTTCTGCCACCAGCTCGGCTTAGGTAAGATGTCGGGCGTCGCGTGAAAAAAAAGACAACATCTACAAAACAAATCCCCAAATATGTGATGTGTTCTAGGATTTCAAACCTGATCCCAAAGTTTGTGGTATATACACACACATACATACACACACTTTAAATCTTTATTAGTGTCTCCCCATGAAAAACATTAATTATCTACAACAAATCTTGTACGTTTTAAAATATACTTTCATAGAAATACACATACAGAAAAACGGGCAAATCATAAGTATCTAGCTCAATCCATCTTCTAGTCTCTCCCGACTTCCTTGCTGAATGGGCTCCACTTGGCAAGCAGTATGGCCCTCCTAAACCAGTTTCATCCTCACAGCTGATGTCCTTGGTGAGGCTCACTCCATTTCACTCTCTGGCTCACTGTAGGAGCCATCCAATCACATCCTCTACCTGCTACCATAGTCCTAAACTTCCAGACCCTTGTTTCTCCCATCCCCTCCCTGAGTGCACGACTAATCTCTATTGTAGTAGTTTGACACTGTGGTGCCTGCTCTGTTTCAGACCCTCGGCATACATTGCTTCTTAGGTGCTCAGCTGCTCAGCCATGTCCGACTCTGCCAGGTCCTCTATCCACGGGAATTCCCAGGCAAGAGTGGAGCGGCCTGCCATTTCCTACTCTAGGGATGTCCATGTCCCCTGTATGGGCAAGCAGATTCCTTACCACTAGCGCCACCTCAGAGGCTCCACTTGAGTGTTCTATTCCTATTTTGTATATAAGAAAACTAAGACTTAAGCCTGAGAAAATTTAAGTAAATTCCCACAATCCCATAGCCAGCTTGAAACAGGGCTGGGATCAGAAAGCATTTGGCCTGACTTTTAACACCTGGGCTTTACTCTTTATAATTGTTTTTCTTAAATTGTTCTTGCATCCCTGGGAAGATGCCCTGGAGAAGGACATGGTAACCCACTCCAGTACTCTTGCCTAGAAAATCCCACAGATGGAGTAGCCTGGCAGGCTACAGTCTATGGGGTCTCAAATAGTTGGACATGACTGAGCGGGTTTCACTTGCATCCCTAGTGCTTAACAGGTGCTCAGAGAAGCACTTCGTTTGCATTAAATGATCGCAGCATCTTGCTTGTGAAGACCCCAGTTATTCAGCTCACAAAACAGCAGAGGGCAGTGCAAGAGCTTCACAACATTTCATAAAGTAGACAATAAAATGCGATAAAACTGCAAAATGAAGAGGAAGTGTTCCATGGTTTCTGGAAGAATTTATCCCAAGGCAATGCTGAGTATGTCAAAGAACGTTTTCATCAAGGATACTTTCTGTTTTAGAAAAACAATTCCCATTGCTGACAGTGAGACTGTGCTAAAAATTGCATTTTCCACTCCCCAGTTTCAGCTCCTCTTTATTTCATGTAATATCACATACAGGTAAGCAAATCACAGCAGTGAAATCCAGCTGTGAGCCACTTACATCTGCAAAAACAGTGGGTTCACCACGTGAGCTGCCTGCTCAATCCACCTCTTGACTCCATCCTATGGAGAGAAAAATGTGACTTTGGCTCAAGGATGAAATTGTTCCCCTACCTCATTATACCATTCTCATTACATCTGTTATTTTCATACTACTGCAATGGAAAATACCCAAGTCAAGTAGCCTATCCTATCTGGCTTCTTTACTTTGCAGAACAATTATTGAATCTTTCTTTTGCTGCAGTGGGAAAATTTATATTGCCTAGGAATGTAAATCCGGCCAAAGAAGTTAGGGCGGGGTGGGGGGGAGGCAGGACATATTTAAAAGCTTGGCAGAACTCTATCTACTTTGGGTTTGTTTTTTGACTATGGAAAGATAATGGTGTTCATATTAAGAATATCATAAATATAAATTGTGTTGTTTACTAATGCCTGCATCAATCAGTAAAATAATAAATTACTTAAACTGACCATAAAATTTCTCATTTACTTGGAAAGGGACTGTGTGTACTCACAAATATTTTTTTTACTTATGTGGAGATGTAACCACATTGCCACCATGCATAGCACGTCCCAACAAAAAGGACAAATATGAAAGGAAGCACCTACTTCACTACAATTCACTTCTCTCCCTAGGTCAGTTCAGTTCAGGTTAGTCGCTCAGTCGTGTCCAACTCTGTGAGACCCCATGGACTGCAGCACGCCAGGCTTCTCTGTCCCTCACCATCTCCCAAGGCTTGCTCAAACTCATGTCCATCAAGTCGGTGATGCCTTCCAACAACCTCCTCTTCTATCATCTCCATTTCTTCCCGTCCTCAATCTTTCCCAACATCAGGGCCTTTTCAAATGAGTCAGTTCTTCACATCAGGTGGCCAAAGTAGTGGAGTTTCAGCTTTAACATCAGTCCTTCCAATGAATATTCAGAACTGATTTCCTTTAGGATGGGCTGGTTGGATCTCCTTGCAGACCAAGGGACTCTCAAGAGTGTTCTCCAACACCACAGTTCAAAAGCATCAATTCTTCTGCGCTCAGCTTTCTTTATAATCCAAATCTCACATCCATACATGACTACTGTAAAAACCATACCTTTGACTAGACAGATCTGTGTTGATAAAGCAATGTTGTGCTTTTTAATATGCTGTCTAGGTTGCTCATAGCTTTTCTTCCAGGGAGCATCTTTTAATGTCATGGCTGCAGTCACCATCTACAGTGATTTTGGAGCCCCCCGAAATAAAGCCTGTCACTGTTTCCCTACCTATTTGCCATAAAGTGATGGGACTGGATGCCATGATCTTCATTTTTTGAATGTTGAGTTTGAAGCCAACTTTTCCACTCTCCTCTTTCACTTTCATCAAGAGGCTCTTGAGTTCTTCTTTGTTTTCTGCCATAAGGGTGGTATCATCTGCATATCTGAGGTTATTGTTATTTTTCCCAACAATCTTGATTCCAGCTTGTGCTTCACCCAGCCCAGAATTTCTCATGATGTACTCTGCATATAAGTTAAATAAGCAGGGTGACAATATACACCCTTGACGTACTCCTTTCCTGATCTGGAACCAATCTGTTGTTCCATTTCCACTTCTAACTGTTGCTTCATACCTGCATACACATTTTTCATGAGGCAGGTAAGGTGGTCTGGTATTCCCATCCCTTGAAGAATTTGCCACAGTTTATTGTGATCCACACAGTCAAAGGCTTTGGCATAGTCAATAAAGCAGAAGTAGATGTTTTCCTGGAACTCCCTTGCTTTTTCGATGATCCAGCAGATGCTGGCAATTTGATCTCTGGTTCCTCTGTCTTTTCTAAATCCAGCTTGAACATCTGGAAGCTCATGGTTCATGTACTGTTGAAGCCTGGCTTGGAGAATTTTGAGCATTACTTTGCTAGTGTGTGAGATGAGTTAACTGTTTTGTAGTTTGAGCATTCTTTGGCATTTCCCTTCTTTGGGATTGGTATGAAAATTGACCTTTTCCAGTCCTGTGGCCACTGCTGAGTTTTCCAGATTTGCTGGCATACTGAGTGCATCACTTTAACAGCAACATCTCTTAGGATGTGGAATAGCTCAACTGGAATTCCATCACCTCCACTAACTTTATTCACAGTAATGCTTCCTAAGGTCCATTTGATTTCACATTCCAGTTTGTCTGGCTCTGGGTGAGTGATCACACCATTGTGGTTATCTGGGTCATTAAGATCTTTTTTGTTTAGTTCTTCTGTGTATTCTTGCCACCTCTTCTTAATATCTTCTGCTTCTGTTAGGCCCATACCGTTTCTTTCCTTTATTGTGCCCATCTTTACATGATTGATAGGTAGGCAAAGTGGATCAGACAGATGGATAGATAAGTCGATAGATGATAGACAGATAGACAGATAATATACAACAAGATAGATGTCCTTCCCAGGTAGCTCAGTGGTAAAGAACCTGACTGCCAATGCAAGAGATATGGGTTTGACCCATGGGTCAGAAAGATCCCCTGGAGAAGAAAATGGCAACCACTCTAGTATTCTTGCCATGGACAGAGAAGCCTGGCAGGTTACAGTCCATGAGATCACGAAAGAGTTGGATATGACTTAGCAAATAAATGACAACAATACTATACAGATAGGTATGAGACAAAGCCTAGACAGATAAGATAGATGATAGATAGATAAGTAGACAAATGATCAGAAAGCTCCCCTGGAGAAGGAAACGGCAACTCACTCCAGTATTCTTGCCTGGGAAATCCCATGGACAGAAGATCCTGGTGGGCTTCAGAAGTCCATGGGGTTACAAAAGGGTTGGACACAATTTAGTGAATAAACACCACCACCAGATAGATAAAGGTGATAGATATTAAATAGATGGTCGATAGGTAAGTAGGTAAATGGTAGACTAGACAGACGGTGGATGGATAGATAAAGGGATAAGGAGATATAGTGTTTTGCAGTGATGCTGATTTTTTTTAAGTTGCTGCTACTGCTGCTAAATCACTTCAGTAGTATCTGACTCTGTATGACCTCATAGACGGCAGCCCACCAGGCTCCCCTGTCCCTGGGATTCTCCAGGCAAGAACACTGGAGTGGGCTGCCATTGCCTTCTCCAATGCATGAAAGTGAAAAGTGAAAGTGAAGTCGCTCAGTCATGTCCAACTTAGCGACCCCATGGACTGCAGCCTACCAGGCTCCTCCGTCCATGGGATTTTCCAGGCAAGAGTACTGGAGTGGGGTGCCATTGCCTTCTCCGTTGGGACTATAAAAAGACAAAAATATTTGCTTAAAAGAAGTAGGGCACACACTCCAGTATGGGAAGTCTGTGGGCTTCATCTCCAGTGCTCTGTGCAGCAGACCGAAGGGACGTATAGTGGATCTCATCTCTGGTTCTTCCTCACAAAGGAGCTGGTGAGAATCTCTGTGTGCTCACGGAACAGTCTGAGTGCTCATCTCATGTGGGTTTTCCTCTGGGAGTTTTACATAGTTTCATTCTATGTGACATAATCTGAGATAAAACTGTCTCATTCTTGTTTTAGAAACTTTTATTACCAAGGCTGCTGTTGTTGTTAAGTCACTAAGTCAGGTCAGGCTCTTCTGACCCCATGGACTGCAGCCCACCAGGCTCCTCTGTCCATGGGATTTCCCAGGCAAGAGTACTGGAGGACATTGCCATTTCCTTCTGTGCGGGATCTTCCTGACTCAGGGATTGAACCTGCATCTCCTGCTTGGCATGCAGATTCCTTACCACTCAGTCACCTGGGAAGCCCATTAGCAAGACTAACCACTGCCTATTCAGTTATTTGAAGTATATTAATTACTGTGTGACCTTGAGTAAGCTTCTGATTTTCTCTAAGGCTTGATGTACCTATCCACAAAACAACAACAATAGTGTCTACCTGTTATCCTTGTGAAAAATAAACGCAATAATATCTTTCAAGTGCCTGATACTCAGCAAATGTTCAAAATCTTAGTAATTGTTATCATTTTAAAATATTACTATTTTCCCACAACATACTCTTATCAATACACTCATCTTTCTTTCTAAACTGTAGGCTATAAAACACAGAGTGGTATATAGTAATAACTTCATATATATCTAGTGAATGAATTCAGTGACATCTTAATACTCGGTCTTTATTAAAGAATTTGTATATACTATTTTTTTCCCATTTGTGTTTTCTATACCTGTTGGTCATGACTAGAAATAGTATAGCTCATCTTATTTTTAAACTCAGTGTAGAAAAAATAACAAGAGGCAATGCCATGTGTTCACTGAAGCACAATTTTCCTCCTTGGCACGCAGGATACATTTTTCAGCCCCTTACAGTTCAATGAGACCATGCTAATGGAATAAGGAGGAAGTCATGTATATTATTTCATGTCCTGGCCATAACATGCCACACGTACCTTCCCTGTTCTTTCTACTCCCAGTTTAAAGCTTTGAGAAGAAAGAGTTCAAAAGATTTCAAAGAGCTCCATGGTGGAGCCATGAGATGGAAAGAGTTGAGCTCCCCAAGTCACAGCTTATAGGAGAACCACTCAAGGAGTTGTGACAGGAAAAAGAAGCTATGTTTTACTGTGTTAGACTGAAACTGTGGAGTTTATTTTTATCACATTGAGACTAGATGATATTGACTACCGCTTCAAGTTGAGGAATGTTATATTCCATTTTGGTGAGAAAAGCATGGGAACAGAAAACATATATCCTATATGACTAGAACAGATATATGACCAGCACTCTTTCTATATTTTATGCTTGATAAAAGACCTCTCAAGCTAGTGTTTGAAAAGAAACTCAGAATTTCCTTTTTAATCACTTCATTCCCAAGATTATTCACGCACTCACTCTCTTTCATTTATTCATCTATTCAACTAGTAACTGATGAGTAGGGTCCACAAAAGGCACTGGGAATAGAATGGTGAACAGGAAAGATGGGTCATTTTCCCCATGGAGCACACTTTCAGGTGCTGCAGACATATTTTATGTAGACATAAATGTAGACGATTTTAAATAATTTATAATAAAATGTCCATTAGTGTTTCTATGGCTCCAAGATCACTGCAGCCAGTGAGTGCAGCCACGAAATTAAAAGATTTTTGCTTATTAGAAGAAAAGCTATGACGAACCTAGATAGCATATTAAGAAGCAGAGATACCACTTTTCTGACAAAGATCCATATAGTCAAAGCTATGGTTTTTCCAGTAGTCATGTATGAATATGAGAGTTATATCATAAGGAAAGCTGAGTGCCAAAGAATTGATGCTTTCGAACTATGGTTCTGGAGAGGTTCTGGAGAGGATTCCTGAGAGTGACTTGGACAGCAAGATCGAACCAGTCAATCCTAAAGGAAATCAGTCCTGAATATTCATTGGAAGGACTGATGCTAAAATTCCAACACACTGGCCAACTGATGGGAAGAGTTGACTTATTGGAAAAGACTCTGATGGTGGGAAAGATAAGAGTGCAGGAGGAGAAGGGGGCAATAGAGATGATGGTTGGATGGTATCACTGACTCAATGGCCCTCAGTTTGAGCAAGCTCTGTAGTTGGTGATGGACAGGGAAGCCTGGCCTGCTGCGGTCAATGGGGTCACAGAGTTGGACATGATTGAGCAACTGAACAAGCAGCTTAGGTAATTCTAGGACTCCTAATCTGAGGCTTGCTTGCATTTGGGAACCACTTTACCAGCATAATGTAATATTCACCTTCATTCTACCAACATGTATGAGAACTTAGTTCCCGTTTGCCACAATGCTAGATGATATGGATGTAAACTGAATGGGTCAGTTCCTGTATTCAAAATATAATAGGGTCTGATGTCTAACACTTCAAGGAAAAATCAAATGGGATGTGATAATGAACAAGAAATCTCTATAGCTACACATTTTGGTTTCTGTCATTGTGTCTTTCTCCTGTCAGCTATAGAACATCAACATTAGGGATGATTCCCATGGAAACTGAGTTAACATATTTTCTTAAGGAGTACTTGGATTACTTTTCAGAAAATGGCTTTATGAGGCATGGCTTTTGCAAGCTTTCCTTCTCTCCCAAAGATGACGATAAACCTGGCTGAAATTAAGGTGGAATTTACTCTTTTTTTTTTTTTTTTTTCTATTTTTATTGCTCTATAAGACAGCTATGAGTTCTAACACAGCTATTTGGAAAGGATTCATTTGATTTTCTCTTATTTTAATTTTAAATAAATATCCTGTGTGACCACTGTGGGCAAAGCTTTGTGAAATTAACCTAGTCTGGGTGAACTCCGGGAGTTGGTGATGGACAGGGAGGCCTGGCATGCTGCGATTCATGGGCTTGCAAAGAGTCGGACACGACGGAGCGACTGAACTGAACTGAACTGAAACTAGTTAAACCTTGTTAAAATAAACCTAGTATTTCTAGAATATCTAGAAATACTCTCGGTGGTGGGGGGGTGGGGTTGCTCTGGACATGCCACCAAGCGCAACTTCTATTTTCAGATGAACTCTAGATCACTCCATGCAACTCTGAAAATAAATCCCCCTCTACCACCACCACAGCAACTCAACTGTTGCCATGGAAATTCTCTGTTAAACCAGGGAATTGATTTACTGCATCCTTGATAGAGGAGACAACAAAAAGAAGATGAGAAATAAATGGTCTTGGGAATTGAATGACGCCAGTTCAGACCTGTTTGACACTTGCTGCCTACGTTACTTCTGGCAAATTCATCTCTCCGAGTCACACTTCCCTCATCCTCAAAGTAGGGGTAAGTATCTCTCTTTAATCGTGTTGTTGAGAGGATACAGTAATGCACAGAGAGCAAAAGAAATGGTAGCCATGTGTGGTAAAGAAAAGTGGCCCCCAGAGATGTCCACACCCTAATCTCTTGAACCTGAGAATACCTTATCACAAAGGGAATCACTGGACTTGCATGCTATTAAGAAAGAGCAAGAGAAACAGCTGTTAGTGGTAGGTTGGAGCTGCCTGGAAGAATTTATATCACAGACATCATCAAATGCTACAACCAGAGGTTTTTTTCCCACCAGACAGCCTGTCATTAAACATTTCCAATACACCATCACTTGGTTTGCAACTAGTCAAGCAGTCTGATTCTACCCAAGGGTATCAAGGTCAGGAGAAATAGCTCTTAAACTAACCCCCTCTTAGGTGCAAAGCAATTTTAATTATCTCTTCTAATCCTTATAGCGGTCCTATAATAAAAGAGACAGCATTTTGTTCATTTCACATAAACAAAGTGAGGTTTAGAAACACGAGCTAATTGTCCAAGGTTATACCACCTGATAGAGCCAGGGCTCTCATAGATATCCTGATGCTGAAGCTCTTTTTTTTTTCTTTTTACACTGATGTCCAGCACGTTGTGTGGTATATCACTGTATTGAATGAATGCGTTAAATAAAAGATTACATGTGCCAACCAGTTTTGGAGTAGAGGAAAGAGAAAACAGTTTTCCTTAGCCAGTTTAACTCTCTTGAAGAAAGGGCCTTATTGTAAAATGAGAATGAGATACTTAGCTCAAAACTAACCCATGAAATGGGAAAAGAGAACCGTCTTCCCAGGAGTGCCTGTGTGTGCTAACTGTGACCAAATCATATTCATTATCTCCTTTAAGGCAAACAAAAACCCAGCAGGTTTACAATTACCATCTTCCTTTACATAAAAATGAGACTCTGAGAAGCTAAACAACTTTCCCAGTTCTTGCAGTCAGTGAGTGACTTTGAGATTCAAACCCAAAGTGCGTCTGACTCCAACATCCACCTTACCCTACGTGCTCTATCAAGAAAAAACTGAGTCCTTGTACAGCGAGTGCAGAGAAAAAGAGAGCGAGCTGGGCAGTCAGGCAAGAAAAGGAAATTTATTAGAGGGAAGAGAGAGGTTGACGGGCCCTTAAGGAGAACCAGCGTTCTCCCTTTCTGACAGGAGTCCTTCTTATAACCCACCAATGAGAAATTCTCTGAAGGGATGCGAATCTGGTGGTCTCACAGCTTTGAGAAGATAGGCACTAGTGAGGAAACAGGATGCCATTTGGGAAATTCAGTCAGTGTCATAGATCACTGTGATTTATTGTTTGCGAGGTCAACATAAGGAGCCATCTTATCAATGAGACCCCATGTGGGTCCTATTGGTCATAAGTGTCAACTGAAAAAAAAAAAAAAGCACAACCTAAAAGCTGAGAATTATGTTTTATTTGGCGGGCATAATGGGGGACTTAAGCCCAAAACACAGCCACTCAGATAGTGCTAAGGGACTGCTTTGAAAAAATAAAGGAGAAGCTAGGATATATAGGGGTTTTGCAACAAAGACCAGGCAGTTGGAACATTAAATGATCACTGTTAAAGAAAACCAGGTATCTCAAGTTAAAGAATTTAGTGTTTCTATATGCCAGAAGATTCGAGTCTGGGCTCATTGAAATCACTCCTCTGATAACACCGCAACCACCTGGGGCCAGCGCCCTGGGCTTTGTTAGCCTGAGTCTCCTCAGGCTGCACCCTCAGGTGTGGCTGCAGCTGCTGTCAGTTAGGTGGTGGGCATCCTGTTTCCATCCTGAGGTCCCCCAAGGCTCATCACTGGGCCACTGTAAAGTGATGACTTGACAGCTGCAGTATCCTTGGTAGACTGATATGGCAGGCGACAGGTTTTCATTGACATTAGTTACTCCCTGTTGTCCTGGCCACTCTTACCTTCTTCTCTCTTCAGGGGCCCGAACAGAACTTTGTTATTTAACGTGCCAGAAACTGACTAGCATTTGTCATGCGCTCTACACAGTACTCTATATCTAGTGTGGTGTTCTGAAAATATTTGAAAAGTGACAGAAAGTGACGTTTACCAGCAAGGTTGAGTCTGAAAATCTGGGTTAAAACTATGCTCTTTCTAGTGGTATTTTGTTGTTGTTCAGTTGCTAAGTTGTATCTGACTCTTCGCAACTCCATGAACTGCAGCACACCAGGCTTCCCTGTCCTTCACTATCTCCCTGAGTTTTCTCAAACTCATGTCCATTGAGTTGGTGATGACATCCATCTCATCGCTGTCTCCCAATTCTCTTGCCTTCAATCTTTCCCAGCATCAGAGTCTTTTCCAATAAGTCAGTTCTTTACATCAGGTGGCTAAAGTACTGGAGTTTCAGCTTCAACATCAGTCCTTCAAATGAATATTCAGGGTTTATTTCCTTTACAATTAACTGGTTTGATCTCATTGCTATTTAGGGGACTCTCAAGAGTCTTCTCCAACACCACAATTCAAAAGCATCAATTCTTCAGCGCTCAGCCTACTTTATGGTCCAACTTTCACATCCAGACTTGAATACTGGGAAAATCATAGCTTCGACTATATGGACATTTGTTGGCAAAGTGATGTCTCTGCTTTTCAATACGTTGTCTATGTTTGTCATAGCTTTTCTTCCAAGAAGCAAGTGTCTTTTAATTTCTTGGCTACGGTCACCATCTGCAGTGATTTTGGAGCCCAGGAAAATGAAATCTGTCACTGTTTCCACTTTTTCCTAGTGGTATGAATTTGAGCAAATTATGTAATCTCTCTAAGCATCATTTTATTTTCTGTAAAATCAGGAAAATAATAACAATTTGGCAAGACTGGTTGTTGGGATTAAAGGATGTAATAAACGCTATAACACAATACTTGAAGGACAGTAAGATCTCAAAAAAATTGAAGATAGCACATGGCTGAAGGGAGAGAGCAAACTCATGAATGGATCCCAAGATTATGTGGGACAACTTGAACAATTATTATCACAGGTCAATCTTATGTAATGAGGAAATATGAGCATAATAATAATACAAGCAAAAATATAATGATAAAAGCAAAGTCACTTTGACTCTGCTCTTTGGTCTAAGAATCTCAGAGTTGTTACTTTTCCCTAGAATACTCTCCCTTTGCACATATTATGTGATATAATCCTCATAACATTTCTGAAAAATAAAGTGTTATCTCCAGTTTTATAAAAGCAGCACACAAAAACCAGGAAATCTTTCCATGCTAACAGTAGCTAAAGTGGCAGCATATACATTTGAACCCAAGTTTTTCTGGGAAAAAAAAAAAAAGCTCATACTCTACTACATCATTATGGGACACTATTTCATACTATATGTGTGTCTGCACATTTGTTTTTCTGTTATTTTTTCTGCTAGAACATGCTATGTTATTTTTTTTCTCTGCTATATATCGTAAGGGCAGGTATTATACCTCTCCTCTATACTGCCAGTATTTAGAGAATTTCATAGTATTAGAGGCATAGTGAGTGATTTATTGGTTCTATTAACTGTATAAAAATTGTAAATGATAGAAAATGATTTAAGAAAGATTTTTTAAAGACATTCTATGTACAGAACACTACTCTACATATTAGATTTGTAGAGGTGAAGAAGTAAAAGTATCTGCCTTCTAAGAGCTCACAATCTGGTGGAATTAGGGAGAATCACCTCTATATATTTTTACTTAACTATGTAATATGAAAAACTATGAAACAATGGAATCTTGGGACTAGACAAGACTCTGAAGTTCATATACAGCTGACCTTTAAACAGCATGGGTTTGAACTGTGTGGGTCCACCTACACACAGATTTTCTTAAGTATGTACGACAGTACTACATGAACTATGTACAGTCTATTGAATCCTCAGACATGGAGCTGCGGATACGGACAGCCAACTGTCAAATTGTATGTGTTGATTTTTGACTGTCAAAGCTAAGAAATCTTATATTTTCTTCTGTATATAAATATTTTATGTTGTGCCTAGGTCAATTATGGGCTTCCCTGGTGGCTCAGACAGTAAAGCATCTGCCTGCAATGCGGGAGACCTGGATTTGGTCCCTGGGTTGGGAAGATCCCCGGGAGAAGAAAATGGCAACCAACTTCAGTATTCTTGCCTAGAAAATCCCATGGATGGAGGAGCCTGGAAGGCTACAATCCATGGAGTCACAAAGAGTTGGATACCACTGAGCGACTTCACTTCGCTTTCACTAGGTCAATTATTAAAGCTGAATTATAGTTTGGATGTATTTTAGCTAGAGTCACCAGGATCTGCTTATTAGACATGGAATGTGAAGAGTGGCATCAAGGCTGTCTCTAAGAGTTTTGGCTGCAGCCACTGCAAGGATGGAGTTGCTACCAAATGAGATGGGGATGGCCTGTGGATGGAGCAGATCTGGATTGAATATGTGATGCTCATATTTTATTATATTGAGTTTAATATTATTAAACCTCTGAAAGAAGGTATCTCATGAGAATATATGCAACTGAGCCTGTTTGGTGAACTGATTATATAATTGAAAATTCTTCAAATAATCTAACATATATAATAAATACATTTGAGAAAAGATACATAATAAAAATGTACAAATTTCAACCTTCAAAATGTTTAATCATAGTGTACAATTATGCAAAAATAGTTCGTTGCAAAGACAAGTCAATAATTTTTTAAAGACTTCTTTTTATATGCTAGTGAGAAGCAGTTGAAAAATTAAAACAATAGATTTTAAAATATGGATTAAAAAATCAATTACCCATGGAGGAAATATATGTAAGATGTACACTGGAAACTGAAAAACATGATTGAGAGGTTAATGGTAGCAGAATATGCCATCCCAAAATAAGCTTCTTTGTCATAAGGATTTTGGGGGTTGATTATTTTGACAAACAGCAGCACAGAAGAGACTCTGAACACAGGGCAGAAATCACTCCTTTGTAGGAAATTTGCATTTGTAAAGGAAATATCCATTCGTAGGGAAGCCTTCCTCTCAGTGCCAGGAGAAGAAGGACAACTAAATGAAACAGAACTTTGTCTATGGAGAAGGCACCAACTTACGTCAGCGGAAAAAACATGACCTTGATTATCGTGCTTTTCCTGGTAACTCTTCTACAACTTTTTTCCCCATACCTCTCCTCCCACAAGATACACACCTTTCTTCTTTTGTCTTTAGCCAAAGAGAGTACTTAAGTCAGAGTTCTAATCCACCTCAGAGAGTTACTCATTTTTCCCTGGCTATCTTTCATAAATACAGCAGATATACACAGTAATAAATTTGTTTTTCTCTTCTTGATCCATCTTTTATCCCAGGGGGTCTTAGCCAAGAACTAAGAAAGGTAGGAGAAAAATTATTTTTCCTTCCCAACATACCTCTACTGCTTAAGTATCCCTTGAAACTTACCTAGCCCTCAGTCCATCTGTCACCAGCCAAAGAAACTTTCTAAACTTTACACCATATCCTTGTTATTTACCTGTTTATTGGACTTCCATGAATTATTTAAGCCATATAATAAACCCTAGCCTCTTCAGCGGAGAAGGCAATGGCACCTCACTCTAGTACTCTTGCCTGGAAAATCCCATGGACAGAGGAGCCTGATAGGCTGCAGTCCATGGGGTCGCTAAGAGTTGGGCACGACTGAGTGACTTCACTTTCACTTTTCACTTTCATGCATTGGAGAAGGAAATGGCAACCCACTCCAGTATTCTTGCCTGGAGAATTCCAGGGACAGAGGAGCCTAGTGGGCTGCTGTCTATCGGGTCGCACAGAGTCAGACACAACTGAAGCGACTTAGCAGTAGCAGCAGCAGCCTCTTCAGAATGGCATGCAAAGCTTCCAAAATTCTCATTATGTTTTTTTTTCAACTTCATCTCTCCCTGTGCTGTGCTTAACCACTCAGTCGTGTCCAACTCTTTGCGACCCCATGGACTCCACTGTCCCACCAGGCTCCAATGTCCATGGAATTCTCCAGGCAATACTGGATTGGGCTGCCATGCTCTCTTCCAAGGGATCTTTGCAACCCAGGGATAGAACCCAGGTCTCCTGCATTGCAGGTAGATTCTTTACTGTCTGAGCCACCAAGGAAGTCCAAATAGGCTGGGCTTGTCATGAATTCAAATTTCCTATCATTTCTGGAATCACAGAAGTTCTTTTCTCCTCTGTGCTTCCACACAAATATTTTTCTGTATTGAAAAATAGTTTCCCTTTCTACTAGGAAACTTCCAACTTGCATTTAAGGAAAAAAAATTATTCACTGATGAATTCATTCACTTATTGAGTAGTCACTGTGTGTCAGGTATTGAACTACTATATCTGAACTAGGATATCCTATCTAGGTTCAATGCAAAATGAAAGCATGGGGCCTCTTGCTAAAAAAATTAATATGAATGTCAAGAGAGCAACAGCAGAACATTAAAGCCAGAATGAGGCCCTTCTAATTTTTGCACAGGTCACATGCTCATAAGCCAGCTCTGATCTCCTCTCTCATTTCGACTACTGTTTTCAAGAAACAACAGTTCAATGACAGGGCAGAGCCTCAGTTCCTTTTCTCTCACTGAAGACTGAGTCTTTCATACATCAGGAAACATTACACCGGCAAGCTTTCAAGCCTCATGATTCTTAAGAGTTTTAATTTCTAAAGGTGACTGGATCCTCTTCTAGTTGTTTAGAAACATGCTGGGAAGGGGTTTGGTTGGCCTAGCTAAGGCCAATCAGCTGTGACCAAGAGGCAGAGAGCCACTCAGGTGTGCAGGACTGAGATGTGAGGGAGGAAGACACAGTTCTGCAGAGAAAGGACATGCTAGTCCAAGAGTAAAGGAGTATTGTTAGATAGTCAAAAACAGTATTTTTTTGCCAGACCTTGCAGCTTATAGGATGCTAGTTCCCCAACTAGGGATTGAACCCTTTCCCTTGGCATTGAGAGCACCACTAGGCCACCATGGAATTCCCACTAGCCATTTTAATGATGGTCATGATAATTATCTTCATGATGTATTATATACCAGATTCCTTATGAGTACTTCCACCATATTATGCACCAGGGGTGAAACTACTGATTTAAATGTGCTGCTTCTTAAAGAGATCACTGTGAGATACAGATGTACCTCAATGATTTGAACACATAAATTCTGCTGTATTGGTTAAAAAAATACCCTTGGCACTTTATTGTTTGCCTGGTAGTGATGATACTCATTTCATATTAAAATTTGGAACAACAGTATTAAAATAACATCCAGTATGTCTGCTATTGTGTGGAAAGTATGCTGGATGACATATATGAAATATACTTTTTCATAGGTATTACTGAATATATATATATATACACACATAATATACATACTACATATATACAGATATGTATTCATTTACTCACCAAAACATTTCTATGAGGTTAAAAGAAAACAAATATAAAATGTTTAATATTATGAAGGAGCTAGGACTATAAACATATTGAATTTCCTTTCTTTGGAAAAAGAAGGGGTTAAGTAGCCCTGATCACAAATGAGCCATCTATAGCAGCCACCTTAATCACCAACGTATCAAGTCATCTCTATTTCTGTAAAAGAAATGTGTTTTTCCAGCACCTTCTTGGCCTCGTTTTGTAGGATTGATGGAGTTCAACAGAAATGGTTACTCAGTCTTGGAAAACAGACTGAGTTTGTTTAAAGAGAAGAATAAAAAGCACTCTTGGGTGTGAACTGGCGGTGAACTGCTTTAGTGAGGAACCTGAAGAAAGAAAGCAGCTTGTTTGACTCATGAGTGTGGTTGCTAAACTGAAGGCATGAAATATCCGTGATGGATCAGATGAGAGTCAAATCAGATGATGGGCGGGGTGGGGATAATACTTAAACATAACTCTTTCCTTGGTGTCAGATACGGTATACAGATTTGGAAAGGGGCAGGGGTTGTAAGGAATTGTAGGGAATATAGGCTCCTTCCATGAGGTGCCCAGGGTTGGGGGGAGGCACTTTGACTCCTCAAGCCTTTGCTTTGAGGAGCAAGAGAAGAGGGGGTGGCAGGGACTCGGGAAACTTGTTTCACTGCAAGTATGTGATGAGAAACTTAAAAAGTTTTTTTTAATTTATTTCTCCCAACCACTCAGAAAACAAAGGACTACTGGCCCCACTTCATGGATGAGCGACTGAGGCACACAGGTAAACAGTGGGCAATCTCAGACTCCAGTGTTCACACTGCTGCTGCTGCCCCACCCAGCTTCACAGCAGGCGAGTGTGCCTGACCCTGCTTTGGTGTGTGTCCACTTCCAATCCACAGCACACACACAGTTTGAAGGCTGAATTTGTGTGGGCCACTGGGCCACACAGAAATGAAACAGAGTGTATGGACAGCCTGGTTGAGAAGACAGACTCATACTTACTATTCCAAATGTAAAGCGGACTGTGATGAGTACGGTAAAGAAGGGCACAAACCAAGTCTTTGAAAGGAACATTTCTTGTACACACGATTTCCTTGCAGGTATTTGTGCCTTGAAAGTGAGAGTGTTAGTCACTCAGTCTTGTCTGTCTCTTTGCAGCCCCATGAACTGCAGCCCGCCAGGCTCCTCTGTCCATGGGATTCTCCAGGCAAGAATAGTGGAGCGTGTGGCCGTTCCCTTCTCCAGGGGGATCATCTCGACACGGGGATGAAACCCAGGTCTCCTGCATTGCAGGCAGAGTCTTTACCGTCTGAGACACCTTGGTACACGTTATTTGGCCCCCTTTCCCTTTATGTGATTTTAAAGTCAGGCAGCTGCATGACTACTGCTGAGTCACATGCTCCCTGATATTCCATTTCCACTGACATTTAGCAGATGATCATGTTAAGGGTCATTAAATCCTTCTCCAGACAACTTTTGAAAGAGTCTCTGAAACTCTAGATCACAAGATGTCTATACCAAAAGTGGTACATTATGAGAAGGCAAAAATCTGGTTAGAAATCAGGAGAGGCAGTGTTTGCTGGAATCTGGGTCAACGCATGTAGGAAGAAGAAAACCATTTCAAATTGCATGTAGGTACATTACATCAAACATACTGCTCTCTACTGAGGGTTATGACAAAGACGATTCAGTCTCCAACTTTCCATTAATCTCAAAATGTAGCTACTAAAACCTATCCAAAGCAAGTCTCCTGTGGGTGTTGAACTAGGGGACAGAAAAAGTAGAATTATTTGTCTTCTCAACAGGTATCTCCAGGGAGTGGGAAAGAGAGGAGGCATCTCTAAGTCAGACAGACATGGGTTCAGATCCCAGACGTGCACGTAGTGTAAGTGACTTATCCTATAGACCTCAATTCCCTCCTTTGCAATCCAGGACTGGTGCTATCTGTGTTAAATGTCTTTATGAATATTAAAGAGCCTAGTATGTATAAAGTGTGCAGCAAAGAGCCTGGTACATATCAGACTCTCAAAGGAGCTTGCCTGTTCCTCTGCTCTGGATTCAGCTGATTTCATCCTATTCCAATTGCTTTGGGCACAGGAATGATTCATTAATAGTTTACTTGCTTGCAAAAAGACTCCACAGACATCTTTTACTTGAAGCCTGTATTTGTTCTTGCTTTTTAAGTCCACACATCTGAGACACTCTATAACTTAGAAGAGAGTATTTTTACTACCAGTTGGGAAATTTTATACTTTTAAAGTACGTAGAATGAACATACATAAATATGCATTTAAAACAATTCTTCAAACTTGCCCCCAAACTAATGAGAACCGTAAATTAAAATCTGCATTCTTCTTGGTAACCTCTCCCACATGTCTAAAATCATGGGGCAGCCAATATGCCTACAGATTTGACCCTGAAGCTCTACTTGCTGACACTTTTATTAAAATTCCACTAGGAAAGGCTGTAAATATTTTATCATTGCAGGTTTTTGCAAACACTGATATTTTCTGCCTCCAGCAATCTCCAGTTTCTAAATATTTCATCTTCTTGGGTAGCATGCAATATCTGAAACAAAGTTCTGCTGCCAAATTTCCCAAATCTTAAAAACCTGAAGTTCTTGAAGTTAATACTGATTAGTGTTTGGATATATATTTTTGTAATTTCCTCTGTAGTTTTGGTATCATTGATCTCTTTTAAAGAAACTGAAAAACAGCAAAAATGTTATCAATGGAAGGATTTATCCCCCAAATTTTCAGAACAAATGCATACATTTGCCTAAATTTTAGAGAATTGTAAAGCACCTGTCCATT
The DNA here is from genome assembly GCF_023091745.1 of Budorcas taxicolor. Taxonomy (NCBI): domain Eukaryota; kingdom Metazoa; phylum Chordata; class Mammalia; order Artiodactyla; family Bovidae; genus Budorcas; species Budorcas taxicolor. The sequence goes on along the minus strand of NC_068934.1, from coordinate 8,313,384 downwards.
TGGAATTTCTTTTAAAAGCTGAGAATGAGGATATAGCTCCAGAATTCATTCAAAGGCAAACTACCCTTCCAAAGTGGATGCTACGAATGGTGTCCACTTCTATTTTTAAAACCCAGAGGGAAAGATGTCTCCAAGTAAGTCTCAGCACCAGTGGAAAATATAGCCTTTCTTTCTTTCCAAGACAAAGGCAGAAAAGCAGAGTGATCAGGACACTAGAATTGAGTTAGGGTCTGACCAAAAGATAAAAAGAAGATGGAACCTGAGACAGACAGGAGTCAGAATCCCGGTCATGACATGACTACAAGCAGCTGCCAAGAGTCTGGAAGGACTGGCACTAGAAATGATATCTATTTGCCACCTCAGGATTGAATGATTTTTTTACTTTTTTTGTCTATGAATCTAGGTTATAGTCACGAGAGGGGACAAAAAAAAACCATTCCAACTGTTCAACTGGATAGATGAATAACCTCTAAAAGCTACCAACTCAGTGAAAATGTTAATCAGTCAGTTGTATCCCACTCTTTGAGACCCTATGGACAGTAGCCCACCAGGTTTCTCTGTCTATGAAATTCTCCAGGCAAGAATACTGGAGTGTGTTGCCATGCCCTTCTCCAGGGGATCTTCCCAGACTATGGATCAAACCTGGGTCTTTTGCAATGCAGGCAGATTCTTTACCATCTGAGCCATCAGGGAAGCCCCAACAACTTTGTAGAGATAGGAAAAATTGTGACTAGTTGAAATGAACATCTGACCTTCTCCAGGGAACGGCCTTACCAGGTACTATGAATTCACTCAGTGCCTGTTCTTCAAATGCACTACTTTCACTTCCCCAATATACCATCTTCCCACCAACCACAGGGCCTTTGCACATGCTGTTACCTTTAGGCAGAAACACTTTTCTTCCTCACCCCTTGCCTTCTACTCTTTTCTCCTAATAATGTTGCTGGTCACCTTCATATCTCAGACCAGTCAACTCCATAGAGTCACTTTCCCTGAATCTCAAGATACAAAATCACTTTTTGAGTGCAAACCTCAGGTGCAACTTCGCATTTACTTTCAATTTTGAAAATGAACAAGGGCCTCCTTTCTAGACTGTGCACCCTACAACAGCAGAGGCCTGTCTGGTCTTGCTCAGGACTGTATCTTTAGCACTATGCTTAACAACTGGCACACACTGGGTGCTGAATAAATACTTAAGAACTACATCAATGAATAAAATGTCACACGTTTCAACACTCATTGTTTCTAAAGTTCTAGCAAGGCATATTGTTATAGTCTTGGGGTTCCTTTTTTTTAGTTTAGTAGGGTGGGGAACACAAGTTTTTCACCAGTTCCCAACTATGCCTCTGGGTTTTTCTAAGAGCTCCTTACTTGAATAATTATGGAAATAATTTCTGTTACTATTTTCCACAAGACAGAATGGCAGAAGGTATCAAGGATGTGGTCACAAGACAAACCAGAAGTTCCTCATGGAGTGAGGACGACGAGGCTCCCCAGTACAGCAGGACCCAGATACAACCCCTACTGATGCCTGCTATTACACTTTGAGGCTTCCCTGGTGGCTCTGATGGTAAAGAATCTGCCTGCAGTGTCGAAGACCTGCCTTCAGTCCCTGGGTCGGAAAGATTCCCTGGAGAAGGGAATGGCTACTCTCTCCAGTATTCTTGTCTGGAGAATCCCGTGGACAAAGAAGCCCAGCAGGGTGTCATAAAAGTCCCAGCAGAAGTCCAAGGGGTTGCAAAAAGTCGGACACAACTGAGCAACTAACACACACACACACACATTGTACTTCTAGTTGTACTGCTTCCTACTAAGGTATTCTGTCTGAAGGCTTTTATTTCTAACGCAAATATTCTCAGAAATGGTGCCGCTGTTGCTAACACTTGGGCAGGAATTAAGTTATCTGTGTAAATTTGCTGATACTAGATATTGGTGTGGAGGCAGATGACAAGTAGGGCACTTTAACACTGAAATGGGCTGCTTGAGGAAAGAATAAGGTGCCCACTGCTGTGGATATTCCCATGAAGCTAACTGTCTACTTTTAAAGAACCCTGTGGAGGGGATTATGCACTGGGTGCATAAATAGAGGAGTGGCCTAAGATTTCCTCTGACTCTCAGATGCTAGGAGCTTCTGGCACATTTCTGATGAACTGGAAAGGAATGCCTTTCAAACGCATATGAAAGGCGTGGAAGAAAGGCACTGTCTGGTACAAGTCTGGAAAGAAACGTGCTGGCCAAATGACTTTGGCAAAAACTTAACTTTTTAAGTCTGTTTCCATTTCTTAATAATGGCTTTTGAAGGATTTGGAAATCATCAAAGAGGACACATGCTATAAAATTCTACATGAACTATGTTGTACTATGCACATGGGTTTTTCGCTTTTTTTTTTTTTTTTGCTACTGTCACATCAAGAAAAACTCCTACCTCTTCATTGCTTTATGATTTCCATGGGCTGAAAGGAAAATTTCAGGACAAGTAGCATCAGGGAAGGAACACAATTCTTCTTCTCTATCCCAGTGTCCTAAAAGGCAGAAATAGATTTGAGTCATCCAGGGATGGTGTGCCTGAAGACAGGAACATTGAGATGAGTTATGAAAGACAAACTAAGCTGGAATAAGGTGCAGCTGTTCTGCACTTGGTCGTGCCAACTCTTTGAGACCCCATGGACTGAAGCCCACCAGCTTCCTCTGTCCATGGAATTTTCCAGGCAAGAATACTGGAGTGGGTTGCCACTTCCTTCTCCAGGGCATCTTCCTTATCCAGGGATCAAACCCACATCTCTTGTGTTCCCTGCGTCAGCAGCTGGATTGTTTAGCACTGTGCCACCTGGGAAGTCTTCCACGTAAGTAAGGTGTGAGTGAACTAAAACTTTGTAAACTAAAACTGTAAGAAAACAGCACTTGCCAAGGTCCCAAATCCTACTTTCATTCTCCACTAACATTCCAGTGTTAGTCCAGTGGAGACTGACACAGAGGAACTAAAATCCCGCTGCCTTTCTAGGATCCCCCACGTCTGCAAAGGGAAGAGACAGGAAGAATGTTTATTATCTTGGTCAGGTCATAATTCATAAAATCCATAAGCTTGCTCACAAAACAGCAACAAACAACATTTAAGTAAGTGTCTAAAGGTGGTATCGGTCCCTTCTTGAACATTCATCTTCACCAGCTTAGAAACTCGCTCCAAAGGTTACCTTTATATTGGAGTATAACTGCTTTACAATGTTGTGTTAAGTTTCTGCTGTACAACAGCATGACTCAGCCGTAAGTATACATATACCTGCTCCCTGCTGAGTCTCCCTTCCACCCCCCACTCCACCCCTCTAGGTTGTCACAAGGCACTGGGTTGAGCTCCTGGGCTATGTAGCAGCTTCCCACTAGCTGTCTACTTCACATGAGGTGGCGTGCATCTGCAGTGCTCCTCTCTCACCTCGTCTCACTCTCTCCGTCCCCCACACCCACAGTCCATTCTCTCCATCTGCCTCTCTACTGCTGCCTGCACATAGGTACATCAGTACCTTTCTTCTAGATTCCGTATGTATGCACTGACATATATTTTTCTCTCTCTGACTTACTTTGCTCTGTATGACAGACTCTAGGTTCATCCACATCGCTACGAATGATCCGATTTCATTCCTCTTTTTTGGCTGAGGAATATTTCCCTGGATACATGAGCCACATCTTCTTTATCCACTCATCTGTCAATGGACATTTAGGTTGCTTCCACGTCCTGGCTGTTGTAAATAGTCCTGCAATGAACACTGAGGTACATGTCTTTTTGAGTTATGGTTTTCTCAGGGTTTATGCCCAATAGTAGGCATGTTGGGTCATATGGTAGTTCTATGCTTAGTTTTTAAGGGATTTCCACACTGTTCTCCATAGTCGCTCTATCAATTTACATTCTCATCAGCACTGTAAAAGCCTCTTCTCCACACTCTCTCACCTTTTGTCTCACACATCACTATTCCTAACGTTTTCCTAATTTTAATCTCTCCCATGTTCTCTGACCTGCTGTTATAGAGAAAAAAAAGAGGAGGAGGAGGAAGCAGAGGGGGAAGAAAAAGAAGAAAAGAGGGGGCAGTGAAGAGCTGCCAGTGTTTCCCCCTTTTCACCCTTCTCTCGTGCATATTTTTCTCTTCCTTCCTTCCTTTATTAATTCCCACCAAATCCTTCCTGTTACACTTACTAGAAACCTCATTTCACTTCTAACCACCTCCTTTGAATCCTCAGAATTCATGCAGACATTTTTCTCCACATCCAACACCAACTAAATCATAGCTTCCAGTTTTGTCTCCTCTGGTGCCTTCACCCTCAGTAAACCATGTCTGCACATGAGAAGTAATGCAGGTCCTTTCAAAACTGCAGATGCTTGAGCCTTACTTCCAGAGATGAGGGTTTAATTGCCTGGGGTGTGTTCCTTCCATAAATATTTATTAAAAGCTTCCCAAGTGATTCATGTGCACTAAGAGCTATTAATAAAAATCACTGCACACTGATTCCAGGGCAAGGTTACCATATGTATCTGTGTTTTTCTGATTCTTGCACCTAACACGGTCTCAGTACATGCTCACTGAATTAACCAAAAGTCCAGCCTATTTTGTTGTTCCTGGATTCTACAGCATTTCATGGGGTTCCCATTTCAATTTTCAGAGTTGTTTTGAGGAATGTGGAACACAACATCCCATCAGGAAAGTGTAAATTCTTCTCCCTAATGAATTTTATCCTTCCATTAGCCTCATTCAACTTTTATCAGCAACATTTCTACAAACGTCAGCATGAAAGCACATGGAAGCATATTTCCCAAAGCTGCTAAGTCATTGTTTCACCTCTGCCCCAAAAGAACAGCAGATATACTGACCTGCAATAATGTTAATAAGCCACAGAAGGTCAGGGATTCTGAGAGAGGAGTAAATTCCACACATTCAAATTGAACAGTTAATTATCCCAGAATAAAGTAATAACCTAAACTGTACTTAATGCTAGAAATCTTAAAAGTGTCATCCTGTTTCAGAAAAGATTTTAGGACACTAAATCATAATCAGGCAGGAAAGTCCTTCAGCTCATGGGCCAACCAAAACTATCTTAATGTTAGAGAATGTGGCGTGGCTCATGTACCATCTAGAACCACTCACTACATTCAATATGGTATTATGTTTTGCAGATTTTTCCTTCTCACCTCAAGTCACGTGAGAAATTTCATGCAAAGGGAGGAGAAGGCTTAACAAAGGCATCAACACAGGAAAGTACAAAAAACTAAGTTATCAAATTTATTGGTATTAAGTTGTTCATGAATTTTGTTATATTCTTTTTGGTGCCTGTAGCATATACCTACAGAGATATCCTTTTGTTTACTCCTCATCTTGGTGATACATTTTGTGTTTTTTTTTTCTTGATTTATCTTTCTAAGGGTTTATCATCATTAATATTTATTTTCAAAGAACGAACTTTGGCTTTGTTAATTTTCTCTATTGCTTTCTTCTATGAATTTCTGTTGTCATCTGTAGTATCTCTTCTTTCTTGTTACTTTTAAGACCTTATTCTTAGTTTGCAATATTTTGATTAAAATGGGCATTGATGTCATTTTGTTTATCTTGCCTGGGGCTTTTGAATATTGGATCTATGAGTTTGTATTTTACATGAAATCTGAAAAATTTTAATCATCGTTTCCTTCTCTATTTTTCCCACGTTGCCTCCCTCTACCCCTTAGCTCTTTCTTGGCTTCTTCCAGGACTCCAATTACACGTCTTACTACTTGTTACTGTCCCAGAGTTCACTGAGATTCATTTCTCCTTATTTAAGATTTAATAATTTCTATTCCCCTGTCTTCAAGGTCACTGATACATTTTTTTCTACAGTTTATAATTTACTTACAAGGCTATCTGATAAACATTTTTCAGATTTTTTTTCAAAACCAAAATGCTCATTTTTTTCTTTTATAGTTTCCATTTTTTTCCACTACAATACTTTTATCTGTTCTCTGCTTATTCTCATTTATTCCTTAAAGTTCTTATTTCTGCTTAGAATGCCTATTCTTAATCATTGTCCCCTTTCCTATCTTTTTTTTAAATTGGTCTTTTTCTTCTTGATCTGTAACATTTTAAAGTAGAATCAAGACATTAGTTCTTTGATATATGTTGCAAATATTAACTTATTCATACAGTGGGGGTTTTGTGTGTGTATTTTGACTGTATTTATAATAGTTGCTTCATGTCCTGGTAAGTTAATTCTACCATCTTTGTCACTTTGGCATGTCCTTAATACTTGACTGGTTTTTCTCATTTTGCTGTGTCTTTGCATGTCTAATAATGTTTTACTTAATCCTAGATATTGAAGATGCTATATTTTTGGTCCCAGTTAAAGAGAAAAATTTTAACATGCAGACTATTGGTTTACTTGTATATCAGCTTGATCATCTTGAGATTTTTTATAAATTTTGTTAGAGCTGGGCTAAATCCTCAGATGTGGCCTTTCTAAAGTGTCAGTTATCTGAGGCCGTCAACAAAGTCTGTGGTGGGTGAAACTCAAATGTCTTCACATCACATGTAAACTCTGGAATCTCCACTGCCTTCTCAGCTCCCTGGTAACTGGCTTTGCCCTGGCTTTCAGAGTCTCACCCGGTGCAAGTACACTGCAGTATGGGCTAAACGCTAAGTGGGAGTCTACAGTCCTTTTCCTGCACAGTTGTCTCCTATTGCTCTGTCTGTAATTCCAGGCCCCACAGTGTCTCCACACTCTGAACTCTGTCTCCTTCGCTCAGCCAGACACCTGTGCTCTTCTTGGTCTCCAGTCCCAAATGCTACCACCACAATGTGCCTCTGAGCAGAATGCTGCAATAACCACCGAGCTCACTTTACCTGTTTCCCTTATTCAGGGATCACGGTTCTGTTATGTGTGTTGTACAGTGTCTGAAAGTGTTTCTTCACATCTTTACCTAGTTTTATAGTTGTTCATGACAGTCGGGCTAGACCATCACCAGTCACTGAGTCATGCCAGGATTAGGGGTCCTCCCTCTGCCATGAACATTTTATGACTCTAATGAACAATAAAGCTTCAAAAAGAGAACAAACTGTTCCCATTTTCACAAACGTGCTACATCCTGGCATTGCTTCTTAAGAACCCAAACTTCTAACTCATTTGGTTAAGGAGACTTTCGGATGGAGTAAATGTAGCACTTAGCAGCTATGTGAATTTCTGCAAGTCTTTTAACACACCCAGGCTTTCCTTACTCACCTTTAAACTGAAGACAGAAATAATTTCTACGTCATAGTTGCTGTGAGGTTCAGATAATGTTTACATACAGAAAAGTCTTGTGGGTGCCATGGGTTGGGGAGGGATGGGTTGAAAGTTTGGGATTGAAAGATGTAAACTATTATATATAGAATAGATTAACAACAAGATCCTACTGTACAGCATGGAACTATACTCAATATCCTGTGATAAACCATAATGGAAAAGAATATGAAAAAGAATGTGAGTATATATAAATATATAAATATATATATCTGAATTACTTTGCTGTACGATTGCCGGGAGAAATATCAATAACCTCAGATATGCAGATGACACCACCCTTATGGCAGAAAGTGAAGAGGAGCTAAAAAGCCTCTTGATGAAAGTGAAAGAGGAGAGTGAAAAAGTTGGCTTAAAGCTCAACATTCAGAAAATGAAGATCATGGCATCCGGTCCCATCACTTCATGGGAAATAGATGGGGAAACAGTAGAAATAGTGTCAGACTTTATTTTTTGGGGCTTCAAAACCACTGCAGATGGTGACTGCAGCCATGAAATTAAAAGATGCTTACTCCTTGGAAGAAAGGTTATGACCAACCTAGATAGTATATTCAAAAGCAGAGACATTACTTTGCCGACTAAGGTCACTCTAGTCAAGGCTATGGTTTTTCCTGTGGTCATGTATGGATGTGAGAGTTGGACTGTGAAGAAGGCTGAGTGCCGAAGAATTGATCCTTTTGAACTGTGGTGTTGGAGAGGACTCTTGAGAGTCCCTTGGACTGCAAGGAGATCCAACCAGTCCATTCTGAAGGAGATCAACCCTGGGATTTCTTTGGAAGGACTGATGCTAAAGCTGAAGCTCCAGTACTTTGGCCACCTCATGTGAAGAGTTGACTCATTGGAAAAGACTCTGATGCTGGGAGGGATTGGGGGCAGGAGGAGAAGGGGATAACCGAGGATGAGATGGCTGGATGGCATCACTGACTCGATGGACGTGAGTCTGGGTGAACTCCGGGAGTTGGTGATGGACAGGGAGGCCTGGCATGCTGCAATTCATGGGGTCGCAAAGAATCGGACACGGCTGAGCGACTGAACTGAACTGAACAGCAAAAATGAACACAACATTGTAAATCAACTATACTTCAATAAAATAAATTTTTAAAAAAGAAATAATATTTATTAACCATAGCACAGAGTTTGATACATGATAGGCACCCATTCAGTAGATATCATTATTCTGAAGTCATACATTAAAAACTTCAGTGCAATGATTTTTTTAAATTTTTTAACTGGAGGAAAATTGCTTTACAATGTTGCACTTGCTTCTGCTGTACAACAATGCATATCAGCCATAACTATACATGTATCTCCTCCCTCTGGAGCCTCCCTCCTCTCCCTTCATCCCACCTCTCCAGGTCATCACAGAGTGTAAGGCTCAGCTCCCTGTGTTATACAGCAACTTCTCACCAGCTGACTATTTCACACATGGTAGTGCAAATATGTCGATGCTACTTTCTCCACTTATCCCATTCTTTCCTTCCCCTACTGTGTATATACAATGGAATATTACTCAGCATAAAAAGAATGAATTTGAGTCAGTTCTAAAGAGGTGGATGAACCTAGATCCTGTTATACAGAGTGAATTAAGTTAGAAAGAGAAAACAAATACTTAACGCATATACATGGAATCTAGAAAAATGGTACTGATGAACCTATCTACAGGGAAGGGATGGAGATGGAGATCTAGAGAACAGTGCAGTGATGTTTTTAAAATATTTTACTGTAAAAATTAGATATATACACAGTAAAAAGAATCTACATAGTACAAAAAGTTACACACATCCAAGGAGTTTCCTGGTGGTCCAGTGGTTAAGAATCTGCGCTTCCACTGCAGGGGGAACATGTTGGATCCCTGATCGAGAAACTACAATACTGCATGCCATGTAGCTGGGGCCAATTAATTCAAAATAATTTATCTTCCTGATGACTGTGTGAATCACAATAAACTGTGGAAAATTCTTCAAGAAATGAGAATACCAGACCACCTGACCTGCCTCGAGAAACCTATATGCAGGTCAGGAAGCAACAGTTAGAACTGGACATGGAACAACAGACTGGTTCCAAATAGGAAAAGGAGTATGTCAAGGCTGCATATTGTCACCCTGCTTATTTAACTTATATGCAGAGTATATCATGAGAAACGCCAGGCTGGAAGAAGCACAAACTGGAATAAAGATTGCCGGGAGAAGTATCAATATCCTCAGATATGCAGATGACACCACCCTTATGGCAGAAAGTGAAGAAGAAATCAAAAGCCTCTTGATGAAAGTGAAAGAGGACAGTGAAAAAGTTGGCTTAAAGCTTAACATTCAGAAAACTAAGATCATGGCATCTGGTCCCATCACTTCATGGCAGATAGATGGGGAAACAGTGGAAACAGTGGCTGACTTTTTTGAGGGGGCTCCAAAATCACTGCAGATGGAGACTGCAGCCATGAAATTAAAAGACGCTTACTCCTTGGAAGAAAAGTTATGACCAACCTAGACAGCATAGTCCTGGGAAGGCAATGGCACCCCACCCCAGTACTCTTGCCTGGAAAATCCGATGGACGGAGGAGCCTGGTGGGCTGCAGTCCATGGGGTCGCTAAGAGTCGGATACGACTGAGAGACTTCACTTTCACTTTTCACTTTCATGCATTGGAGAAGGAAATGGCAACCCACTCCAGTATTCCTGCCTGGAGCATCCCAGGGATGGAGAATCCCAGTGGGCTGCCGTCTATGGGGTCGCACAGAGTCAGACACGACTGAAGTGACTTAGCAGCAGATAGCATATTCAAAAGCGAGACATTACTTTGCCAACAAAGGTCCGTCTAGTCATGGTTTTTCCAGTAGTCATGTATGGACGTGAGAGTTGGACTGTGAAGAAGGCTGAGCACCAAAGAATTGATGCTTTTGAACTGTGGTGCTGGAGAAGACTCTTGAGAGTCCTTGGACTGCAAGGAGATCCAACCAGTCCATTCTAGAGGAGGTCAGCCCTGGGTGTTCTTTGAAAGGAATGATGCTAAAGCTCAAACTCCAGTACTTTGGTCACCTCATGCGAAGAGTTAACTTACTGGAGAAGACTCTGATGCTGGGAGGGATTGGGGCAGGAGGAGAAGGGGACGACAGAGGATGAGATGGCTGGATGGCATCACCGACTCAATGGACGTGAGTTTGAGTGAACTCCGGGAGACGGTGATAGACAGGGAGGCCTGGCGTGCTGCGATTCATGGAGTTGCAAAGAGTCAGACACGACTGAGCAACTGAACTGAACTGATCTTCCTGCCACCGCAGAGCTCCAATATTACTTCTGAGAAGTTTATCATTAGCTGTTTCACATATATTTTTCCAAAATTTTGCCATGGCTATATAGATAGAGTGCCTATAGTTTCTTCATATTTATACACATGGGAGTTTTTTTATATATGCTTCTCTACTTTGCCATTATTCATTCAAAGATACGTTCTGTTCATTTTGTGTGTCATTTCTATTCTGACACACATCAACATATCTCCTTCTTTAATTCTGTTGTTTAGTCACTAAGTCATGTCCCAACTCTTTGCAACAATGGACAGCAGCCCTCCAGGCTCCTCTGCCCATGAGATTTCCCAGCAAAAACCACTCTTTAATAGCTGCATCACATTTGTTGTATAGCTATTTATGTAAACACTCCCTATTGATAGGATCAAGGTTATTTTCAGATTTTTGCCTTTTAAAATACAACTGCACAAATTATTTTTGTACACGTATCTCTGTGTATGTGTGAATATGACTAGGTAAATTTCTAAAACTAAGATTGCTAGATTAAACAGTTAACATACAGTTTTACCTTTTGGTCAATACAGTTGGCTTTTTCCAAAGAGTTTCTCAATTTACACCTCCACAAACAATGCTTATTTCTCCACACTCTTCCCAAAGTTATGTATTATCAAACTTTCATATCTATCTCATTTGATATGTGAAATACAGACTCTTATTATTTTCCTTTACCTTTCTTTTAGTATGATTAAAATAGGACATTTTCATTTGTTTGAGTTACTTATATTTCTTTCAGTCTAAAATGCCTATTCTTAATCATTGTCCCCTTTCCTACTTCTTTTAAGTTGGTCCCTTTCTTATTGATTTGCAAGATTTTAAAGCAGAATCAAGAGATTAGTTCTTTGACACGTTACAAATATTAACTTTTACACACAGAGGCTTACTTTACTTTTGTACATTTTGTAGTTTAATTTTACTTTCTTTTGGACGGTGTCTTACCCCCAGTTGTTTAAAATGTTTACATAGACAATATTTTCAATAATTTCCACTCCGGTTTTCAGTTTTCATAAACTTTTTTTCCCTAATACATGACTATTTAAAAGTTGTCAGGTATTTCTCTGGTGGTCCAGTGGTTGGGAATCCGCCTTCCAGTGCAGGTGAAGGGTTTGATCCCTGGTCAGCTAACTAAAGTCCCATCTGCGGTGGGGCAACTAAGCCCGCTACCACCGCTGCTGAGCCTGCCCACTGCAGAGCCAGGTGCCACAACTAAAGAGACATCTGTACGCCACAGCAAAGAGCCTGTGCTCCACAACAGAGACCCTGCATGCCACACCTAAGACCACAAAAATCCAAACACATAATAAAAGATTTGTTTAAAAATTGTCCTATGGGCATCCTTTGACACATTAATTTTTCAAATTTCCAACATTTAAATTTTTATCCATGGGAAACAGATTTTTAAGAACTGAAGTAATGATTTTTTAATAATCAGTTGACCCAATGTCATTCATTGAATAATTTCATTACCTGAGTGACTGATTAGAAAGTTAGCTCAACGATGTTTCTATTTCCCACTATGAATGCTGTGTTTATGTTCTACTAACACACACACACATAATCCTAGAAACCTTTACAAATCCAACATAATGGGTTAAGTTTGCTAACACTTGTTTTCTGGTGCAAATTCTACATATAAATACGTAGAATATATACAGTAAATATGCTGGGTTAGAAAATGTCTGATTCACTGATTCTAACACCTCTGTCTTAATTGTACACAATATTTACAATAGTTATTGTGTCGTTCCTTTTTCCTTTTAAAACATTTTGTAACCGTAAGTCATGAGACTTACTGTGAATTCTCTCAGGGACAACTTCTGCCTGGCCATATAGCAGCTCAGAGGAATGCCTTGCTCATGAGAGGGAATGAAATTCCTGTGCTCAACTCTTGAGTGTGATTGGATTTACAGATTAACAAAATGAGAAAGATCAAAGCCCTCTTGTCAAGCAGACCTACAAGTCTAGAGCTTGCTCTTCGAAGAAAAATGGCTCTGTGCCCTTAATCTTTCTAATCTTGACCTCACAGTGGGGTTTTATACTTAAGACACTGCCATCAGGATGCAAAATTCAACCTCAGGCCACATTCCACTTTCGCTTAACATGGGTGAACATGCCCTCAGTGACTAAATTGGCAACTGTACGGAAACTTCAGGCTTCAAACAGAATTTCTAATTCCATTAAACCGATGTTCAGCAGAGCACACTGAGTTTTGCAGTTACTAAAGAAATAACTAGGCACACATGCTTACTTTTAATTAATCACCGTCTCTTTTTTCCCCAAATGGTATGGACTTTGATGTTCTCATCTACACTACATCTTGTCAGTTCATTCATTGATGGGTACTCTGATTCTTGGCTATTGTAAGTTACTGCCATGAACACACAGGCGTATGTATAAACACATACACAAACACACACACACGTATATATATATATATTTTTTTTTTCTAGTATTTTGTGGTCTTTGGATATGGAGAAGGAAATGCCAACCTACTCCAGTACTCTTGCTTGGAAAACCCCATGGGCAGAGGAGCCTGGTAGGCTGCCGTCTATGGGGTTGCACAAAGTCGGACACGACTAATGCAACTTAGCAGCAGCAGCAGTCTTTGGATAAATACCCAGAAGTGGAATAGCTGGATCATGTGATAATTCTATTTTTAATTTCTTGAGGGATCTCCATACTGTTTTCCATAGTGGCCACACCATGTTATGCTCCCATCAGCAGTGTATGAACATTCCCTTTCACCACACCCTTTCCAACATGTGTTATTCCCTATATTTTTAACAATGGTCATTCTAATGAGTGTGAGATGATATCTCACTGTAGGTTTAGTTGCATTTCTTTAGTGTTGAGCATTTTTTCATATGCCTGTTGGTCCTATGCAAGTCTTCATTGGGAAAATGTCTGTTAAGATCCTCTAACCATTTTTATTTGGTTTTGTTGTTGTTCTGTAGGTTCTTCATGTATATTTTGGATGTGTGTGTTAGTTTCTCAGTTGTGTCTAATTCTTTGTGACCCCATGGACTGTCACCCACCAGAGTCCTCTGTCCATGGGATTCTCCAGGGAAGAACTGGGGTGAATGGCCATTTCCTCTGCCAGTGGATCTTCCCAACCCAGGGATCAAACCTGGGTCTCCTACATTGCAGGCAGATGCTTTACAGGGTAGTGTATTTTGGATATTAACTCCCTATTAGATATATGATTTGCAAATATTTTCTCCCATGCAGTGTGTTGTATTTTCATTTTGTTCATGGTTTCCTTTGCTCTGCAGAAGCTGTTAGTTTGTAGTCCTATTTGTTTATTTTTGCTTTTGTTTCCTTTGCCTGAGGAAACATTCAAAAGAATATTGCTAAGATGAATGTCAAAGGGCATACTGTGTTTTTTTCTAAGAGTTTTATGGGTTCAGGTCTTAAAGTCTTTAAATGATTTTGAATTAATTTTTTTTGCTATGTAAGACAGTAGACTAGTTTCATTCTCTTGCCATGTGGTTGTCCAGTTTTCCCAAGGCCATTTATTAAGAGAACATCCTTTCTCAATTGTATTTCTTTGCTCTTTTGTCATAAATTAACTGTCCCTATAGGTGTGGGCTTATTTCTGGGCCCTTTAATTCTACTCCAATGATTTGCAAGTCTTTTTTTTTTTTTTCTAATGCAGGCTGGTAAATGTCCTTTCAGGTTTTGTGAATATTTTCATTTTACATAGTGAGAATCACATACATATATATTTCTGTATCTTCCTTCCTTCATTTAGTGTCACATAGCATAAACATCCTCAGATAATACTAAAAATTCTGCATAATTATTACCCTTAAGTGCTTCAGAATATCCTTGCCTCAAACCAGCCTAGTGTTTAACCAATCCACTGTTTCTAAACACCTTCAGTGTTTCCACTATTGTGTTATGAAAAACAATATTGTGATAAACTCAAACTCTGCTCCATATTTTGGATTTTTTTTTTAGTAGACAACTAGAAATACTAGGTCAAAGGTAGAGAACAAATGTTCCCATTCAAATTGCCAAATCATCTTCCATAAAAACTGTATGAATTTACAGTTTCAGTGGCAGACAGGGCTGGTCTCATTACATCCTTACCAGCACTGAGGTTTCTGTATTTGTTTTGGTTTTTAGGTCCTAACTGATTTGATTGGCTTACACACATACTGTTGGCTTACACACGTATTGTTGGGTTATACACATATTGCTGAGGCTCTGACATGTCTCTGAGGAAAGATAAATTCAAGTAGAACTGTAGGTCACTGATGTCCTTATTTCTGTGAATTTCCTGTTCCAAGGCATAGGGATGGAGAGATGGGAGTAGGGAGAGATTAGCGGTATCTTCTCATGATCTCTTTTATCCGATCGACAAACTTGGAGACTTGGGTATAGACACCTGGGTCATTGCGTTGGCCCCAAGGGAAACTTCCCCATGATACCAAGCCTTGCAAGGTACCTTTGCACATCAGTGGTCTCCTTGAGTCACTGTTGCAGGCACACCACTCCACAGGTGCTGGAGTTCAGGATGCCAGTATGGAGCAGGGAGTACCCCAGCAAGTCCTTACAAACCTTCCTAAAGTCTTGGGGGGAGATGAGCTTGACGTCTGTGCACATGAGTTGCACTGGAAAGGTCACATCAGGGCTAGTGGTGGTGCCCGAGCCATAAACAGTGCATGTGGTCTGGGGAAGGTGGTGGGTCACAGTGGGAAGGCAGGTTGATGTTCTTGACACTGGATGACAGCCTGGCCCAGCCATTTAGCATCACCAGCATGAGACTGTTAGTGTGGGTTTGTGTGGAGTGACACAGATGGTGGACAGGACTGTGTGGCCTTGACGTTCTGGCCTCACACCAGCCGATCACTGTGCATGTGCACGTGGCACTCATTCATCATGCAGTGGGCAGCAGTGAGCACCCCCTGCTCACTGAGCAGCACACCTCCACAGTGGGGCTGCCTGCCCTTGTGCAGGGCCACCTGCCAGGGCTGGGAGCCTCTTGGACATGGGACTCCATCAATAATCTCCAAATTCTCGTCACCCTGGGCGTCCTGTGCAGCAGATCCCAGGGCAAAGGACAGCAATAGGATCAGCAAGGGTGCCACCATGGCGACCTCTGAGTTTTTCAGGGGCTGCCAGCAAGGGAGGGCTCTCTTCCGCTGGGGCATAAATGAAGCCCCTTCTCAGCTCTGGAAGGTCAGATCTGATCTGGGCGCCAGACTTGGTTGGGAGCCAGGCATCAATGTCTACTTTTTCTAACAATTTTGTTCAGTCTTTCACACGTGTTTAACTCTTTGCAACCCCATGGACTGCAGCACACAAGGCTTCCCTGTCCTTCACCATATCCCAGAGCTTGCTCAAACTCATGTCCATTGAGTCGGTGATGCCATTCAACCATCTCATCCTCTGTCATCCCCTTCTCCTCCCACCTTCAATCTTTCCAGGCATCAGAATCTTTTCCAATGAGTTGGCTCTTCACATCACGTGGCCAACGTATTGGAGCTTCAGCTTCACCATTAGTCATTCTGACAAAAACTGAGGATTGATTTCTTTTAGGATTGACTGGTTGGATCTCCTTGCTGTCCAGGGGACTTTCAAGAGTCTTCTCCAGCACCACAGTTCGAAGGCATCAATGCTTTGGGCACTCAGCCTTTTTTTACTGTTCAGCTCTCACATCCATACATGACTACTGGAAAAACCATAGCTTTGATTATATGGACCTTTGTAGGAAAATAATATGTCTGCTTTTTAATATGCTTTCCAGGTTTGTCACTGCTTTTCTTTCAATGCCATGCTGTTTTGATTGCTACACTTTGAACTTTAACTTGAAATAAGGGAGTGTGATGCCTCCAGATCTGTTCCTTTTTCTCAGGACTGCTTTGGCTATTCATAGCCTTTGTTGTTCCATACAGGTATTAGGATTTTTTTGTTCTATTCCTCTGAAAAAAAGTCATTGCGATTTTGATAGAGATTACCTTAAACATGCATATTATGTTAAGTAATATGGAAATTTTTGCAAAGTTAATTCTTCCAATCCATGAACACAGAAAATATTTCTATTTGGGGGTATTCTTTCATTTCTTTAAAGAATATCTTAATAGTTTTGAGTGTACTATCGTTCACATCCTTAGTTAAATTTACTCCTAGGTATTTTATTCTTTTTGCTGCAGCAATAAATGGGACAATTTTCTATATTTCTGACAGTTCAAAGAAATGAATCAAGACTTTTCTATACCGATTTTTTACCTTGAAACTCTGCTAAATTATTACTTCTAGTATTTTGTTAGTTTTAGGGTTTTCTGTATACAAAATTACATCATCTGCAAATAGTGAATTTTACTTCTTCCTTGCCAATCTGGATGCTTTTATTCCTTATTCCTAGAACTTTCAATAGCATGCTGAATAAAAATGGCAAGAATGGGCATACTCGTCTAACTCTTGATCTTTATTAAAGGAAAAGTTTTCAGTTTTTCTCACTGACTAAAAGGTTAGCTATGGGTTTCTCACATATTGCTTTTATTGTATAAAGGTACATTGAGTTTTTATCATAAACATGTGTGAATCACGTCAAATGCTTTTTCTGCATCTACTGAGTTGGTTATATAATTTTTATTCTTCAGGTTGTTAATGTGGTGTATCACACTGATTGATTTACAGACACTGAATCATCCTTCTATCCCTGAAACAGATTGTACTTGTTCACGCAGTATGATACCTTTATTGTATTGTTTTATTTAGTTTGCCAATATTTTGTTGGGCTGGAAAAGGTCAGTTTTCCTTCCAATCCCATAGAAAAGCAATGCCAGAGAATGCTCAAACTACCACACACTTGCACTCATCTCACACACTAGTAAAGTAATGCTCAAAATTCTCCAAACCAGGCTTCAGCAATACGTGAACGGTGAAGTTCCAGATGTTCAAGCTGATTTTAGAAAAGGCAGAGGAACCAGAGACCAAATTGCCAACATCCACTGGATCATGGAAAAAGCAAGAGAGTTCCAGAAAAACATCTATTTCTGCTTTATTGACTATGCCAAAGCCTTTGACTGTGTGGATCACAATAAACTGTGGACAATTCTTCAAGAGATGGGAATACCAGATCACCTGACCTGCCTCTTGAGAAACCTGTATGCAGGTCAGGAAGCAACAGTTAGAACTGGACATGGGACAACAGACTGGTTCCAAATAGGAAAAGGAGTATGTCAAGGCTGTATCTTGTCACCCTGCTTATTTAACTTATATGCAGAGTACATCATGTGAAATGCCAGGCTGGATGAAGCACAAGCTGGAAATAAGATTGCTGGAAGAAATAACAATAACTTCAGACACACAGATGACACCACCCTTATGGCAGAAAGTGAAGAAGAACTGAAGAGCCTCTTGATGAAAGTGAAAGAGGAGAGTGAAAAAGTTGGCTTAAAGCTCAACATTCAGAAAACGAAGATCATGGCATCCGGTCCCATCACTTCATGGGAAATAGATGGGAAAACAGTGGAAACAGTGGCTGACTTTATTTTTGGAGGCTCCAAAATCACTGCAGATGGTGACTGCAGCCATGAAATTAAAAGACGCTTACTCCTTGGAAGGAAAGTTATGACCAACCTAGACAGCATATTCAAAAGCAGAGACATTACTTTGCCAACAAAGGTCTGTCTAGTCAAGGCTATGGTTTTTCCAGTGGTCATGTATGGATGTGAGAGTTGGACTATAAAGAAAGCTGAGCACAGATGAATCGATGCTTTTGAACTGTGGTGTTGGAGAAGACTCTTGAGAGTCCCTTGGACTGCAAGGAGATCCAGCCAGTCCATCCTAAAGGAGATCAGTCCTGGGTGTTCATTGGAAGGACTGATGCTGAAGCTGAAACTCCAATACTTTGGCCACCTGATGCAAAGAGCTGACTCATTTGAAAAGACCCTGATGCTGGGAAAGATTGAGGAGGGCAGGAGAAGGGGACGACAGAGGATGAGATAGTTGGATGGCATCACCAACTCAATGGGCATGAGTTTGAGTAGGCTCTGAGAGTTGGTGATGGACAGGGAGGCCTGGTGTGCTGCAGTTCATGGGGTCGTAAAGAGTCAGACACGACCAAGCAACTGAACTGAAATGAATTGAATATTTTGTTGAGGATTTTTGCATCTATGTTCATCAGTGATTTTGGTCTGCAATTTGTGTGTTACGTACGGTTTTGTTATCAAGACAATGCTAGTCTCATAAAATTTATTTAAAAGCATTCCCTCCTCTTCAATTTTTTGAGAGTTTGAGAAAGGTAGGAATTAGATTGTCTTTGAATGCTTGGCAGAATTCACCTGTGAAGCCATCTAGTCCTTGGCTTTGTTTTTTGGGAGATTTTGATTTCTATTTCAATCTCCTTAATAGTGATTAGTCTATTCAGATTTTTCTATTTCTTTGTGATTCAGTCTTGGAAGATTGTATGATTCTAAGAATTTGTCCATTTCTTCTAGGTTGTCATATAGGGACAATTTTTTGACATATAGCTAGCTGTTTATAGTATTCTGTTATTATCCTTTGTATTTCTGTTACACATTGTGATTTCTCATTTTTTTTTAACATGAACCTTTTCTTTTTTTCTTGAGTCTAGTGAAAGGTTTGTCAAATTTATCTTTTCAAAGAAAACAGCTCTTACATTCACTGATCTCTTCTATATTGCCTTTGTAGTCTATTTATTTCCACTCTGATATTTTCTTCCTCTACTGATTTTGGGCTTTGCTTGTTCTTATTTTTCTAGTTCCTTTAGGTTTAAGGTTAGATTGTTTCAGAGATTTTTGCTTCTTGAGGTAGGTCTGTATTTCTATAAACTTCCTTCTTAGTATCACTTTCGTTTCACCCCAGAGCTTCTGCTATATTGCGCTTTCATTTTCCTTTGTCCTTAAGTATTTTTGATTCTCATTTCATTTCTTCATTGATCCAATAGCTGTTCAGTAACATATTGCTTAGTCTCCATGTATTTGTGATTTTTCCAGCTTTCTTGCAGATGCAGTTTCATACCATGTGGTCAAAAAAGATAATACAGTTTCAATTTTCTTAATCTCTTTGAGACTTACATCCCAAAATATAGGCTATCCTTGAGAATGGTCCTTGCACACTTGAGAAGCTGCTGCATTTGTATGGAACAGCCTATATATGTATCAACTGTTCAGCCGTCTCCAACTCTGTGCAACCCCATGGACTGTAGCCCACCAGGCTCCCCAGCCCAAGGGATTATCCAGGCAGGAATACTGGAGTAAGTTGCCATTTCTTCCTCCAAGGGATCTTCTGGACCCAGGAAATCAAACCTGAGTCTCCTCCATTGGCAGGCAGATTACCACTGCGCCAGCTGGGAAGCCGTATCACTTAGGTACATCTAGTATAATACTTCATTTAAGTCATTATTTCTTTGTTGACTTCTGTCTTGAGGTCTATGCATTGATATAAGTGGGGTGTTGAAGTCCCCTATTATTGTGGTGCTGTCAATTTCTCCCCATAGATCTATTAGTAATTGCTTTATGTACTTCTGGTAATCCCATGTTAGGTACACATGTATTAGGAAGTATCATATAATACCCATCTTTGTCTTGTTGTCTTTTTTGACTTTAAATCTATTTGTCTGATATGAGTGAGGCTACCTCAGCTTTCTTTTGCCTGTCACTTTCTTGGAATATCATCTTTCATCTCCTAACTCTGAATCTGTGTTTGTCTTCAGAGCTAAATTTCCTGAAATCTGCATATAGGTGAGCATTGTTTCTTAATCTATCCATCCACTCTGTCTTTTGATTGCTGCTATGAATCCATTTACTTAGGATTATCAATGACAGATAAGTACATAGCACTGTTTATATATTTAGGTTGCACCGTATCTTTTTTCTCTGTGTTTCTGTCATTTTGGTTTGGTGACTTTTTTACAATATTTTTCTCAGTTTTCTCTTTATGTTTCATGTCTCTGCTCTAGATTTATGTTTTAAGGTTACTTTCAGGTTCATATAAAGTGTCTCATAGATGATATGACCAATTTTTTTCTGTTGAAAGCATCTTATCTTTATTTGCCTATATGGGTTCATTCATTTCCTCTTCCTCTTTAAAACTTTTGTTGTCTCAACTTATTCTCTTACATTGTAAGCTCATTATCAAATTGAAGTAACCACTGTTTCTGCTGTTTATTCCTTTATAACTTTTATGTTAAAATTAAACATTTAATAATATATTCTGATATAGAGTTGCAACTTTCAATTTATCACCTTACTCAAAGTTTTCTGTACTTTTACCTTTTCTTTGCATGTGTAAGAGCTCTCTTTAACATTTCTTGTGAGGCAAGTCAGCTTCTGTTTGCCTGAGAAAGCCTTTACTTCTCCATATCTGTAACTTTGCTGGATAGAGTATTCTTGGCTCAGTTTTTAATCGTTCAATATTTTGAGTATGTCATTCTACTCTCCCCTGGCCTGTAGTTTCAGCTGAGAAATCTGCTCATCACATCCATCTGCCTGATGGGTGTTCCTTTGTAGGTTGCTGTCTTTCTTCCTCTGGCTGCCTTCAAAATTGCTTATCATTGACTTTTCTTCTTTAACATTGATTTTTGACAGCTCTAATATAACGTGTTTTATTAGAAGAAGGTTGATTATAAGAAGGTTTCTTGACATTGAGACAATTAGATGTTCTCTTAGCTTTGTGGAATTGTTTGTCCAGTTCCTTCCCCATGGTTGAGAAGTTCTCAGCTATTATTATTTAA
Source organism: Budorcas taxicolor (assembly GCF_023091745.1). NCBI lineage: Eukaryota > Metazoa > Chordata > Mammalia > Artiodactyla > Bovidae > Budorcas > Budorcas taxicolor. The sequence goes on along the minus strand of NC_068934.1, from coordinate 8,292,092 downwards.
AATAAACTCACTGCTCCCTTCTCCCTTTCTCCTATTTGGGGGATACTCATTAACCTTATGTTGCTTTTCCTGATGGACTCAGATTGTTCTCACAGAATTTCTTCATTGTGAAAAAAAAATCTCTTCTCTTCTACCTGAATCATTTCTAGATTTCTATTTTTGAGCTTGCTAATTCTCTCTTCCATATGGTCTGCTCAATTTCGAATGCTTTCTATTGCATTCTTCATCTCATTTATTGAGCTCTTCAGCTATAAAATTTCTATTTAGTTCTTTAATACAGCTTCAATCTTTTATAAACTATTCCTTCTGTTCATTAATTTTATTACTGAGACCATTAAACTGCTTTTCTGAGCTTTCTTAAAGTTTGTTAAGTTTTTTTTTTTTAAGACAACTATTTTTTAGTGGCTGTGCAGGCGCAGGAGGGCCTAAAGGAGCCACCCCACGTTGAAGGTCAGGAAGAGCGGCAGTGAAGAGATACCCCTCATCCAAGGTAAGGAGCACTGGCTATGCTTTGCTGGAACAGCCGTGCAGAGATACCCCATGCCCAAGGTAAGAGAAACCCAAGTAAGATGGTAGGTGTTGCAAGAGGGCATCAGAGGACAGACACACTGAAACCATACTCACAGAAAACTAGTCAATCTAATCACACTAGGACCACAGCCTTGTCTAACTCAATGAAACTAAGTCATGCCCATGGGGCAACCCAAGACAGACGGGTCATGGCAGAGAGGTCTGACAGAATGTGGTCCACTGGAAAAGGGAATGGCAAACCACTTCAGTATTCTTGCCTTGAGAATTCCATGAACATTATAAAAAGGCAAAATGATAGGATACTGAAAGAGGTACTCCCCAGGTTAGTAGGTGCTCAATATGCTACTGGAGCTCAGTGGAGAAATAACTCAAGAGAGAATGAAGGGATGGAGCCAAAGCAAAAACAATACCCAGCTGTGGATGTGACTGGTGATAGAAGCAAGGTCTGATGCTGTAAAAAGCAATATTGCATAGGAACCTGGAATGTCAGGTCCATGAATCAAGGCAAATTGGAAGAGGTCAAACAAGAGATGGCAAGAGTGAATGTCGACATTCCAGGAATCAGCAAACTAAAATGGACTGGAATGGGTGAATTTAACTCAGATGACCATTATATCTACTACTGCAGGCAGGAATACCTTAGAAGAAATGGACAGCCATCATGGTCAACAAAAGAGTCCGAAATGCAGTACTTGGATGCAATTTTGAAAATGACAGAATGATCTCTGTTCGTCTCCAAGGCAAACCATTCAATATCACAGTAATCCAAGTCTATGCCCCAACCAGTAATGCTGAAGAAACTTAAGTTGAACGGTTTTATCAAGACCTACAAGACCTTTTAGAACTAACACCCAAAACAGATGTCCTTTTCATTCTAGGGGACTGGAATGCAAAAGTAGGAAGCCAAGAAACACCTGGAGTAACAGGCAAATTTGGCCTTGGAATGCGGAAGGAAGCAGGGCAAAGACTAACAGAGTTTTGCCAAGAAAATGCACTGGTCATAGCAAACACCCTCTTCCAACAACACAAGAGAAGACTCTACACATGGACATCACCAGATGGTCAACACCGAAATCAGATTGATTATATTCTTTGCAGCCAAAGATGGAGCTCCATACAGTCAGCAAAAACAAGACCAGGAGCTGACTGTGGCTCAGATCATGAACTCCTTATTATCAAATTCAGACTCAAGTTGAAGAAAGTAGGGAAAACCGCTAGACCATTCAGGTATGACCTAAATCAAATCCCTTATGATTATACAGTGAAAGTGAGAAATAGATTTAAGGGCTTAGATCTGATAGATAGAGTGCCTGATGAACTATGGAATGAGGTTCATGACATTGTACAGGAGACAGGGAACAAGACCATCCCCATGGAAAAGAAATGCGAAAAAGCAAAATGGCTGTCTGGGGAGGCCTTACAAATAGCTGTGAAAAGAAGGGAGGCAAAAAGCAAAGGAGAAAAGGAAAAATATAAGCATCTGAATTCAGAGTTCTAAAGAATAGCAAGAAGAGATAAGAAAGCCGTCTTCAGCGATCAATGCAAAGAAATAGAGGAAAAGAACAGAATGGGAAAGACTAGAGATCTCTTCAAGAAAATTAGAGATACCAAGGGAACATTTCATGCAAAGATGGGCTCGATAAAGGACAGAAATGGTATGGACCTAACAGAAGCAGAAGATATTAAGAAGAGGTGGCAAGAATACACAGAAGAACTGTAAAAAAAAGATCTTCATGACCCAGATAATCATGATGATGTGATCACTCATCTAGAGGCAGACATCTTGGAATGTGAAGTCAAGTGGGCCTTAGAAAGCATCACTACGAACAAAGCTAGTGGAGGTGATGGAATTCCAGTTGACCTGTTTCAAATCCTGAAAGATGATGCTGTGAAAGTGCTGCACTCAATATCCCAGCAAATTTGGAAAACTCAACAGTGGCCTCAGGACTGGAAAAGGTCAGTTTTCATTCCAATCCCAAAGAAAGGCAATGCCAAAGAATGCTCAAACTACTGCACAATTGCACTCATCTCACATGCTAGTAAAGTAATGCTCAAAATTCTCCAAGCCAGTCTTGGAGAACTGTGAACTTCCTGATGTACAAGCTGGTTTTAGAAAAGACAGAGGAACCAGAGATCAAATTGCCAACATCTGCGGAATCATGGAAAAAGCAAGAGAGTTCCAGAAAAACATCTATTTCTGCTTTATTGACTATGCCAAAGCCTTTGACTGAGTGGATCACAAGAAACTGTGGAAAATTCTGAAAGAGATGAGAATACCACACCACCTGACCTGCCTCTTGAGAAACCTGTATGCAGGTCAGGAAGCAACAGTTAGAACTGGACATGGAACAACAGACTGGTTCCAAATAGGAAAAGGAGTACATCAAGGCTGCATATAGTCACCCTGCTTATTTAACTTATATGCAGAGTACATCATGAGAAACGCTGGACTGGAAGAAACACAAGCTGGAATCAAGATTGCCCGGAGAAATATCAATAACCTCAGATATGCAGATGACACCACCCTTATGGCAGAAAGTGAAGAGGAACTAAAGAGCCTCTTGATGAAAAAGGAGAGTGAAAAAGTAGGCTTAAAGATCAACATTCATAAAATGAAGATCATGAGATCCAGTCCCATCACTTCATGGGAAATAGATGGGGAAACAGTGGAAACAGTGTCAGACTTTATCTTGGGGGGCTTCAAAGTCACTGCAGATGGTGATTTCAGTCATGAAATGAAAAGACGCTTACTCCTTGGAAGAAAAGTTGTGACCAACCTAGATAGCATATTCAAAAGCAGAGACATTACTTTGCCAACAAAGGTCCATCTAGTCAAGGCTATGGTTTTTCCTGTGGTCATGTATGGATGTGAGAGTTGGACTGTGAAGAAAGCTGAGCGCTGAAGAACTGATGCTTTTGAACTGTGGTGTTGGAGAAGACTCTTGAGAGTCCCTTGGACTGCAAGGAGATCCAACCAGTCCATTCTGAAGGAGATCAACCCTGGGATTTCTTTGGAAGGAATGATGCTAAAGCTGTAACTCCAGTACTTTGGCCACCTCATGCGAAGAGTTGACTCACTGGAAAAGATTCTGATGCTGGGAGGGATTGGCGGCAGGAGGAGAAGGGGACGACCGAGGATGAGATGGCTGGATGGCATCACTGACTCGATGGATGCGAGTCTGAGTGAACTCCGGGAGATGGTGATGGACAGGGAGGCCTGGCGTGCTGCGTTTCATGGGGTCACAAAGAGTTGGACACGACTGAGCGACTGAATTGGAACTAAACATTGTATATTTTACCTTGTCAGGAGATAGATACTTTTCTATTACTAGACATGATTTTGAGTATTTTTCTGGGTCATGGTTAAAATTACTTCAAATATTTGGATCCTTTCATATTTTGCTGTTAGTTTGTTAGATGGGGTCAAAACAGTGTTTAATCTTGGACTACTCTCTTTTACTGTTATTGAACCAAAACCATTCATTGTACTTTAACTGATATCCTTTGAATTCTGAGGCTTTTCCATTCTGGATGATGTCACTCTTCATAACCCTAAGAGAGGTTAAGACACTATTTCCTATTATCTTTTTAGGTACTATCTTAGTGCTATGGCCTGGAGAGTTTTTCATCTGTGTGTACTGATTAGCAGTCAGTTGAATTCTCTGGTGGATATTCCTGCAGAACTCTGCAGTTTTCATTCCATACAGCTCAATTCTCTCCAGTATTCCGTTTGGCAAATTCTTCTCAGCCGTGCTCCCCCAGCTCTTCTTTCTAATGTCAGGGAAACCGTTGCCCGGGTTTCCCTCTCCCCTATATCTTTACCTGAACACTCTCTCAGGATAGAAAGCTGAGCAATGGTAGAGCTAATCTCATTTGTAACCAGTCTCTTATGGCCCTCGCTCCTTCACAGTCAGATATTCCCTTTTTCAGAACTGTTTTTCTTATGCTTTATCTTCTTTTTTTTTTTTTTTTTAGTTAAAAGGCTGAATCTAGTTATTATTCGAACTTGTTTGGGAGCGCAATCTATATAATCCCTTGATCCTTTTTAACTTCATACCTCCAGTACTACTAATTGATAAAGAGTTTCCATAGAGGATAATACCTATCCGCTATCCCAAAAGTGGCCTCTCATTTCTCATCCTAAAACCATCGTGTTCCTGAAGCCATGGCAAGGTTAAACATGCTTCTGAGGCTCAGCTTTAACACAGTGTTAAAACACATCATATATGTATGTGTATGAATGTGTGTATGTATATATGTGTGTGTGTGTGTGTGTGTGTGTATGATGCTATGTAAAAAAGTAGTGGTGGTATACCTATATTTTAAATACATACATATTCACTCTTTCTGTACTATTCATGCCTTTTGACTTTTTTCCTGTATCCATGGGCCCTAGTACATGTCTATACAAGGTAAGCCCTCAGTAAATATTTATATGAATAACTGAATTTAAAAATTGGTTAGCAGATCCTTCTTTTTCTCAGGTAGCAGACAACTTACTGCATCACAATAAACTCCCATTTTTGAAGCAGCACGTTCCATAAAAACTACTGAAGAGATAACCCAGAGTCTGAGGCCACTGAAGCACAAAAGCACAGGGCTGAACCTGAGGGGAGTCAGAATTCTGCCAGCCATGAGGAAGGAGCAAGACAACAACAGGTATCTGCTACTTCAGACACACAGTTCTCCAAAGCACCTGTATCCTCTGTTCTAAAGAGAATGTCTTAAACACTTTAAACAATATTTTAGACTAGTTTCATGACAGTATCTAACTTAAATGACTGTAAATATTTCCAGAACACAATAAACTCCACTTCCGTGCCAAGATGCTTCATGCAGTGTGTCACTTTAGATGGTAATTATATTGCATTAAGAAGGCAGATTGTGAAGCCTCAAAAGTAGAAAGAATATACGGGTAAACCTGTCATCCACCCCCATAGCACACACCCTCTACAGAGGAGAATTCTATTATTTCTGGGATCATCTTAATTTCATATTATTCTTTTCTTTGAAAAAGCTGCCTACTTTAAATATTTTAATACAGGACAGTTCCTTGGGAGCAAGTGCTTGTTTTAATGATAAAAATTTCTTGCTTCTCCCACTTTTTATCCACTTTCTCATGGAGCGTGTTCAAGCACATAATCTTCCTATTTATATCTTTTCACCTTTTTGATAAAAAGCAAATCTTAATTCCCTTGTCATACTCTTATTAAATATTCAATTCAAATTTTCTGAGTTTCAAGATAATTAAGTCTACCTTACAGAGATTTCTTCCACTCTGAAAATGAAGGAGCAAAAATTCTCTGTACATGACAAAGCACTGAGCAAATTGTCAACGTAAGGTTTGAGGTATATGAAATTTTGCCGGTTATTCATCTTGTTAGCCCAATAACCTTATAGAGTGGCTGAACTGTGGTCACATTCAGTACATGGATTAAAGAAAGAGAAAAAGAAGAAGGATGATGGATGGGATATAAGGAGAAAATGAAAGAAAGGGAAAAGAAAAGAGGGAGCAGGAAAGAAAAAAGACATGAAAGAAGGGAGGGACGGGGGTGGGGGGAATAAGGGAAACTGGGAAGAGAAAAATGAAGGGAGAAAGGGGAGATGAAAGTAGGGATGGAAGAAAAAAAGAGACGGGAGGAAAAGTCATGACTACTGTGAGATTGGTTGACTAATTTTGACTTTGACATACATGTAACAACTGATCACTGCTATAACTGTTCCCTTCCCAGACAACATAAATAAATAACAACACAACAGTGACTAATCTTACATGATGTTTAGACATGGTAGTCTTAGGCTAAGGAGATGGAAATAGTAATATCTGCTATATTATGAATATTAGTACTCATATTATTGCCTTTGAGGATGAAAGAGAAGGAGAGGTTGGCACTCTCAAATGCTGTAGCTAAGCTGAAACTCTAGAAAATGAGATTCATTCATCAAAAGGCTTGTCCTTTTTTCTATTTTTCCGAGTGTACAGGAAACAAGGTAGTTTAAAAATCTTTCTTAGATTCTGATACTTGAGTTAGAAATAATCTCTTTTGTATCTCTTTTTCTCAAAATAATCTCATTTATTTTGCTCTTAACTCATTAGTGGGGGAATCTTAACAAACAAAGAGAATGTAAGATATTTAAATCTTGCTCCAATACATAAAAATCAATTAATTGTGTGTGTGTGTGTGTGTGTGTGTGTGTGTGTGTGTGTGTGTATGTGCATGAGGTTTGTGATGGTGGCTTTTCGGCAGCCTAAAGGCTTAAGCTTTTAAAAGACACCAACAATATTTCTTATGCAAACCAATAGTTCTGGTGTTGTAACAGGGAAGAGACCACTTGGTGCCACAGATACATTTAATGATAGCACTAATAATCACTGCTGCCATTAATTAAGCACCTGCTTTGAGGAAATCACTGCACAGCTGCCATCTCCTTTAATTCTCCTGGTGACGCCGTGAAGTTAGCATCTGCATCACAGTTTTGCAGTTGAGGAGCCATAGCCTCAGAGGAAATAGCAAACTTTTGCAAAGATTGTGGCTGACACCTCTTATCATGTCCACCTCTCCAGGTCAGAGAGTGACTGAAGATCAGAGAGATGGAAAAGCAATAAAACAAAACATCTCAAGGCCTTCTTTCCTCCCTAAGAGCTAAGGATACATATACACACACTTTCATTCTAAACGAGATGCCTGACATTGCTGTAAATTCTTTAGTAATGTATTTTAATTAATCCTCTGACACTGATTTATCTGACTGATAGGAAAAGGAAAGTTTGGGAAGTTAAATTGCCCAGGCCCCTGGCAAGTGTCAAAATATGTATTTGAGTTCAAAATACACATGCCTGTGCCCCTTTTCCTTATCACACTGATTTTCATTGCTCCACAAATACTTGCAGAGCACCTGCTGTGTGAAAACAGTTTTGCAAGTGCAGGACACTTAAAAGCAAACTCCAATCACTGTAAAAAGATCTCAGATGGAGTAACATTTATGAGGAAATGTGAACTGGTTTGCAAAATCATCTTCTGAAGTCATAAATTATAACATTAACTGGTGGGCCTTCTCCTGTTGGGCAAATCTCTCACAGAAAGTGAGCCTTGATATCACAGTACTGGGAGACGAGCTTATTAACGTGATGTATCCACTGCCAAGGGACATTCGCCATACTCTACCAGGCAACAGATTTTCACGGTGAAGGCAAGCCCTTCCTCCATTTTGGAAGGGAAAAAGATTTCACCCATATGCTCTCAGATAATGCTTATCAATGGGTGGCAAATTTATTCCCCTTCACCACTGAGGCAACAAAGATTTATAAATGTCAAGGGACCACCTTGGGTCAAACAGGTCGTAAGGGGTCCAGGCAGGGTTCAAACCAATGTTTACCTTACTCCAAAGAACTATTTCCGCTGTACTATTCTGCCATCCTCATGTATATAATGTATCTGTATATGTGCACATATGCATATATGTATGTACATGTGTACATATGTATATGTGTGCATGTATAGCAAACGAACATTTCCTGTTGATCCTAAGACTAACTAAAAATGTTTTCAAACTTTATTGAGGTACAGCTGACAATTATGTTATTTAAAGTGTATAACGTGACAATCTGATATATAGGTACATCCTGAAAGAATTTCCCCATTGAGTTAATTAACACATCCATCACCTCGCATATTTACTTTTTTTTGGTGAGAAAATTTAAGTTCTACTCTCTCACCAAATTTCAATTACCTGATAACAGTGTTATCAGCTATACTTAGGTTTTACATTTGTCTTTCTTGTCTCTCAGTGGTCTCTTCAGGGTCTTATTTTTAACCTGTGGTTATACAAAGTGTGTAGGGAAGAAGGAACAAATATTTTATAACGATCTATGAATCAGTACTGTGGGCTACTTCAGAGCTCACCCATTTGGTTGTTTTTCGTTTTTTTCCCCTCTGCCAAAGCAAGGTACAAGGGCCCTGGCTGCACCACATGGCTAAAACTGAGCCACAGAGGAAAAGGTTCCCCTTCTTGCCTTCTCTACCCCTCAGCCTCCCCACTAGCCCTCTCAGCCACCGAAGCCCCTCTCTGCCGCCCCTGTGACCGGCCCTAAGCCCCAAGCCATCTTCCCTTCCCCTGCGTCCTCCACGCCGTGCCACCTACCTTCATACCCACCAGGCTGTTGTGGAAGTCCATGGGGGTTTGCAGAACCGGGTTCCACAGCCATCTCAGGAACTCTCTGATGAACCTGCTGCCGAGACCGTCCCTGCAGCGACCCCACCGCAAGGCCCCCCGGTTTTTTCTGGGTCAGGCCTCCTGGCAACGCCAGCTTTCCCTGAGGCCTGCGCTGCACGCCTTGGCCCGTAGGTGCATTAAGCAGACCGGGGAGACGGTGGAGTGGAAAGAGGTTTTTTTTGGAAGCCTCATTTGGGGAGGCTGGCCCGGGGGCGACCATCTGCGGCGCAGTTCAAGCAAAGGAACCGGAATGGGTACCAGACTTCAGCAAGCTCACGTGGACCGTGCCTGTGTACCTCTGCCACTCCCGGCAGCATCCGCGCCACAGACGCCAGCGCGCTCACGTGATGGCGCCTGTGCAACTCCGCCACTCCCAGCAGCACCCGCGCCACAGACGCCAGCGCGCTCACTTGGACCTCATATCCGCCATTCCCGGCAGTACCCACGCCCCCGGCAGTACCCACGCCCCCGGCAGTACCCACGCCCCCGGCAGTACCCACGCCCCCGGCAGTACCCACGCTGGACTCGAGTGCGCTCACATGGACCGTGCCTCTGCACCTCTGCCAATCCCGGCAGCACCCGCGCCACAGACGCCAGCGTGCTCACGTGGACCGCGCCTCTGCATTTCCACCGCTCCCGGAAGCACCCGCGCCACAGACGCCAGCGTGCTCACGTGGACCGCGCCTCTGCACCTCTGCCACTCCCTGCAGCACCCGCGCCGCCAAGTCCTCTGCAGCTTCAGCCAAGGACAGGCTTCGTAGTGCCCCTGAGCAGCAGCCTGCACACCGGGGTCCGCGGCAGGGTGATCGCTGCCTGTGGCATGCGGGGCGCAGCCCAGCCAGCATGGGTGTCAGTGCCAAGTCTGTTTGTCAGCGAGCCCATTCAGCAACTTGCAGCAGCTGCCGGTCCACTCCTGGCCGGGAGCCACAGCTCAGGGAAGGAAAGTTGAAGTTTTCCACTTCCTTAGCAAGCCTGTGCACCCGGGGTGGTGGAGAGGAATGGACTGAGGGGACTGTGGGACCGTGAGGTCGTGAACAGAGGAAAACCCAGAGGGCCTGCTCTTGCTGGCGGTTCATCTCTCCCGCTGGAAACACTTGCAAGCCAGAATAAGGGGATGAAACTCCTGCCGTGACAATTCACCATACCTGACTCTGCTAAATCCAACATCTCCGTGCACTATTGAGTTCAGATTGGTACCTCTTAAGTGGTAAAATCTATAAGTGTTTAGCTTTTATAGGCTTAATTCAAATGCCAACTCATTCCCAAAGTGTCTCTAATTACCCTCGCCTCAATGTTAACATCAGGAACTTATTTTTTTCTTTTTGTACAAATATTTATTAAGCAGCTACCATGCATCAGATAGTAGATGTATTTGTTCATTCCTCCGTGTTCCCATTGTGTGATGTTCTTCCCTGTTGTGTTCCACTCTGATTATTTTTCTAAATATCTGTGTTATGAACTGACAAAGAGACTCTTTATCTGGCTAGCTTTTAGCACAACCTAGGAATAGAATAATTGTACAGTAAATATTTGTTTACAAAGACATCCAGAGAAGGCACCAAGCAGTGATGATCTTGGCTAGTTACAGGGCAAAGGGAACCAAAGGCGGAGTTTTTTAGTCCATGAGTCCCTCAGGGTAATCTTACATCCCATGAGGGAACCAGTGGGTAAATGTCACTGGAAGCAGATGACAGCATTAAGGAAGGTCATACTTCTTCCTATTAAGTTATCCAGTTGTGGGATAGGCTGTCTCTATAAGTAATCCACTTTCTATCACTAGTGTTGAAGCAAAGTTTAATGCATTCATCTGTCTGGAGTGAGCTGGAAGGATTTTCCACATTTATTTGGCATACACTTATCTTTTTTAATATCAATATTTGCTGTCCTGTGAACAGGACAATTTTATGGACAGAATAGTAATTGTGTTAAGCCTTACAAGAAGCAGAAGAGAAGAGTTCACGTCAGAATGCCCCACACCTCTCCTATTCAGACCCTACTCACATATGCTTAACACAGTACAGAGACGGCCACGTTGTTGAGCTATGACCTATACTTGACTTCTAATACAGAGTTCTCTGTCCATGGATATTAGTAGACAGATCGAAACAATGAAAGAATCTCCATTAGCCCCTTTTGCTGTCATGACACCCACCTCATATTTCCATCCTCGGGTCTCTCAACCTAATTTCTCTCCTGCCTGTTTCAAAAGTCCCAAACCAATGTTCCTGACTGAAGTTTCGAAAAAGTTATTGCATCCCCTAACATTTTTTAAAAATCACAAAATGTTACTAGATTATTATCAGTTAAAATGTAGTGGGAATGTGCTGGCCTTGAAGCAAAGAAATCATCTGATGAGTGCCAGCTCAGTTCACAGCCAGCTGTGTGACCTCAGGAAAGTCAGCTCTCCTTTCTGACCCTCATCTGTGAAATCAGAAGACTAATTAACCTAAACCATCTCTGAAGAATTGTCCAACTCAATTCTAAATAAATAAAATGCTATTATTTCTCCTGCATCCTCAGTCCCAAAGAATAGCAAGTTTAGCCCCTGAAATCATGTAGTGAAGCCCAAGTACCTAAGACAGTTGCTAAGTTATTATAGATCAGTCTAAATGAGAATTAGGAGAAGCAAACTGATGTGGCAGGTGACAGCCTCAGCTGGTGCCATTGAAGAGTGGGGCTTTTTTACATGGCGATGAACAAAGGGTGGGCTTCTTCAGGGGCCTGACCAGCCAGTCTGTAACAAAGCAGTCATCCATCAATGCCAGGGCTGATTCCACTGATGAGCTACAGCTCTGACAAGCAGGCTGCATTTACACAGCTTCATTGGTTTCCCCTGGGAGCCTTTCCTGGCCTACTTTAATCAATTCTAGAACACCAGCAGTGGTATCATCAGTGGAGGTGGTGGTTCCCACAGTGCTGAGAGTTTGCTCAGAAGAAATGAGATAAATAACATGATGACGTGTGCACATGCATCTGAATGATAAAATAGACGGATCTCGGCTATGCTGGCCCAGCTGTTATCATGCGTATTTTCTATCTATCCAAGGAGACTTATAAAGAACAACTACAGGTGGTTATTACTCAGAAAGAGACTTCCCCCTAGAAATGCAACCTGGATGTGAATAGACATCCATATTGTAATATTCTTAACTCCCTATCTTTAGACTGAGCAAGAGGGAATTATGTTGATTATATCTTTACATACCAGCACCTAGAAGACAGCACTCACAGAGCTAGTCTTCCAATATAGGTTTGAGAAGTGTAAGTTGAGAATCACTTTTGTTTTGAGGTTGTCAGACTATATTTTTTTCTTCTTTTCAAAAGTACCCTTAATACTGTATTTTAGTTTTTATCTGAAAGTGAGCTGCTTACAGTATGACCTGTCTTCTTCCACTGGAGTTCTTTAAATGGAATTGCTTCCTTTGCCTAAATAGCTAATTTATTTGCTCATCTGTTAATAGTATTGCTCACATGGTACATACAATACTGCAGCCAATGTTAGAAGCCTTCCCAGTTTTCTGGGGGTAGTCAGTCTGTCCCTTCCTTAGTTTCTAATAGTTCCTGGTTCATAAATCTATGAATAATCTCATCTATCCTTTAATCTCTGTTGCTCCTGTGTTGTGCTGTGTATCCTTGGGCAAATTATTGAACTTTTCTGTGCTGCTTTTTTGAGCTGCAATATGAGGACTGTGGAGCTATAGTTTTTTAATGGGGTTTAAATGAGTTAATACATATGATATACTCAAATTACACCTGGCAAATAAGCTTTCAATAAGTTTTAATTGGTAGCACTTTTTTGTTTTACTTTTCAATGTTATACTTTTGGTAAAGTCATTTTGATAAAAACTAGTTTACATAAAAAAAATCAATTCTACAGGAGGTGTACAGAGTATCTCTATACCTTCCCCTCAATTTTGCTATGAACCTAAAATTGCTCCAAAAATCGTGTTAACTTTTAAAAGTGTTCTAAATCAATTCTTTTGAAAACTGCTTGGATCAGACGGTACAGCGTCTATCTACAATGTGGGATACCCGGGTTCGATCCCTGGGTTGGGAAGATCCCCTGGAGAAGGAAATGGCAACCCACTCCAGGACTATTGCCTGGAAAATCCCATGGACAGAGGAGCCTGGTAGGCTACAGTCCATGGGGTCACAAAGAGTCGGACACAACTGAGTGACTTCAATTCACTTCACTTCACTTCCTCGGTGGCTCAGAGGTAAAGAGCCTGCCTGCAACTGCAGGAGACATGGGAGATGAGGGTTCGATCCCTGAGTTGGGAAGATCCCCTGGAGAAGGAAATGGCACTCCACTCCAGTATTCTTGCCTGGAGAATCCCATGGACAAAGTAGCCTGGCAGGCTACAGTCCATAGTCACAAAGAGCTGGACACAATTGAGCACACATGCAATCTGCAATCTACAATTGAAGACTAATTTATATAAAATGAAAGCTATTGTAGAGTGTCACTTCATCTGATCAAATAAGTTACAGGTTTGAAAGTTCTTTTGAATCCTGTCTCCCCAGTGATACAGAGTTCTTTTAACGATGCCATTAAGTGTATTTAGATCTAATTAAATCTAATACAAATTAACATAATTTAAAATAAACACTTAAAGTAAATGTCATCAAGACAAACTGTCTAAAAAATTTTTCAGTGAGCAAAAAAATGAATCAAAGAAACAAACACACAAGAATATAAAACACTTCTCCTGTTCATTAAAACACTATCAGTGTTATAAACTTAGAAGTAAGGAAAAGGTGTTTAGATAAATTTGTTTTAAATTTTTTTCAGAGAATAGGACCACAGAGAGTTGGAAAAACACTCAATTTACTAACATGAAAATAAAAAGAGTAACAAAAAACATCACTCATATCTTTGCTACATTTGAATGCCATGAGATAGAGAGTAAAAGCTCCTCAGCCCTACTTATCCAATTTTTCCTGCAGAGGTAACCATTATTAATAGTGTGATAGGCTTTTTTCCAAATTTTTTCTACACTGGTACAACAATTTGGTACTTAATTAAAGGCATAATGCCAAGTACACTCTATATTGTAACCTCTTTTAGCAATACAACCTGGAGGTATTTTCATCAGTTCAGTTCAGTCACTCAGTCGTGTCCAACTCTTTGCAACCCCATGAATCGCAGCACGCCAGGCCTCCCTGTCCATCACCAACTCCCGGAGTTCACTCAGACTCACATCCATCGAGTCAGTGATGCCATCCAGCCATCTCATCCTCTGTCGTCCCCTTCTCCTCCTGCCCTCAATCCCTCCCAGCATCAGGGTCTTTTCAAATGAGTCAACTCTTCGCATGAGGTGGCCAAAGTACTGGAGTTTCAACTTTAGCATCATTCCTTCCAAAGAAATCCCAGGGCTGATCTCCTTCAGAATGGACTGGTTGGATCTCCTTGCAGTCTAAGGGACTCTCAAGAGTCTTCTCCAACACCACAGTTCAAAAGCATCAGTTCTTTGGCACTCAGCCTTCTTCACAGTCCAACTCTCACATCCACACATGACCACTGGAAAAACCATAGCTTTGACTAGACAGACCTTAGTCGGCAAAGTAATATCTCTGCTTTTGAATATGCTGTCTAGGTTGGTCATAACATTCCTTCCAAGGAGTAAGCATCTCTTAATTTCATGTCTGCAATCACCATCTGCAGTGATTTTGGAGCCCCCCAAAATAAAGTCTGACACTGTTTCCACTGTTTCCCCATCTATTTGCCATGAAGTGATGGGACCAGATGCCATGATCTTCGTTTTCTGAATGTGGAGCTTTAAGCCAACTTTTTCACTCTCCTCTTTTACTTTCATCAAGAGGCTTTTTAGTTCCTCTTCACTTTCTGCCATAAGGGTGGTGTCATCTGCATATCTGAGGTTATTGATATGTCTCCTGGCAATCTTGATTCCAGCTTGTGTTTCTTCCAGTCCAGCGTTTCTCATGATGTACTCTGCATAGAAGTTAAATAAGCAGGGTGACAATATACAGCCTTGACGTACTCCTTTTCCTATTTGGAACCAGTCTGTTGTTCCATGTGCATTTCTAACTGTTGCTTCCTGACCTGCATACCGATTTCTCAAGAGGCAGGTCAGGTGGTCTGGTATTCCCATCTCTCTCAGAATTTTCCGGTTTATTGTGATCCACACAGTCAAATGCTTTGTATGAACAGTATGAAAAGGTATTTTCATATACATAAGTTTATCTCAATCTTTTAAAGGCCTTACTTGCTTCCTTTGTGTGGATACGATGTAATTATTTAAACCAGCCATAGTGGGAGTTGAATCTTAGGTGATCTTCTGTCTGTGGGACTCCCCAGGTGGTGATAGTGGTAAAGAACCCTCCTGCCAATGCAGGAAGCAGGAGACTGGGGTTTGATGCCTGGGTTGAGAAGATCCCCTGGAGTAGGGAATGACAACCCGCTCAAGTATTCTTGCCTGGAAAATTCCATCAGAGGAGCCTGACAGGCTTCAGTCATTAGGGTCTCAAAGAGTCAGACAGGACTGAGCAACTGAGCACACTAACACACACACCACTTTTTGCTACTCCTTTACTGTCCTGTGCGGCCTTGGGCAAGTTACTTAACTTTTTCAAATAATCATTCGGAGTATCATCTTAAATGATCATTCAGAAAATTGTTTTAGGCATAGTTTAATTTTCTTGTTTAATATATGTATTTATTTTTCTTTTATTTGCTCTGAATATACATATTTTACTGAAATATAGTTGGCTTACAATGTTTTAAGTGCACAGCAAGGTAATTTGGCCATATGTATACAGAACGATGGACGTGAGTCTGAGTGAACTCCGGGAGATGGTGATGGACAGGGAGGCCTGGCGTGCTGTGATATCATGGGGTTGCAAAGAGTTGGACACGACTGAGCGACTGAACTGAACTGATGATACACATATATTATTTTTGCAATTATTTTCCTTTATAGATTATTACAAGATATTGACCATAGTTCCTTGTGCTATACAGTATAATTTTCATTCTTTAACCATCCAATGGATAGTAAGCCGAACAAAGTCTTTAAAGACAGGAGTAATATTTTAAGCATGCTTGAACTCTGTCCTCCCAAAGAGAATTTAACATATTCTTCTAAGGAAAAGGGGGAAAGAAGGAGGAAAAATAGAAGGTGGTTTGGGTTTTCTCTTTCTGTTATATCTGCTGTCCGTCTTAAAGTATGAGGAGAAAGAGCACCACCTAAGATGAGAGGGTGTAGCTAGTTCCATGTTGGCTGGTGCTGTGCAGTAGCGTGGGAGGCCTGTCTGCTCATCGCTGGCCAGGGATCCAGAGCAAGGAGGCACTTAGCCGGAGGTGAGATTGAGAAATCACGTTTTCTTTCAGAGACCACTGGCCACCAGGTGCCATATGGTTGCTTCCCTGCTGTGAATTCCCTGAACTCCAGGCACTTCAGTATTCAAATGTCAGAACAGCACAATTTTCAAAGCCAAACCGGAATTCTATGTGGATCACCCATGGTATCAGTCTCTTCTGTTAGCTTCGATGGTTCAGAGGGAATGGATGTGTTAAAGTAACAAGTATATGAAGGACTTTTGATGTCTGTGACCTTTTCATTAGCTAGTGCATAGCACACCTCTCTAATTCTTGCTGTGTTGTGTTTTTAACACTTGAGTGAGAGCAAAACTGAAATGTATGTGTATTCTCTGATTAAAGAAGCAGCGCCTCCATTTGCTGTAAGCAAGAGAGGCAGGAAAGTAAAGAAGGAAAGGAGGGGCATTTGGATAATGTGCAGAGGTGGGAGGAGAGGGAGTGGTGGGGGGAAATGTGAGTCTTGTGCCTTTTTGTACAACTAGACCCTCCAGAAAATCTGAGCAAGGAGGAGACCTTTCAGCTCAGCTCCTCAAGGCCAAATTGCTCACTTTCCCCATTCCCAGGTCCCAGTTGCAGGCTCCTAGGTTAGGATCCTGTGTCCACCCTGGGCATATCAGCTATGACCATGAACAGGGAATATTTGCTGAGAAAGAAATTCAGGCTGGATGGCAGTATTTGAACTCTCTTGGGGACAGAGTTTGACACCATCAGAAGAAAGGGACAAACTGGGAATGTGGAATTTGCAAGGCATCTTAGAAAGAGATTTGTGCAAGGAGTTTCTACTTTGTCTGGGTTTGGAGGCCCAGCTCACTGAGCTCCTTGATCAGAACAGCCAGGCTGTCACTATGGGCTCCTCCTACCATCTCACCAAAGCTACCCTCTGCTTCCTTTAGTTTCTTTAATGGGTGGTGGCCCAGAACAGGAAGGTGCATCTCTCTTGGATCCTGGTATTATTAGCCTGCTGTGAAAAGTCCAGGTGACCAGTTTCCCTACAGCCTGGTTTCCCATGTGTTATATAAGCGTTTAGGTCCCAATTTCAGCCCTCTTCCTCTCCCCTTCCTTCTGAGTAAGCAGAGTCATGTCTAGTTGTCCACTGTATAGGCAAAAACTGCCCGAATCGTCTCACTGCACCTTTCGGTCAGCTGAAGCCCAGGCTTCAAACTGTCTGGGTTGCTCAGATCTTACAAATTGGACGTTTCTAATTCTGAACTCAGCAGCTAGGGGACATAGGGATGGGCCATCTTACTGCATTTTTGTGTGTGTTTTTTTTTTTTAATTTGGAGTCAAGCCATCAAGGTTGAATCAAAGGACAGAGACTATGGTCAGCTAAATTACATTTCCTCAAGAGCCTCATCAACGCCCTTAAGAATGCAATAGGACAGCCTGCTACACACCACTCAAAACATTAGCTATGAAGGCTCACCACAGAAGAAAGATGAACCCTCCATGAATGCAAGAAGAAAGAAGCTGACTCAAGATTCCGATTAGTCAGGCAATTGCTGGGCATTTTCAAAGCAGAGAAGCAGAAGCAGAGATGCCATAAAAAAGTACTCAGGAGAGGAACTTCAGTGTGACTTTGTAATAGGAGAAAAACATGCTGGAGTTTTTTGCCTAAAATCCTCTCCATCTTTTTGTGGCACTGATACCTTCATTTTCCTTTGGGAAAGCCACCTTTTTCCAACTTCCATGTCATTTTTGAGATAAAGTGGATTTCATACACGGGCCACAAGAATGCAATGTGTGGTCCAGACTATCTTTGTCATCTTATTCTATCCTTCTTGCCATCACATGGTTTTGAGATGGGCTTATGTCCCAAGGCAGGTCCCCCAGAGCCAAGAAGATTGAGGACTTCTGTTTGAGTGCTCAGAAAAGCAGACTCTCCCAACTGCTGAACAGATATGAGATGCCGTAAGGGTGGAGCATCCTTAATGTTCTGTGCAGAACTGACAACCAAACCAGTTCTAAAGAAGCAGAGTCAAGAGACAGATCCATATAACATTATTTGATCCCTGAATCAAGTTATACTTAGAGAAGTCTAACCTTGGACTTTGCTTTTTTTTTTTTTTTTTTTTTAACAAATTTCCCTTTAGCATTAAGCTAATACACCAATGGCAGAAAATGAAGTCCTGTCAAAACTGGCATTTTTCAGTTCAGGAAGTCTTGCCTGAGAGACCTTCCTTACCCAAGCTTCTCTGCTTCTCATTTAAATTCATTCTTAAGTAGCCAGTTACCTTTCAACAACTCCATGAATTAATCTATGACTCTCCTAGGCCACCCAGTGAGGCATTTGACTATATCCAGTGTGTGTGTAGAGGTGTCTCAGATAAAACTGAAATCTGAATGTATCTCAGTTACATCCTGCGTGCCTTTGTGCTTGAACAAACATTGCAGTAACTGAGAGGGAGATCCATGAATGTTAAGTGCCTATTCATTACCTGTACAAGCACCTTTTCAGAAAAACTTCAAGCCTCAGTTTTGGCCTTCTCAACCCTCATCCCATTTGCTATGACCATTGTAAATTTGTTAGTGAAATATATTTCTTTCATGTTATTATAACAGACTGGATTAGAAGACAAATAAGTGATTTGGTTTTAACCTCCTATGTAGCCTGGTGGGAAAACTATCCAGTAGTGTTATTTTATACCCAGAGACAGAACTGTTCCTCTTAAATCTATTCTTTGGGAAAATATAAGTTCTATACTATCATAAAAGATGATTAATTTAAAGTGGCTCTCCCA
The DNA here is from genome assembly GCF_023091745.1 of Budorcas taxicolor. Taxonomy (NCBI): domain Eukaryota; kingdom Metazoa; phylum Chordata; class Mammalia; order Artiodactyla; family Bovidae; genus Budorcas; species Budorcas taxicolor. The sequence goes on along the minus strand of NC_068934.1, from coordinate 8,273,270 downwards.
GACAATGCTAACTGCTTTCTGAGTTCTGCATGCTGTCCATCTCAGTCTCAAAGGAAGTGAGGCATTTAGTTTGTACATTTAGTTTGTATATCATAAACATTCCATTTATGAATATAATTTATATGAGTATAGTATCAGGGACTAGCCAGGAAAAAAAAAAAGCATATACAGTATTTCCACTGAAAAAACTTAACGTTAGAGTTTGGCTAAGAACATGTTATGAAACAAAAAATGTGAAAAGGGAATGTTGAGCTAACACTGAGATAGTTTTTGCAGCAAACAGCTACCACCTCTTAGGATGGGGCAACAATGGGAAGAGATCGGCATTAACAAACCTTAGATGCTTGATGAAGAAACCAAGAACAGTTGGAACTAGACTTCTGAGAAGGGCTACAATCTAGTTAGTTCTATTGTCTTTGACATGATGGAGTTGGTTCTGAAGTTGCTGGGGGGAAAAAAGCTGGAGAGTAGGAACAGATTCTCACTGCCAAGGGGAAGAGCCTTGGCTAGAGCCTTGGCTGGCAGGAAGCACAACCATGTGCAAAAGGGCACGTCCTCTCTCCTTGCTTGTGTTTTCCAGTTTCCTAAGGTCCCCGATGGATGAAACCCAGCAGGGAGCCTGCTGGTAAAGGAGGAAGGTGGTGTGCACAATTCCAGTTTTTGCGTCACAAAGAAGAGCATAGAACAGGGGTCTTAGAGCTGATAGTTCATAGCTTACTACTTGGCACTCAGAGCATCCTTGTAAATGCTAAAGGACTTGACCAATGCTATTACTGATGTTGGGCCTTCCCTGGTGACTCAGTGGTAAATAATCTGCCTGCGAATGCAGGAGATGCGGGTTTGATCCCTGGGTTGGAGGAGGGCATGGCAACCCACTCTGGTATTCTTGCCTGGGAAACTGCATGGACAGAGGAGCCTGGAAAGCTATAGTCCTTGAGGTCACAAAAGAATCAGACACAACTTAGTGACTAAACAACAACAATTACTCATGTTAAATCAAGCATATGAGTTTGTAACTCAGGTTGCATACTGAGTCTGTAACCTGTCTGTCACTAGGAAATCCACTGCCCCATCAGTCTTCTGGGGTGTTTTTTCATTGACAATTTTTATAAAATGGTAGGGATGGAAGTTGGAGCTTTAATACTTACCTTATGTACTATGTGTTTGGTAGCCAGGGACTTCAAATTTTCTGTAAAACTACGGAGATTTATTTTCCTGATCACCTCTAATTCCAGTTTTCTATTTTTACCACGCCCTTCTTCTCACTGAAGTCTCACTTGAGGAAGTTTTTTTTTTTTCTCTGCCTTCCATCATCCCAAATAAGAAATGGGACCATTTCTCCTTTAGACCCCCAAAGGAACACTAACAAAAACAGTTATTATCAAGTGTCTGGGAGAAATGAAGTGTTGCTATATGATAACTAAAATAATTTGTTAGATATCCTTTTTGGTAACAGTTCCTCAGTTGCTTCATCCATGTGGAATTCCCTCTGGCCTTGTTTCCTTTTGAGAGGCTCTTGCAATAAGCTTCTGGCCCTCTGCCTCTCCCTGTTTCCTTCATTTCCTTGTCTTTTTACTGCTTCCCTCGTGGGATTCCTCTGAAAATTCAAAATTCTTTATTATTTATTATTTTCAATAAGTCAGCTCTTCACCCTTGCTGCCATTTTTTGTTCCAGACCATGCCCTCAGGAAGACTTCAGTTTTTATACTCAACCTCTGTGGAGGTTTGTTATTCTGCTCTGAGAATAGATTAATACTGTTATTTCTTAGAAGAACCAATTGCTGTTTCTTTCTCTCTTTCCTTTTTCTTCTTTTGTTTCTTTCTTCCTTCCTTCTCCCCCTCCCCCTCTTTATTAATCTTTTATTGAAATAATTACAGATTAATGTGCAGTTGTAAGAGCTAATGCACATAGATCCGGTACTCTGTATCTACTCTCCTCCAATGCTAAACTCTTACAAAAACTGTAGCACAATATCATAGCCAGGATATTGACATGTTGCAGGACATTCTCATCCCCAAGGATCCCCAAGTTTGCCCTTTCATAACCACACCCCCTTCCCTCCCACCCTGACTTCCTCCATACTTTGGACAACCAGTCATATTTAGAGTCTTGTCATTTGAAGACTATTACATATAAGTGGAATCAAATAGTATGTAGTGCTTCAGAATTGACTTTTTTTCACCCGAAGTGTTTTTAATTTCCACTTATTTTATGGCTACTGATGTTGAACACCTTGTCACCTGCCTATTTGCCATCTGTGTCTTATTTAGTAAAATATATCCATGTCTTTTGTTCATGTCTAGTTGGATTTTTAGCACTTTGCTTTGTTGGCTATTGAGTTTTCAGAGTTCCTTATATAATCTGGATACTAGTCCCTTGTTGAATATGTGAGTTGCAAATCTATTCTACTTCTCTCTAGTTTGTCTTTTTATCTTCTTAACAGGGTCTGTTGCAAAGTAAAAATTTTAAATTTTGGTGAAGCCCAGTTTATCAATTTTTCCTTTTATGGATCATGTTTTGGTTCCAAGTCTAAGAACTATTTGCCTAGCTCTGGACCCTAGAGGTTTTCTCCTATGTTTTCATTCTAAAAGTTTTATATTTTACATTTATGGCCATGATTCATTTTGAGCTAACTTTTGTGGATGGTGTGAGACTTAGGGCCAGGTTTATTTACTTATTTGTTTGCCTCTGTATGTCCAATTGCTGTCTTCTCTACCTCCATGTCAGGTACAGATGAGGCAAAAAGAAAACTCAGGAACTCATTGATGTGTAGCGCCTCAAACCCTAAAATCCCTGGATGGTCTGCTTTCTCTTATATTTGTTTTAGGTGTAATTAGGGGACTTTTATTGTACTATTAAGTCCTGTTCCTAAGAGGAATAGGAAGTATGTCTATTGCATCTTCCCAGAGGTGGAAGTCGTTTTTAAATTTTTTTAAATTGCATTTTTATTTTACTTTATAAGTTAATTTTAGTGGCTGCCAGACACCAAATACCATTCCTTATAGAGAATCTAACATTGCTATTTGTGATTGGGTGTGTTTATGGTCACCCAGTTTTCAGCCAAACCCAACTTAAAATTCATATCTTTGAACGAGCTGTCATGGTGCACCTGCATAGATTCTTTCCCTTAGAAGACTCTGAGTTCAAATGCAGGGATGTATTGGGTTTCTCTGCAGGCTCAGTCGGTAAAGAATTGACCTGCAATGCAGGAGACATGGGTTTGATCCCTGGATGGGAAAGATCCCCTGGAGAAGGAAATACTGGCAACCGAGTCCAGTATTCTTGCCTGGAGATTTCCATGGACAGGGGAGCCTGGCAGGCTGCAGTCCATGGGGTCACAAGAGTTGGACATGACTTGGCCACTAAACCAAAATAATCACACAGTTATTTCCTGGAAATAGCACCTCCGAACACTCTTTCTCCTGTGTCTTTAATAACTTCTCTGTCCCCACCCCAATCACAGAAATGACCTAGTGGCTCAAACTGCCCCCAATGATTCTAGTCCTCTGGACATAGCAATTGTTCATAGAGGGGAATGCAACTTAAATTCATCACAGTTTTATCTAGGTTTTATCTGGATGCGGCTAGATGGGCCATTTTCTTTTCTCTCTGGTCAGGAGATGTAAATATTGGGGGAAAAAATCAAGTAGGCATATCTTCACATGAGGCAAAATGAAATAAAAGTACTATTTTATATTAAAATCATCCCTCTTCTCAATTTGCTTCCCCATTGCATCATAAGGCAAGAACTTGTGTTCTTCATTTTCATAGCCCAAACACTGAGTGCCTGGTTAGTGCTTAGCAAATATAAAATGAATGAATGAACAAAGGAATGGATACTTCTCAGTACTGCCTATAAGTCAGTGCTGTCAGAAAATGGTATGAGAAAACAACAAAGACTTCAAATGTTCTTCCTTTTTAAGTTACTGAGGATTACTGAATACAACAAAGTGAAGTGAAGTGAAGTCGCTCAGTCGTGTCCGACTCTTTGCGACCCCATGGACTGTAGCCTATCACGCTCCTCCGTTCATGGGATTTTCCAGGCAAGAGTGCTGGAGTGGATTGCCATTTCCTTCTCCAAGAACATGATTAATTACTGTTTGGGTGATGTTAAGTTCTCAATTTGCCTTGCTCTTCTTCCCTTCTGTATCGCTATGGGAAAGTCAGACCCTGAGAGACACACAGTTCCCCTTACCTGTCAGCAGAAGGAAGCCCTGATCTCAGAGTCATCTCCAGAGGGAATGCTTTTCTTACCTCTGTCCCTCTCTTGCTCCTTGCCTGGGTGTCTGATGGATGCTGACTCCCTTCCTTGTGCCAGATAGCATCCTCACCAAGAAAACTGTGCACAACCTGATTTTGATACTGGCTGCAATGATCTCTCTCCTTGCAAATGATATCTTCACTTCTTGATAGTTTATATGCCACGAGCTGTGCCTGATCTCAGAGCTTGGGGGGGAAATCATATAATCAAGTTTCTCAAATTGTAAGAATTACTCATGGATCTTACTAAATTCTGAGTGTTGCCCAGTAGGGACGTGGGTGGGGCCTGAAATACGACATTTCTAACAAGTTGATATGGCTGGTTTACCCATATAACATTGAGTAGGAAAGACATGCCATTTTAGCCTCAATATTCTTAGATGTAAACCTTGGACAATTAACCTCCATTCTGATGGATTCCCAAGGTTGTAACAATTGAGACATACAATGTAGATAAAAGGTTTTAAGAGTCTACAACTCACTGCTGCCGCTCAGTCGCATCAGTTGTGTCCAACTCTGTGCGACCCCATAGACCACAGCCCACCAGGCTCCGCCATCCCTGGGATTCTCCAGGCAAGACTACAACTCACTATATAAACCTAAAATTTATACCCTTGTGATCACCTTAGCTTAGCCATTCTCAACATCAAGTCAATCCCAAGTATATATAAATATTAAGGCCTGAGGGGCAATAAAAAATTCACTAGCTCAAAAATACACTTCCCTACTGACATTGGTGACTAAAAGTCACAATTGTATATAATTTATAATGGAATATTTGGACTGGAAGGACCATTAGGGAGTGTCTATGTGAGTGGATTTCAAAACCAGCTGAAAGTTAGAATCATCTGAGTATTGTTGAAAGAATAAAGACCCATCCTGGAACCACCCACAAATCTGAGAGGTCTGTCCACACACTGGTGTCAAGTGTATCCTCCAGATGAGTCTGATGTAGCCATTCTCATACTCAAACTTTATATCCATTGAGCTCTAACTCTGTCATTTTGCAAATGGAGGGACCAAGACATGCTCAGTGGGCTGAGCCTTTTTCCTATTCCCTCAAGACAGGGAATCTGGGGACTAGTTCTGTAATGGGACTCAAGAAGTTAGAAAACTGGAGTGGGGAATTCTGACCCAGAACAGAAGAAAGTCCCCAAATTAGTCTAATAAACAAAGCAACCAAGATCTCATATTCACAGCAACCAAGATCTAAGAAACTAGGAAAAGAAAGATTTAACTTACCCATCAGGGCCAGAATCAGAGAAAATGAACATGTGTTCACATCCAATATCTTTCGCATTTGGGGAGTGTATCTAATTCAGATTATGGGAGTGAAGTGAAGTGTTAGTCACTCAGTCATCTCTGACTCTTTGCAACCCTATGGACTGTAACTGCCAGACTCCTCTTCTATGGGATTCTCCAGGAAAGAATACTGGTATGGGTTGCCATTCCCTCCTTCAGGGGGTCTTCTCGGCCCAGAGATCGAACCCGTGTCTCTTGCGTCTCCTGTTTTGGCAGGCAGACTTTTTACCATTGTGCCACCTGAATGAAAGGGAGAGAAAACAGTAAGTACATGAGGATGCCTAGAGAAATGGTGAGGAAAGAAAGTGGCAGAAGGCTTGGAGACAAGGCAGGAAGGGGAGACAAGACGAGGATACACCTGTGAACACCCATGCTGGTCATTTCATTCGCAACCCAGCAAGAAGAGTAGATATTAGAGCTGGAACTGTCTTTAAAATCAGCCAGCTCAAGCTGCTCCTGTTCCCGATGTACTCGCCTAAGGTTGTAACAGCATACATAAAACTAAACCAGGTTTTCTGCATCCAAATGTCGAAATTACTCAGCATCCTCCCTGACATAAAGAGTGCAACTGAACAAAGGTATTAGGTTCATTTTTATTGAAAATCTCTGATGTGGCAGGCACTAATTCCAGGATCTTTGTATTTATTATTTCTAATTCTCACAATCACCCTTCATGGTGGTAGGATAATCACTGCACAGATGGGGAAGCTGAGGCAAAGAGATTAAATAGCTTGCCCAAGTTCATACAGGTAGCCTATGGTAAAACCAGAATTTGAATGCTGATTGGTCTGATTTCATGAGTGTTCACAGCTGAATAGTAGGGAGACAGGTACTAACTGACCAGATGTCTTAGAAAATTGAATCTCTCCATCGAAGGCTTCAACAGTGCCCTGCCAGGTGAAACCTGGGGCAGGGGGAGAGTCTTAAGTTCTCCTCAGTACCATGGTCAGTTATTCAGCTTTTTGATGATAGATTGTGCCCTCTGAGCCATGTGGGCCAGCCTTGGGTCTTTCTTCATGTATGAGCACATTTGGAGTTTAGTCTTTTTTTAAAATTTTAAACCACAGCTGTTCCTACAGAGCCTCCAACCCCCATATTGATGGGTGCATTTAAAAAGAGCTTGTTTTAGGGAAGGTTATTTGCAATGCAGGAGTTTGATCCCTGGATCAGGAAGATCCCCTGGAGAAGGGAATGACTACCCACTCTAGTATTCTTTCCTGGAGAATTCCATGGACAGAGGAGACTCATGGACTACCTTCCATGGGGTTGAAAAGAATCAAATGTGACTGAGTGACTGACACTTAGCACCTAATGGTATTGACAAATCAGACTTGACTAATAACTGCTCCACAACCCCTGTGCATAAACACACAGATACACACACATTCACACATGTGTGCACTCACGTCTGCACATGTACACAAACACGCCCACATAAACACACAGTAACACGTGTGCCTGCACCCTCCTTGGTGTTCATCCTGAGCCCTGAGCTGTAGAGAGGAGGCAGAGCCCTGAATTCTACTGGGAAATTTGTCTCTCTGTAAATAAAGTATTGATCTAGCACTTCTCCTATACGAGTAGTGGGCATCCCTTCCACCAGATATTGCCCTGACATACCTGAGGCAGATAAAGCCTTCAGCCTCTCCCCAACTTGGCTTCTTTAGTCTCTGGAAGATGAGTTCAGTCACCCAGGCCCCTGAGTTATGAGAAATCCTGCCTCCAGCCATGCCTGGAGGATGTCCTTCTAAAGATGGGACATCTTGGGTCCATTGCTCCGTATGCCAGGGTGCAGACCAGTGCTGGTCGCTCATGTAACTCTCACTAGTGTTCCTGACTATATGAGAAAAACAGAGTAAATAGAAGGAATTAATTTTTCATGATTTAAAAATGTATTCAACGTCAGGACTATTTTATTCTCCTGGGATTATATCCTTTTGTTGTTGTTGTTAAAAGGTCTTTGTGTGTGTGTGTGTGTGTGTGTGTGTGTGTGTGTGAGAGAGAGAGAGAGAGAGAGTGAAATGATGATGATAGTAGACAGCACTTGTTTTTCAAAATATGCTTACATTGCAAAGGAAATAGCTAACCCTCTCTCAGTTCCCCATTAAAATAATAGTCCATGAAGTACAAAAATCTAAGAGCCAGGGTCTCACCTGTCTGTGAGGAGGAGGAGAAGGAGGAAGAGGAGGGCTTAGAGATCTTAATTAGTTTAGCAGAACCATGTCTATTAAAATAGTAGGGAGGGGGCTAGAGAAGAAAGCTAAAGAAGAAAGGGCAAGACATTGACTGAGAAGACACTTTGTCTGCAGTGCTGAGATAGTACCTCATTCATTATCTCAGCTCATTTTTCCAGAAGCTTCTAAGGAAGGTAGTATTACTTCTGTTTTACAGAGAGGTAAAGTTACAGTCAAAATTTTAGATGAGTTGACTAAGGCGACACAACCGAATACAAGTCATAAGTTGTACCCAAGTTTAAAGTCTTGATTTTTATCCCCTAAAGATTGTGAGTTTTTCTCCTGTTGTCAAGGACGGTTCATTAAGTTTCAACGATTCTGGCTGAACAGCATGCCACAGTGTTTGTGCATTGTTACAATAAGTGACAAGAACACTATGGCATAACACTTTTGAGAAGCTCTTATTTCTTTATATTGGAATCACTCTGGTTTGAGAACCCTGAACAGCTTTGAAAAGTCCATCAACTGTAATTTACCTTGCTTTTTTGACACCAGTGTTGTTAGTTGTTTTTTTTTAACTCCAAGGAATGAGTCCTTAATTGGATCTGTCTTCACCACTGCCAGAGGCAATTAAGAGGAATATTTCAGAGAAAAAAAGTCACCAATTAGGATGCCCAGGGACACGGAATATTTTTAGGTATTAAATGCCACAAATAAATTTAATTCTAATTGTTCATAATCACAGTTTAGAGATCTCCAGAGGATGAGAGCTCTGAGCATTTACAATGCCTAAATCTAGTTTAAGATGTCTTTGACATCAATTGTCACTTAATGAAATGGCTGCATTTGCATAGTGCTGTTTTGCTGAAAAGAGAATTGTGGCATTATGAAGTAAGATTTATTTTGCATATTGAAAAGGGAAAAGGGTAAGTCTCCCAAGCAATGTAAGGTAGCTCTAATCATACTAAATGCAAGGGAATTTATACAACCAAATATTCACTCATTGAGTTACTTGTTTGACAAACTTAGGGTAAACCAAATTGAGAGATTATGCTCTTATGTTATTTGGGAGTTCAAAAAAAGGACAACTGATCTAATTTGGAGTTGGGGGATTGTCAGGGGAGGGTGCCTTGAAGAAGGTATAAGCTAATCTGGACACAGAACAGGAAGAGTCAGTTATGATAGGGGATGCGTTCCCAGCACACAGAGTGGGCTGACGTAGAGGGGGGGAACAGGATGTTGTGGGAACTCTGGCTGATTGAATATGACTCTAGTCAGAGCTGGACTAAGTCTGGTGAGCACCCGGAGCAAGTGGGAATGAGGTGTTCCCGATGTTCAGTTAACAAAGCCATTCATATCTCTTTTTACATTAAAAATGAGATGTTTATATATAGGGATGCAATAAAATCTTTTCTTTTTTGACTGTATTTTCATTTTTTATCGGGGTATAGTTGCTTTACAATGTTGTATTGGTTTCTGCTGTACAACAAAGTGAATCAGCTACGTGTATACACACATCCCCTCCCTCATGGACCCCTCCCAGCCCACCCCACCCCACGCCTCTAGGTCATCACAGAACGCCAAACGAGCTCTGTGCGGTGTGGCTGGTTCCCACCAACTATCTGTTTTACACGTGGCAGCATATGTATGTCAATCCCAGTCCCCAGTTTATCCCCTACCTGTGTCCACGTATCCATCCTTTATGTCTGTGTCTCTACTTGTGCCCCACAAATAGGTTTCTTTTATATGGACTCAACAGCAAGAACATACTCTCCATTCAAGGATGTTAAATAATGTTATATTCTTAAATATAAAATAATATTAATAAATTGATTAATTTATATTAAATAATAAATTAAATAATTTGATAAGAGCTAGACCAGTCATTATTTGTCCAGTTACACAGGGAATGATAGGAACCTGTATTAACTGGCACCACATTTTCTCATTTATTCTGGGTACGTTTAATAACACTTTATGTACTAAGAATATGCCCAAGTATCCTGAAATTTTTCTCCCCCTTGGAATAGTGATTTTGCTTCCATTAATCAGAACTATTATAGGTTCCCTCTTTAGGATTCTTCTTCAAGCACTGAGCTGCAATGAAAGGATCATGGACTTCAGAGTCTTGCTCTGACACTTACCTGTGGAGCCTTCAGCACATTCCTCAACCTTCTGAGCCTTAGCTTTTACATCTAGAAATAGAGAAAATGATGTCTTGAGGTTAACTGGAAGGACTTCTGTAAAATCATCTAACATCATGGAAAGTGAATTTTAGCTCTTTTTCCTCTTTATACACTTAATAAAATATCCAGTCATCTTAATTTCCTTTTTTTTTTTATGTCAGAAGTAAAAGGCTCAATTAAATTCACCAAATTAGGTTTTGAATGATTTTTTTCTAATCTGTTCCAAAAAATTAAGTACACACACAAAAGAAGATAGTGACATTTGGCAGATGCCAGAGAATAGTCCCCAAATTGCACAGCACAATAACATCATCTTTTGAAATGTGCAGCCTGTCATGAAGTCCAGTTTCCGTTTGGATGATTGATTCTGGCACATTTATGGAAAAATCAGCCAAGCTACCTTCATGCAGGCTTATCTTCAGTCCCCACTGAAGTTGCATTTCATAGGGGTTGGAGGAAGGATATGGAGAAAGCAAGTTAGAGAGTAGCTGGCCCAGTCAGTAACTGAAGTCCTAACTTCACTGAAGAAGGAATTCACAGGGCCTGGACTCCATCTTAGGCCTGTTCATGCTGATCATGCTCGGCCACCTTTCCAATGGACTCTGAGCTCTGTGTTTAGTGCCTATGAAAACAACAACAGAAGGATTAGACCCCCTCCAGATGGGAACCTTGAAGATCATATATAGGTTACTCATCGCCTAAGAGAAAACATACACTAATCATCCCATCCTCCAGACAGGCCATAAATTTTTCTATATCTATTGGAGTGTAACCTCGGGTTTATTGATTATTGGCTAATTGTTTGATTGTTTGAGCACATGAGCACACAGCACGTGAATGATGGGCTTATTGGGATTATATTTTCCTTGGTTTATGTAAGTCTCAAGGAATTTGGGGTGGTGGGTTCGGACTCGTACACACTGGAATAAAAGATTTTCACAAATGCTGGTCGGGTTCCTTGGCTAAGAGGAGACTCTGCCTTGGGCCCGCCCGTGTAATAAACTGCACTCCACTGCATTGTCCTTCTGAGTGAGTTTGTTTCCCAGAACGCGTGGCTACAACATCACGTTTTCATCATGGCTGTTCATCTCTTACTTGTTGACCAGCTCTGCCCTTTCCTGCAGCTTACAGCAGGGCTCTTTAGTGCCTCTCAATCTCCTGAACTCTCCATTCTGGGAATTCATGCACTCATTTAGAGGGGGCATTGATGACCTCAAATGTGGCCAGCAGGAGATTCTAGGGAATTGTTTGAAGCTGAAGGCTGCCCTGTGTTACAGTGAAGAGCCGTTTTTTAGGGGCCAAGCGACGCTTTGTTTCTGACTTTCTGCTGGTTGCTCTGCTGTCTCGGCCTCTGCACGTTCTCCCCTCTTCCTCTGTCCATGTTCTTACCCCTCTGCCTTCCTTAGGACACTGATTTCACCCTCCACATAGGACCCGGGGGGCAGAGCGTGTTAGTCTTAAGAGGAATACACACAAAGGAGACAAATGGGTCCTGCACGCACATCAGAAGGCCCTGGTGAGCGGCACAGTCACTGTGTTCCAGGGACTATCGAGATCAAGCTCTGTGTTGGAGAGTTCAGAGAATGGAAGAGGCTGCATTTGAGCTGGGCCTCTAGGATTTTTCCCCTCTTTTACAACATTTGTCTAATTATTACTAAAGCCCATGCTCACTGATAAGCATTTGGAAAATGCAGATGAATATACAAATAGGAAACAAAAATTATCATAAACTCACTGGTCTGAGATAGCCATTGTTTTTCTGTGCCCTCATCATATGTAGTATTTTCTCATGTGTCAAATATTTTTTGAAGATCTGATTTTAATATCAGCAGTTGCTCATTATACAGACATATCATTTTAAATTTAAGCAGAGATCCTAATTATTAAATCTCTTATTCATCCAAAGACCATTTACTATATGACCATTATGTGTCCTATAGTGTTCTAGAGACTGGAGATATAACAGCAAACCAAAGTCACAATCAGTGCAGAACTTATATCCTCTTGAAACAGGAAAACCCTGCAGGGCCCCCCTAAGTACAAAGGTTCCTACATGTCCTCTGCCTCTTTTTTGTGGAAAAGCTGAAATCTCGGGACTTCCCTGGTGATCCAGTGGCTAAACACTCCATGCTCCCAATGCCGGGTTGCCTGAGTTCAATTCCTGGTCAGGGAACTAGGTTCCACATGCCACAACTAAAGATGCCACATGTCGCAACTGAGACCTGAGGCAGCCAAATAAATAAATAAATACTAAAAAAAGAAAAACTGAAATCTCCCAGGCCTCCCTGAGTCACAAAAGTGGGCTCAATCATTCATGATTAGGATAATAGAGTCACCGAACCTTTCAATGCCTGATGCAATATTCCTAAGTCATTTTGTTGCAGGTAGGAATTAAATCGTACAAGGAGACACATCTTATGATTAAGCAAGAGACTTTGTTTGGAAGGGGTGACACAGCAGAGAGCAGGAGGGTCAGGGAACCCAGGAGAACTGCTCTGCCACGTGACTTGCGGTCTCAGGTTTTATGGGGATGGGATTCGTTTCCAGCTTGTCTCCCGGCAGTCATCCTGACTTAGGGTCCTTGCTGGTGGCCCACACATTGCTCAGCCAAGAGGGATTCCAGTGAGGAGGATTCTGGGAGGTTGGGAGGACAATTGGTGTCTCCTTTTGACCTTTCCCAAATTATTTCAGTTGGTGGTGGCTTGTTAGTTCCATGTTCCTTATCAGGACCTCCTGTCATAAAGTAACTCATACACATGGTTACATGGTGCCTGGCCAAGGTGGGTGGTTTCAGTCAGTACTTCCCCAAACAGTTTTACAAATACTGCAACTGCTACCAGAGGGGGAAAGCTAACTGCATGATGACCAGACCGTGGCCATGACGTAAGCTGCTCCGTCTTGAGCAGTACTGAATCTGTGGCTTGCACAGTCCCAGGAACTGGCCTTAAGAGAATGAGATGAACACTGTGCTCCTAATAATATCTATATTAGTGGGCATTGAAATAACTGTAGCTTGTTCTGCCCATATATGTAAAGTGAGCAACTGCAATTTCAGCAAACAGAGGATTCAAACCCATGTTGACCTCTTTCAGTCTGAGAATACGGCACCTTATGTCATCCTGAAGAAGTTACAGAAGATGGACCTTGGCCCATAATCCTATAGACATGGAATGGTTGGGATTTTGTAAGCAGTGTTTTTACTGTAAAGAGCTCTCCTGCAAGAGACTGCTTTTGTTTTGTTGCTTTCGCAAAGCTGTGCTTTAATTAATCTCCGGCCCAAGCACACCTTTCAGATCTTTTGTTCACACAATGCCTTGCGTAACCCGTTGGTTGGTTCTTTTCTTAGGTCAAAGAAATAGAAATGAAGAATAAGTAATTAACAGACAACCAGACCTTTTCCCCAGTTTCCTCTTCAGTAATCTTGTGAATAAACTGTGTGAATAAGATAGCATCTAAAGAAGTATCACAGAAGTCAAAAGCTTGCATGCAATGGGAGATGGCAATGAATCTGACCTCGTATCTCAGTGATTAACTGAGATTATTCCCCCCTTTCCCTTTAAAATTTCCTGGATGCGAACAATCTTTTGGGGTTTGTTTTGGGACATAAGTCCACTTTCTCCCAAGGATGCCAGTTTTCTGATTAAGATAACCTTTCTGTTTCTACCAGCATGTGGCTCTTGAGTATTGGTTTACAAGCAGTGAGCAGTCAGACCCAAGTTCAGTAACACTCCAGGAAAGAAAATAGTAAGGAAGCAAAAGATATGTGTGTGTGTGTGTGTGTGTGGATGAGGTAGTGATATTAATAAATGTATAGAAAAAAGTAAAGTAAAATGGAGATTAGAGAGTGATGGGAGATAGAATATTTACCATTTTTCAATATTTCAGGAATTTAAAAATGCTGCAGCCTCTGTTTTTACATATGCAATTTTATGTACCTCTCTTATTTATTGCCATAAAATAAATACCTGGATTTAGAATATTGACTTCTTCCAACAGTAAATGAAAATACCTGTATTATGCCTTCCTGAACAACACTGTATATATCCTTTTCATCTTTGCCAGTTTTTTAGGCCTGATATAAAACTTCTTTGTTTTAGTATTTTATTATTTATTAGATTAAGCACTTTTTAAATTGATTTGTAGTTCTTACTTTTAATTCATTTGTCTGCAGCAGTGGACAGCTTGACAACACATCTTTGTATTGACTTTCTCCTTTTCCTGTTTCTCCTTCCCTGACTTTATTCCCCTTCTTCCCTGGAATTACTTCTAGTATAAAATCCCAGCATGGAAATCTCCGTCTCAGGCACAGGCTTTTGTGAGCTCGAGAAGGAACCTCAGAAGGCATCCAACCTTCTTCTTTGATCTTTTGTGCCCCTCTTTGCACAACTACAGACTTTCCTAGGTAATCAGAGAAATTGAACCCCAAACGAGAGCACACAGAGTCAGGCTCTTGGCAATACGGTAATTCACAAGAACACTGTATTCACCTATTCCTCACCTCTGTTGTGGTTTGTGAAGGAAGGAAATGGAGAGCAGACAGAGTAGAGCTGTCCTTGACTTTGTTCACCTAAAGAATACAGAAAACATTTTTCTTCCAAGAGGTGGAAAATGGTTGGCCGAAAAATACTTACCAAATTGATGTCAAGACAGATGGAACTAGTCACCACAAAGAGCATTATTCTTTAAAAGGGTCTATGTTTGCTCTTTGAAAAGGCAGCATTTCTGCTCTGCCAGAGTAAATGGCATATGCAAATCCTGTTTAATACCCTTCCTTGAGGAAGGCTGCTTATTTGCTTTTATGTGTGTTTCTATAAATTGATTAGCCAGGAACTTGCTTGTTTATACCCCAAATAAAACAATAGAGAATTGTAATTATATTTCGCTGCTGGCCCACAGTTTCTGTCCTGGAGAATATAACAAAAGGACAGAAACACCCCTCCCTCCTTTGGAACTGAGAGCTGTGCTTTAGGCTGTTGGCAAGATGTCTGTTATGCATGCCCCAGCAACCATCAAATGGGCCCTAGGATTAAGATTCCTGTCTCCAGGCTGAGAGCCAAAAGTTGCACGGTAATTGCAGCATGCTGCTTGGAGTTGAATTTGATAAGGAATTAACGACATGTGAAACATTCTAATTTTGAATATCTCCTGTTTCATTGTGATCAAAAGAATCAAAATGCAATCTGACTTGGGGTTGCAGGTAGCCTAAATTGGGCAACCTCTATCATCATAGAAAGCACAGTGAGGTAAGGGATTGTAGTTTCTGTCTGAGAAAATGGGGTAAGTGACTCTCAAAGAAGAAACCATCTTTCCAAGCTCACGTTCTATACAGATGCTAGAACTTGCCTTTGTGCTCGTCACTGCCTGATTCTTCAACACCGTGGTACCTGCAGATGCGTGCTACCTGCAGACGCGTGCATATGCATGCTACTGCAGACGCATAAGATTCATACTCATATGAGTATTGGTGGGGTGCTTACTGTGGGCTGGGTGTTCTGTTATATGTTCCATGAGTACCCGCTGTTTTAGGTCAGAATGCCCACAGCTCCTGAATTTGTACAGGGCACCTGGTCACCCAGAGATTCATTACTAAGCTTCCCACTAGGTGTGGCCCAATGACCCAGTTCTCACTAAGGGACTATGAGCACTGGTCATAAAATGTGCCACAGCTGATCAAGTGCCCAGTAGCAAAATGTGCAAACTTTGCATCTTTTTTCTTAAAGTGCCGTGCTCTCTACTCTCTCTTTCCCTTTTCCCTAAACCAGAAGCCTTATACAGTGTCATGAGCCTAGTCAACCCCATCCCGGGAGAGAGCAGAGAGTCAAAATAGATGGATCCTAGTAGATGACCTCATGGAACGAAACCACCAGTTCACTCTGGACCACCTTCCTGCCTCTGGGCTACTATGCAGAAATAAAGAATCTCTTGTACAAACCACAGTTTGGGGGAGTCTCTTCACTAATATGGGGCTTCCCTGGTGGCTCATCTCTTCATTAATATGGGGCTTCCCTGGTGGCTCAGATGGTAAAGAGTCTACCTGCAATGCAGGAGAATCAGGGCTCATCTCTTCATTAATATGGGGCTTCCCTGGTGGCTCAGATGGTAAAGAGTCTACCTGCAATGCAGGAGAATCAGGTTCAATCTCTGGACTGGGAAGATCCGTTGGAGTCCATGGGGTCAGAAAGAGTAGGACACAACTGGGTGACTAATGCTCATTCCCCCACCACTTTCATTACTATAGCCTGTGGGGCTAGCGGTAAAGAACACACCTGCCAATGCAGGTAGACCTAAAAGACCCAGGTTCAATCCCTGAGTTGGGAAGATCCCCTGGAGAAGGAAATGGCAACCCACTCCAGTATTCTTGCCTGGAGAATCCCCGTGGACAGAGGAGCCTAGCAGGCTGCTGTCCATAGGATCACACAGAGTCGGACACAACTGAAGCGACTTAGCAGGCATGCACGTAACCTGAATAATAAAGCTCCAAGGGACACTTAGAAATGCTGGAGTCAAGGAGATTAAATAATTTGTCAAAGTTCACTTAGCTAGTTAAGAGGCAGATCCAGGATTTCAACCAAAATGTTTTCTCCATTTTCAGAGTTTTTCACCAAACTGTATAATTGACTTAGAAAAGTGCTTCTCAAAGTTTTGCAGGCACTGAAACCTCTTGGAAAACTTGTTACTATATAGAGTCCTTCCCCAGACATTTGGATCAGGAGGTTTTGGCCCAGCTTAAGAATGTGCAATTCTAACAAGCTCCCATGATGCTGACATTGCTTGTCTAGGGACCATGTTTCTGTACCACTGAACAGCCCATTCCTTAAACAGGGATGGTAGACAAAAGAATTAGAGAAATTGGATTTTAATTAGGATATTAAGGAATTTAAGTTCAAAAGGCCTTGGGCAACATGACTGAAGGCAGAGAGCTGGATAATGGTGACAGTAATAACAAGCATGATAAAAGCCAGCATTTATTGTTCTGGACACTGTTTTAAGTACTACATGCATATCAGATTCAATCCTCACATATATTCTCTGAGGTAATTTGAAAATCACCTTGCATATACGAGGAAACTGGGAAGGAAGGATTAGTCCCTGTGGTTACAGTCGTGGTGTGTGCAGGCTGGAAACATGAATATATGTTTGTCTGCCTTCTGCACTAGGATTCCACTTAACCTCTGAATTTTACCACTCCTGTATTTGTCGTGGTACCCAGTTTCATAATCACAGCTCTTTAATGCTTATTATAAAGTAAACATTATTCCTAAAGGGGCATCTGAGGAATTTGCACTAACTCATTTATTTCTCTGGAGAAGCTAAAGTCTATAATACTTGAATTGATCCAGACCAGCCAAATACATCTGGATTTCTCCAGGCTTTAGCTTTGTCCATTTGTCACATGGCCCATTTGTAGACATGCCATAAGAACTACAGTTCCTGTGCAGAGATGAACTCAGTCAATGGGAGAATTAACAATGTTAAGCAGTCCAAGAAAGTGAACAAAGACATATATACTCCTAAACAGAAGCAAAAATCGCTGTATACTGAGAGGAGATAGAAGACAATCTTAAACTCAGTCCTCCAACTCTTCAAGGTCAGTGTCTCTTTCTGTGCTGTGGCCTGTCAGAATAAACTCGCATTTCCAGGGAATTCCCTAACAATCTGTTAGTTAGGACTCTGCCCTTCCAATGTAGGGGCCGTGGGTTCTGTCTCTGGTCAGGGAACTAAGACCCGCATGCTTTCCAAGGTAACCAAAAATAAAAATAGACATTTCCAGATGCTGGAATTCTAAAATCCAGAAACATTAAGATATTTTTTTAAATTACATTTCCAAGCATATCTGACCCCCTTTTGCCTCCTCCAAAACCTCAGGGTACTTGTGGTCCTGGTCTCCCTCTCAGGCAGAACAGCTGAAGCGACCATGTGGAGAGCATGCTAATCCCAGCCACATTCAAGGCTGTGGAGGCTTAGTGGAGATTTGTCCGATAATTTGAAGTTTCCTGAGGACTGACGTCAGCTCCTCAGGACCCCAGTGAATGCTCCTTAAAAACAAGTTTAAGGAGACATGTGTAATCCCACAGAATTGAAATGAAGTGATTAACAGGTGTTCTGAGCTGCTGACGGCTGGAGGACACATGAACGTGTAAGAGTATTTCCTAAGAAGCGTCACCGCTGCATGCGGCATGTCGAAACCAACCCCAGAGGCCAAAGGCATTTATCTCTCAGCATCAGGACCCAGGGGACCCTTCTGAGGCCCAAATCTGGAACGAAAAACAAGTCCAAACTGATATGATTTTTCCTCCTAGATATCCAATCCTTCCTTTTTATGCTAAATCCGACTATGGCATGTTCTTAAAAGAATGAGGATTCTGTGATCTAAGAATCAGACCTCAGGACTAAAAAGAGCTAGACCGTTGCTGCCAAGGGGTGGAGACACCACTGGGTGAAAACAGACCAAGCACTATCTGGGGTTGTCCTTACCTGTGTAAGAGAAAACATGGCATTTTCCATCTAAACTGTAAGGTTGCAAATGTTCGCAGGGATATAGAGAAAGGGAACCTTCATTTACTGTTGGTGGGAATGTAAATTGGTGCAGCCACCATTGAAACCTGCAGTATGGAGGTTTCTCAGAATAACCAAAAATACAACTACCCTATGGTCCAGCAGTTCCACTTCTGGGTACATATCTGAAACAGACCAAAAACACTAATTCAAAGAGAGAAGCGCATCCCAGTGTTGTTTAGAATAGCCTTGTTTATAATTGCCAATATGTGGAAGCAACCAAAGTGTCCATCAGCAGATGAATGGATAAAGCAGGTGTGCTACCTAAAGACAATGGAATATTGAAGTGAAGTGAAGTTGCTCAGTCGTGTCTGACTCTTTGCGACGCCATGGACTGTAGCATACTACACTCCTCCATCCATGAGATTTTCCAGGCAAGAGTACTGGAGTGGGTTGCCATTTCCTTCTCCAGAGGATCTTCATGACCTAGGGATTGAACCCAGGTCTCCCGCACTGTAGGCAGACACTTTACCACCTGAGCCACCAGGGAAGTCCCAATGGAATGTTCAGTTCAGTTCAGTTCAGTCGCTCAGTCGTGTCCAACTCTCTGCGACCCCATGAATCACAGCACGCCAGGCCTCCCTGTCCCTCACCAACTCCCAGAGCTCACTCAGACTCACGTCCATCGAGTCAGTGATGCCATCCAGCCATCTCATCCTCTGTCATCCCCTTCTCCTCCTGCCCCCAATCCCTCCCAGCATCAGAGTCTTTTCCAATGAGTCACCTCTTCGCATGAGGTGGCCAAAGTACTAGAGCTTCGGCTTTAGCATCATTCCTTCCAAAGAAATCCCAGGGCTGATCTCCTTCAGAATGGACTGGTTGGATCTCCTTGCAGTCCAAGGGACTCAAGAGTCTTCTCCAACACCACAGTTCAAAAGCATCAATTCTTCTGTGCTCAGCTTTCTTCACAGTCCAACTCTCACATCCATACATGACCACTGGAAAAACCATAGCCTTGACTACATGGACCTTAGTCGGCAAAGTAATGTCTCTGCTTTTGAATATGCTGTCTAGGTTGGTCATAACTCTTCTTCCAAGGAGTAAGCGTCTTTTAATTTCATGACTGCAATCACCATCTGCAGTGATTTTGGAGCCCCCCAAAATAAAGTCTGATACTGTTTCCCCATCTATTTCCCATGAAGTGATGGGACCAGATGCCATGATCTTCGTTTTCTGAATGTTGAGCTTTAGGCCAACTTTTTCACTCTCCGCTTTCACTTTCATCAAGAGGCTTTTTAGTTCCTCTTCACTTTCTGCCATAGGGTAGTGTCATCTGCATATCTGAGGTGATTGATATTTCTCCCGGCAATCTTGATTCCAGCTTGTGTTTCTTCCAGTCCAGCGTTTCTCATGATGTACTCTGCATAGAAGTTAAATAAGCAGGATGACAATATACAGCCTTGACGTGCTCCTTTTCCTATTTGGAACCAGTCTGTTGTTCCAGGTCCAGTTCTAACTGCTGCTTCCTGACCTGCATACAGATTTCTCAAGAGGCAGGTCAGGTGGTCTGGTATTCCCATCTCTTTCAAAAGATATAAGCATCTGAATGCAGAGTTCCAGAGAATAGCAAGAAGAGATAAGAAAGCCTTCTTCAGTGATCAATGCAAAGAAATAGAGGAGAAGAACAGAATGGGAAAGACGATCCAGAGAGATGATATGGGGTGGGAGGTGGGAGAGGGTTCAGGATTGGGAACTTATGTACACCCGTGGCAGATTCATGTCAATGTATGGCAAAACGAATACAGTATTGTAAAGTAAAATTAAGTAAAAATAAAAATTAAAAAAAAAAGAAAATTAGAGATACCAAGGGAACATTTCATGCAAAGATGGGCTCGATAAAGGACAGAAATGGTATGGACCTAACAGAAGCAGAAGATATTAAGAAGAGGTGGCAAGAACACACAGAAGAACTGTACAGAAAAGATCTTCACGACCCAGATAATCATGGTGGTGTGATCACTAATCTAGAGCCAGACATCCTGGAATGTGAAGTCAAGTGGGCCTTGGAAAGTATTGCTATGAACAAAGCTAGTGGAGGTGATGGAATTCCAGTTGAGCTGTTTCAAATCCTGAAAGATGACGCTGTGAAAGTGCTGCACTCAATATGCCAGCAGATTTGGAAAACTCAGCAGTGGCCACAGGACTGGAAAAGGTCAGTTTTCATTCCAATTCCAAAGAAAGGCAATGCCAAAGAATGCTCAAACTACCGCACAATTGCCCTCATCTCACATGCTAGTAAAGTAATGCTCAAAATTCTCCAAGCCAGGCTTCAGCAATACATGAACCGTGAACTTCCAGATGTTCAAGCTGGTTTTAGAAAAGGCAGAGGAACCAAAGATCAAATTGCCAACATCCATTGGATTATGGAAAAATGGAATATTACTCATCCATAAAAAGAATGATATTTTGCTATTTGCAACAAAATGGATGAACTTAGACAGTATTATGCTAAGTGAAATAAGTCAGACATAGATACTATATGATATCACTTATACGTGGAATCTAAAAAGTACAAAAACTAGTGACTATAACAAAAATGAAGAGACTCACAGATATAGAGGACAAAATAGTTGTTGCTGGTATGGAGAGAGAGGGGGGAAGGGGCAATTAGAGGTAAGAGAGTAAGAGATACAAATTATTAGGTATAAAATAATTTATAAGAATATATCATACAATGCAAGGAATATAGCCAGAATTTTATAATAACTCTAAATGGAGCATGTGAAGTGAAGTTAGAGTTGCTCAGTTGTGTCCAACTCTTTCTGACCCCATGAACTATACGGTCCATGGAATTCTCCAGGCCAGAATACTGAAGTGGGTTGCAGTTCCCTTCCCCAGTGGATCTTCTCAACCCAGTAGTCGAACCAGGGTCTCCTCCATTGTAGGTGGATTCTTTACCAACTGAGCTACCAGGGAAGCCCATAAATGGAGCAAGACAATTTTTAAATGTTATGTGTTATAAATGGAGCATAACATTTAAAAATTGTGAATCACTGTATGTACACTTATATAATTTGGAAAGCAACTATACTTCAATAAAAATAAATAGTAGGCTTACATTATTTCAGATTCAAACCTTGATTTTTTTCCAAGAAGACATGAGATTTAGTTATATATATATATATGGTGCTTAGTAGGAAAAAGAAAAAAGGTATGGTGCAAAATGAGGCACTGAGAATATAAGGAGACCAAGACATGGAGAAAGAAGAATTTCAGTTCAGAAAACTTTCATATTAGTCCTGGATGTTTGATCTTAGCCAAGAATGTTATCTGGCTGAGTATCCATATCCTTAATCTGTAAAAAGGAGTTAAACAAGTACCCATTTTATAAAATTATTAGTAGGATTAAATTGCAAGGTGATGATGAAAATCTTTGTTTTCTGGGGTTTTTTTAGTGTTTATTTATTTGTCTGCATCGGGTCTTAGTTGTGGCATGCGGGATTTTTGTTGAGGCAGGCAGGCACGTTGGTTTAGTTGCCCTTCAGCATGTGGGATCTTAGTTCCCCAATCAGGGGTAGAACCCAAGTCCCCTGCATTGGAAGACAGATTCTTAACCACTGTACTACCAGGGAGGTCCCTGAAATCCTTTGTAAATTGATTTATTTCTCCCTATCCTCTTCTCTCTAAACCAAGAGTACACAAAGAAAGCCTTAAGATGTCAACCAATATCCTTTCCTCTGAAAGTGAAAGTCGCTCAGTTGTGTCCAGTTCTTTGCGACTGCATGGGCTATACAGTCCATGGAATTCTCCAGGCCAGAATACTGGAGTGGGTAGCCGTTCTCATCTCAAGGGGATCTTCCCAACCCAGGGATCTAAGCCAGGTCTCCTGCACTGCGGGTGGATTCTTTACCAGCTGAGCCACTGAGTCTGATGAAACCTCAGCTCAAGAATTCTATTTAAGTGTGAACTTTTGCAGGGACTAATACCATGTATCTTCCTACTTTTCCCATTTCGACTTCGTGTTTATGGTGGTGTCCTAAGACCACTCCTTGGGATGAGCTCTCTGCATCCACTTTATTTCTCTGAAAGGACCTCTCTATCCTAGACTCAGCTGAGCTTATCTCTCTGCTGTCCTTTAGCACCCATTGAAATGTTGCTCAGCGTATATATACCTCTCACAAAGTATGTTAGCTTTATCTAGCTGCTGTAACAAATTACCCTAAACTCAGTGGCTTGAAACAAAGCCCATTTACCGTCTCACAGTTTTGTAGGCCCAAAGTCTGGATAAGCTCAGCTGCTTTCTCTGAGCCAACAGAGCCAACATTAAGTTGTGTTACTTAATGGAAACTCTAGAGGAGAATCTATTTTCAAACTCATTCAGGTTATTAGAACAACTCAGTCTCATGTGGTTGTAGGACTATGGTCCCTATTTCCTTGCTGACAGCTGCCCAAAGGTCATGCTTAGCATTCTTAGCTTCAAGAGATCATCTGCTTGGTGTGTGGCTTCCTTCAAAGCCAGAAATGCTGGGTTGAATCCTTCTCACTCTTCAAAGCTCTCTGCCTCATCTCCTCTTTGCTTTCCTTTTCTGACACACCTCTCTGATTCCAGCCAAAGTTTCTATAATTTTAAGGACTCAAATGATTAGGTTGGGCCCACCCAATAAACCAGAATCATCTCCTTATTTTAAGGCCTTTAGTTTTAATCATATCTTCAAAACTCCTTTCCATCGATGACTAGATTAGTGTTTGATTGAACAATCAGAGGAATGAAATTTGGGAGGAGAGTATCTTCTGGAAGTAACACAGAGAAACCACACAGAGATTTCCATGATCATCCTCATCCAAGTTTTGCAGAACTGAGCAGTTTCTCACTGGTCATTGGCTTTCTGTTTTGCGAAACAGAAGACCTACAAACAACCTGTTCTGCCCTTTTCTTAACCAATGCAAACCAGGAAGATGCCTCTTTCATCTTGGAATGCAGAGATAGTAAAACGGTAACCTGTTTTTTAAACCCTTGCTTTGTCATATACGACCTGGAGTTCCAAACCCATCCACAGATCCTTTGCTTCATCTGAAAAATGGGACTCAACAAAACTAGTTATCTCTCAGGGCTTCCATGAAGATTAAGGTGAAGCTAGTGATATAAAAGCACTTGATATAATGGTGAGCTATTTGTAAATGACAATGTTTATCATTATACCTCTTTAGAATAACTTGATATAAATAGCACACAGTACAAGGAAACACATTAGTGTGATAATAACTGTACATAATATTAATCATTTAAATTTCTACCCGCTCATAAACATACATACACACATGCTTACAAAAATGTATGGACACAACAGCTCCTAACCTGAAATCTTTTTAAATGTTTACTATAATTTTATTATTTTAAAAATATTTTATTTATTTATTTATTTGGCTCACTCAGTCTTAGTTGCATCATGAGGGATCTTCAGTTGCAGAGTACAAACTCTTAGTTGGGGCCTATGAGATCTATTTCCTCACCAGGGGTTGAATTGAGGCTCCCTGCCTTGGGAGCATGGCATCTGAGCCAGTGGACTACCAGGGAAGTCCCCTATCCTGAAATCTTGACACTCGGGTTATTTGTGATCAGTCGTGGAACAGGACAAAAGTAGTTTGACATTCAAAATATATGTTCAGATTCTTGACATTCAAATAATATAACATGTACAGCACTGGGAAGCCTTACATTCTGCAAAATTATGTACTAAAATAGTAAGAGAGTGAAACACACAAGAGTGAAGTAAGCCACTTAGCATCTATGTAACATTTTATCTACAGCACTGACAGAAGAATGAAGAAAGCTTTTAACCAAAATATAAGCCAAACCAGCATGTGAAATTGCTAATGCATAAGGAAATATTACTGTTAAATGTAAGATCCAAAAAATGAAGATAATGATAGAAAAAAGTTTTTTAAGTGATGGTAGAGGCTGCTAGGTTTGGAGACAAGGACCAACATGTAACTATATAATAAGGCATAACTATATATAAGGCACAAATATATAATAAGAACTTCTGAGATAGAGTACGTGGCCAGTACAAGATGATGCTCAGGTTTATATATCCATTATCTATTGTAAAACAAACCCCAAATATAGTGGCTTAACAACAATTTATTATTTGCAGGAATTCTGCAGGTCCACTGAGTGGTTTTACAGATCTGAGCCAGGCTTGGTTGACTCACTGGTGTGTCTTAATCAGTTAGCAGATCATCAACAGTCTGGCTGATTTAAGGAGACCTCAAATGAGATAACTCTTCTCTGCTTCAAGTGATTTTTCGTTCTTCAGTAGATTAGTCTAGGCTCACTCACATATTAGTCACATTGTTTTCAGAGAATAAATGGAATTATGCAAGATCCCTTGAGGCCTAGCCTTGGAAATGGCTACGGTTACTTCTGCTACCACTGACTGGCTAAAGCAAGCCAAAAAGCCATTCCAGGTTCAAGGGGCATGGAAACAGACTTCTGCTCATGCTGGAGGGAGCGCCGAAATATAAAACTGACATTGCAAAGATATGGATACAGCATGAGGGGTGATGGAGAATTGGGCTCAGTTTTTAAAAATATATCTTTGTGTGGCTGCGTGGGGTCTTAGGTGCAGCACGGGGAATGGGTGCATGGACTGCAGTTGGGGTGCAGGGGCTCAGGAGCTGCAACACAGGCTTACTTGCTCCACAGCCTGTGGGACCCCAGTTCTGTGACCAGTGACTGAACCCATGTCCCCTCCACTGCAAGGTGGATTCTTAACCACTGGACTACCAAGGATGTCCCTGGGTTCATTTCTTGCAACCCATAAATCAACAAGTCAACAGGTCTGGGATATACAATATAACAATATTATATTCCTTTATCTGGATTCTTCTGTGGCCGCTAGGTGGTATGAAACACTAATGAACTAGAAAAAAAAAATATATATATATATATATATATATATCACATATGAAAAAGCTCTACCTCTATGTTTTGTTGGCAGTATTCCTTTATTTATAATCACATATGGGCTAATTCAGATTATAAAAACATATGTTGTAGCAGAACAGATCACCAAGGTTTGTAAATGATTTGTTTTACTAAACACATTTCAAGGAAGTTTCAAGATTATCCGCACAGTTAAGAACCATCTCTCTTACTTGCATTCCACTACATTTCCTTGACTTGGGAACAGACACGTGAAGTTTACAGCCTGAGCAGAGATTCCCAACCTCAACACAATTGAGGTTGATGTGTTAATGTTTTGAGCCAGATAACTTTGCTGTGTGGAATCGTTCTGTGTGTTACAAGGCGTTTAGCAGCATCTGCCCACTAGCATGCTTCCCAGGTTGATAGTGAAAGTGAAAGTTGCTCCACCATGTCCGACTCTTTGTGACTCCATGGACTATATAGTCCATGGAATTCTCTGGGGAAGAATACTGGAGTGGGTAGATGTTACCTTCTCCAGGGGATCTTCCCAATCCAGGAATTGAACCTGGATCTCCCACACTGCAGGCAGATTCTTTACCAGCTGAGCCACAAGGGAAGCCCATGCTTCCCAGGTTCAGAAAACCAAAAATATCCCCAGACACTGCCAAATGTCTCCTGGGATGGGTGGGAGAGATGGGGGTAGGGTGGGAACACAATCACCACTCCCCATTGAAACCCACTGGACTAATAGCATCCGGAAATGTACATAACCCACAGCCTATTGTAATTACATCACAACTATGCATTAGCTTCTGAAAATGTGTCCTCAGGTAAATATCATCCATTAATATGTTATAGGAATGGAAAATTGAGGATTATCTGCTTGAGAAAAGCATGACTGTTTTTAGAGGAGAATAACGGTTCTCTCTGGATATTACTTTACATAGGGAGGGAGCAGTAGTCACAGCCCTGGCCTTTCCAAGTTCTATTATTTTTTTTAGGGTTTTTAAAAGGGGTTAATTAATTTATTTATTTTGGGCAGCACTGGGTCTTAGCTGTGGCACACGGGCTCTTTCATTGCTCTTCATTTCAGGACGCAGGCTTCTCTCTAATTGTGGTCCTTTAGAGCTTGAGTTGGACTGTGAAGAAAGCTGAGCACCGAAGAATTGATGCTTTTGAACTGTGGTGTTGGAGAAGACTCTTGAGAGTCCCTTGGATTGCAAGGAGATCCAACCAGTCCATTCTGAAGGAGATCAGCCTGGGATTTCTTTGGAGGGAATGATGCTGAAGCTGAAACTCCAGTACTTTGGCCACCTCATGCGAAGAGTTGACTCATTGGAAAAGGCTCTGATGCTGGGAGGGATTGGGGGCAAGAGGAGAAGGGGATGACCGAGGATGAGATGGCTGGATGGCATCACTGACTCGATGGACACAAGTCTTGAGTGAACTCCAGGAGTTGGTGATGGACAGGGAGGCCTGGTGTGCTGCGATTCATAGGGTCGCAAAGAGTCGGACATGACTGAGCGACTGAACTGAACTGAACTGAGAGCTTTAGAGCAGACAGGCTCAGTAGCTGCGGGGTGCGGGCTTTGTTGCCCCACCACCTGTGGGATCTGAGCTCCCTGACCAGGGCTCGAACCCATGTCCCCTGCATTGGAGGTTGGATTCTTAACCACGGCACTGCCAGAAAAGTCCCTCCTCTCACTCTTAAGTGATTACTGAGTTTGGAAGAGGAATCCCTCACGTGTTCCCAGTTCCTATCCATCGTCTTTACTCTTGAGAGCAAATTGCTCATTCTGCTGCTCTGCTCCTGCAGGAGTTAGGGGTTTGGGCAGCAGGCTTTATAGCCTCCAGGCAATAGAATAGATAGAGGATGAATGTTAATACAAGAAGGGTTGTAATCTAGTGCATTGGTCAAGATAATTGGTAAACAGTGAAATTTGGTTCAGGGTAAAATACTTATAAGGTGACTGAGCATTTCAGTTCAGTCAAGACACATGACTTTGGTGGCCTCAAGCAAACAAGGCAACTGGCTTTTACAGTTGTTTGGTTAACTTTTACCAGTTTTAACCAGGGAAGATGGCATTAGGCCTTAAGCGATTGCCTGTAGGATTTTGTCCATTATGGGATGTTACAGCTTAAGGCATCTTTGTCCCCGGGCAAGTGGCTTATTTTTTTTTTTTATAGGAACAACTGAATGTGCTACATCTGAAGGAAAAAGCATTGACCTGCTTATTTTAAGCAAAAGTAAACGGTCAGCACAAATGAGAGTTGCAGGCTTCAGCAAAGAATTATGCCTCTTCTCTTAGGAAGTGTATAGACTTCTGTCCCAGAAATGGTACAGGGAAAGGTCCTCAAGGAAGATTTGGGGCCTCAGGCCCAGCAAAGATGGAGGTGGTCCTGAGTCCACCAGAGAGACAGCAGTTATAGCACCAGGATTAGCAGAGATACAGGCTACAGGGACCACTATGGGTCAGAGCTGGTCAATTTCAGATGAAAGCAAATCCTTTCTTCTCGAGAAGGAGGTTCCTTTAGGCCTGAGCAGTTTCATACCACAATGGGCCAAGCATGAAAATATTTGCATATAGCAGCATATTGATTCTTTGTCATTAGAATCATACTCTGATGATTCTAATACTCATACTCATCTCAGAACCACAGAGACAGAAACACCGGGCTTAAACAGGAAATAGCAAGGAACAATTTTCCAGTGTATCAGATAGAAAAAAGAGGTACCTTCTAAGTGACAGGGGCTGCCAGGAATATATTTTTCTAACTATGCAAAAGAGCAGCAATGCCTCAAATGCCACATGTAAGAGTGCTTTTTGCCCCTATCATCTAGTAAATTAAAAATACCAAAAGTAACCTCCTGGGACTTCCCTGGTGGGCCAGTGGTTAAGAATCCACCTTCCAATGCAGGGGACAAAGGTTCAATCCCTAGTCAGAGAACCAAGATCCCACATGTCATGGGGCAGCTAAGCCAGCACACTGCAAATAGAGAACAGCCCATGTATTGCAATAAAGACCCAGTGCAGCCAAAAACATTTTTAATAAAAAAAAATAAAAATAAAAAGAGTAACCTCCCAGTTAAGTTTTTAAGACATGGGTCATAGATTTTGGACAAGATACCAGAGACTGGCTTTGTCTCTAGAGCGAAAGGAAAATTTTTTTACACCATCTTTCCTCCACCGTATAGATCCTACAAAGTCCATGCTGTCACGCTTGGCAACATTACATTCATAATTCTGTCTGGAATTACTCCTCTAGAGGCTGGAATTGGATCATTTTCAAAATTTCTTGGATTTGGATCAGGGCTGTGATGATCATATGTCTTACTAACTCTGAATTTCTGAAAAGGGATGCTCTTAAGACATTGTATTGAACAGGTGACGATGGGCCCACAGCTATTCCAATGGAAGGCCGTTTGGGCTTCACAACTGAAGGAATCTTAACTCCAACAGGCACAGATCATTCCCTGAATATGATATTAACTTAGGCAATGATTAAGGCCAGAGAATTTTATTTCCAAATTTAATCCTTTAGAACTTTAACATCTTTGAGCTTTCACCTGCTAAGAGGCTGGAGCCTCAAAATTTATTTTCTACTCTGAATTGAGAAACATTTTTATCCAAATTTGTGGCACTTCGTTTTTGGCATTTTATTGTTAGAGCATTATAATATGGCTACGTGAACTCTTTGAAGAACCAATTGACTATGCTGGACAAAATAGCTGGATAATTTGCAGTGGGAAATAACGACCTTGACATGAAGTTAATATGTTGTTTGGATCAATTTCAGAACCTTCTAGGGTCAAATATGCACTGTCTACTGTGGTTTTAAAGCTACATTCAAAGAATTAGTGGTTGATAATTTGAAAATATCCTCATAATATTGGGAAGGAGACTGTCATAAGAGATGGCAGATATGCATGTGTTAGGGAGATAGTTATACCACAGGTTGGTCAGCAGCTAATTATGAAGTCTGCTGTGTTAAAAGAAAAAAAGTTGGGGAATGTAGGGGTGGAGAGGAATGCATCTTCTCTGGTTCCGATGTTTCCCACCAAGAGGAGGAAGCTCTGTCACAGGAACACCACTGCATCCTTCCTCCTTCTCAGGCAACCCTCCCCAGAGAGGAGGAGGAGGATCGACTTTATCGGAAAACTTGGGAAGAGTAAAGTGAGTGAGCTTGGCTCAGCGTCTACCTTTCTTTTGAGGGATGATCTTGTCTGCAGATTTCATGCACTCACGATTGCCCTTAGTCTCTATACAAGCCTAACAGGAAAAGCCCTGCTAGTGTTGGTGGGGAGGAAAGTGGATGGGACGCCACCCTTAGGGGTCCGGCAGTACTTCTCGCAGGACGGGCACCACTGCTGACTCTGAGATTCTTTACTGGAAACCTATTTGCTTGTAAATATAAGCCATATTTCCCAGTGTATTCTTCTTCAGTAATAACGATGATGTTTTGGTCACTCACTTAGGGGTTTCCTGGTGGCTCAGTGGTAAAGAATCTGCCTGCCAATGCAGGAGGGGCAAGAGATGCGGGTTCAGTCCCTGGACTGGGAAGATCCCCTGGAGAAGGAAATGGCAGCCCACTCCAGTACTCTTGCCTGGAGAATCCCATGGACAGAGGAGCCTGGTGGGCTACAGTTCATGGGGTCACAAAGAGTCATTCACGACTGAGCAGCTAAAACAACAATACAATTTACCTTAATTAGCATTATTTTGGAACAGTTCAGAACTCAGAGAAATAAAGAGAGGTGCAATTTATTGTACCTTCTCAATTTCCCAAAAACGGAAAATGGTTTTTTTCTTGTTATGCTTTATGGCTTGTCTTTTTTTATGTTATTAATTTGGTTCCCAGATCCTTACTATTTTAGCCTCCACAGTAAACTGTGGTGTCCCCAGTATCCATATCCCTTTCTTCCTTTCAGTCACTCACTGGTAAAGTTTGGCTGGGCTCATGGTATCTAAATAACAGCTACGCTTCCCAGGCTCCTGTCCTTTGAGGTGTTGACTGTGACTGAGATATGGTAATATGATCAAAGGGATGTGAGCAGAGGTAACATGGACACTTATGAGGTCTGTGTCATAGGAAAGAAGTTTTTTGTACTAAACATCTTTTTCATAGACTCAGACATTGAAATAGTGGTGGTGGTCCACCTCCAACCGTGACACATAGACCATAACGCATCCCAGCCAGCAGTGTGGCTCAAAGCTGCAGTACACAAAGAGATAACACAATCATAACACATCATAACACAATCCAAAGCGCTGCTTTCTTCACTAAGAAAATCTGGCTAAGAAAATAAAAATTATCTGAACAAAGCCATGTGTTTAGTCATACAATTGTTTGGCATAATGGTGCAAGCTTCTTATCCCATTGTAGACCAAAGAGTTGCTGGACCATATTTGAGTAGAATTTCCCAAGAGGATGGCATAGCAATGTAGCTGAAGAAATCTGGTTCCTAGAAGAGCATGCGTAGCAGAGGCATCCTATTCCCAGGGAATACAGCTGGGACCTTTTCATGGGAGAGTTTAAAAAAAAAATCCCTTTTCTTTAAGCTTATGTTGTTTTGTGTGTTAGCCACTCAATCATGTCCGACTCTTTGCGACCCCATGGCTGGTCTCCATTAAGACAGCTGAGCTAATCCTAACCAATGCCTCTGTCAGCTACCCTCCTCCCATTAGTCTTGTGCTTTGCACTTCATCTCTAGGCAGATCCTTAAACCTAGCCCTGTTTCATCAATGTCCTACGGAAATATATGGAACACGTCTTTTGACTCCCTCTTTACTTTTTTTTCCTATCAACTTTGACATGAGTATTTGGGTAAAGAAGGAGAAGAATAAAAGTTGACTCAGATCACAATAACAATACAAAAATTATGGGGACTTCCCTGGTGGTCCAATGGATAGGAATTCAGCTTGCAATGCAGGGGATGGTGGTTCGATGCCTGTTCAGGGAACTAAGATCCCATGTGCCACCGAGCAGCTAAGGCTGTGTGCCACAGCTAATGAAGCCCGTGCACTCTGAAGCCTCCACACCACAACTAGAGGGTCCGGGGTCTGCCACAAAAGATCACATATGACACGGTGAATATCCTTTGTATCTCAACTAAGACCCAAGTAAATGAATACATATTTTTAAAAAATACAGAAATTATGATGCAGAGGACTTTTCCTACTTGCTGTTACTCAATTGCAACATAAAGTCCTCATCTCACATGACCATCATTATTCTTTGGTGTAATTGGTCACTCCTTCTCTAAGACAAATACATACACAAAGATACACACACGTTGTATCATATACAAAAGGTATCTTAAATATCTAAGGAAAGCATTTGTTAAAACAGAAATTATCACTATGAAATCAACAGTACAAAATTGATTGTTTAAATGCTGCATGGTACTCAGCTCTGATATTATCTAAGCAAGGCCTGGAGGAAGATGTCTAGGGCCTTGAGAACAAATGACTTCATATGGTCCTTGATTTATGAATTTATTATTATTATTAAATCATAAAAATTTTAGACAGCCAAAGTATTAGTCACTCAGTGTCCAACTCTTTGCAACCCCAAGGACTGTAGCCCTCCAGATTCCTCTGTCCATGGGATTCTCCAGGCAAGAACATTGGAATGGATTGCCATGCTCTCCTCCAGGGGATATTCCTGACCCAGGGATCCAACCTGGGTATCCTACATTGGCAGGCAGATTCTTTACCACCTGAGCCACCAGGGAAGCCCCAAGAAGGCAAGTCAAAATAATTCAACCTACAGAGCAAGTAGCTTTAGAGTCTCAGAGAAACATATCTGTGCTGGAAAATTTTCATTATCCAAAGTAGGCCAAAACTATAGTGCAGAGCAGATGAATTTCTAACACATTTTCCACCCCATGTTTAGTTTTCTATTTCTTTACCTTACCATAAGTTGGTATCGTCCAGCATAAAGGAGTCTGCCTTTAGTTTGGCAATTTCATTTTTGTTCCTGTAATGACACCACAGTGGAGTCTGGAGACTCCAAGCTCAGGTGCAGCCAGGACCAGCGAATCACCCACACACTCCTAGCCTTAGCTGGCTCCCTAAGTGCGCTCTTAGCAGTGGGGAGAGCAAGCTTCGGCAAATGGATAGTGAGTGTGTTCAGAATCTGTGCCTGGGAAAGACCGCAGGAAGCAATTAGCAACATCCTTATGAAAGTCAGCTGGAGGCTGTGGGCACCCAGCCTGATGTGTCACAGGATCAAGAGAAGATATACAATGGATATGTGACCAGATACGCACTATCACTAATCATCAGGGAAATGCAAATCAAAGCCACAGTGCAGCGTCACTCACACTTGGTAGAACAGCTGTTATCGAAAAGACAAGAGACAGCAAGTGCTGGTAAGGATGTGGAGAAAATAGAGCCTTCTATACTGTTGGTGGGAATGTAGATTGGTGCAGCCACTATTGAAAACAGTAAGGCAGTTCCTCAAAAAATTAAAACAAGAACTGCCATGTCATCCAGTAGTCTCACTTCTGGATGTATATTTAAGGGAAATAAAATCAAGATCTCAAAGAGATATCTGTACTCAGGGTCACTGCAGCATCAATTCACAATAGCCCAGATAGGGAAATAACCTAAGTGCCCAAGAACAAGTGGATAGGGAGGATGTGGTGTATATACACAATGGAGTCCTCGGCCATAAGAAGAAGGAAACCAATGTTTCATGACAACATGGACGAAACTATATTGCTATGGGAAAGAAGTCAGGCAGAGAAAGAAAAATACCATGTGGTATCCGTTATAGGTGGGATCTAAGAAAAGCCAGACTTGCAGAGAGAGCAGAATAATGGTTGCCAGAGGCTGAGGAAGAGAGAAATGGGGAGATGCGGATCAAAGGGTCCAAACTTCCAGTTAAAAGATAAGTCCTGGGGATCTGATGTCCACGTGGTAACCATGGTTACCGGTACTGTATTATATAACTGACATTTGCTAAGGGAGTAGACCTTAGCCGTTCTTACCACACACACACAAGGGTGATTACATGAGGTGCTGGAGGTGTTAACCCCTTGGTGGTAGTTATTTCACAATAGATAAGTGTATCGAATCATCACAATGTACACTTTAAATGCACGCAACCTTCCTGTCAATTATATCTCAGTAAAGCTGGAACAAAAAAAGAGATTCAAAATGACAAGACTGAGAGGAAGTGGCAGCGGAAATCGGCTCTCAGAGACGACAGCTGAACAGAGCTGGCCTGGAGTAAAGCCAGTATGGCATTCCACTTGGAAGCATGGCTTAAGGGGACACCAAAAATCACAATAATCTTGAGGAGTAACATTTCAATAGAATACTTTAAAAATTAAAATGCAAATATAAAAAATCCACAATGAACAAAGTATCAAAACATTTTTTAATTTTTAAAAGATTTTTCTTGATAAGCATTAAAAAATCTTTGTTGAATTTGTTACATTACTTGTATTATGTTTTGGCTTTTTGGTTGAGAGGCATATGGGATCTTAACCTCCCAGTCTAGGAACAAATGTGCACCCCTGCATTGGAAGGCAAGTTCTTAACCACTGGACTGCCAGGGAAGTCCCAACATCAAATTTTAAATAAAAACAGGTTCCAACCTTATACTTGTACTGCCATACCTCATTTGCCGCATCCTAGCCCTCATTCTCCTGGATTTTATCTTTATTTAAAATTCTGACATTTTTGTTCACAATAGAATTTTTTGTATTAACTTTGATTCTTAAAAATTTTGCGTTGAAATATTAGTTGTCCTGATTACTGAATCTATTGGTGCCCTCTCACATTTTACACCTGTAGGCAGTGCCTCGTTTACTCCACCTAGGTCCCAGCCCCAAACTAAATTCCTTCCGTAGTCAGAACATAAACTTGCCCTGTTATTTTAGAAAAGTCATTTCTTGTTATTTATTTAATTCCATAAAATAGAAGGTTCCGACTTGACGATTTCCAACAGAGCATCTAGCTCTGACATTCTCCAGGTAGTCTGGGCGGGCACTCGGAGATGCTTGTATCATCAAGCTGAGCCTGGCAGGGGAAGTGGAGCTGCCGGGTGAAGAGGGAGAGAGAGTTGAAAGCTGACAGCTGATTCCAGGTGCCACCACTGAGCTCCATACATTTAGGGCTTTGATTTTCCTCTGCTTGCTAGAAACTGAGACAAACATTTAAGCAACGCTGGCGTGAGATGGCAAAGGACAGGATGAGTCCCTGAGCAGCAGTTAAATGTCGCTCTCGAGCCCTGGTATTTGAAACACAAATGGAGCACCCAAGTGTAGGAAGCAACAACAACTCTCTGGAGGATGCAAAAAAGGCTCGTTTTACATCCAGGGCCACCTTCCAAGGGGGCAGTCCTCAGCACTGCACAAAGTCCTTCCATCATTTCTCACTCCAGTGATGATTCCTGCCTGGTTATTGGTTTGGTTTTTCAGTTGACTAGATTTCAAGCTATTGAAAAGCAATCAGGGTGCGAGGACTAGGTCTCAGAGCTGAGCTGGAGTGAATTTAATTGGCTGTGAGATGCTCCAGCTGAGAAGGGAGGCAGGCGGGTAGTTCCAGAATACTGACCCACTGATGGAGCTGTAATGAGGCAGGAAGAACATGGCTTCAAGGGTGCTTCCAAATGGGATTCTTTTGTTGAAATGAAGTCAGGAAAAGCAGGAGAGAGCCCTTCAAATTGTGTTTTCATGCTTGAAAATGACAACGGCTACCACTAATACGTGTCTGTGAATTGGAGGGAATCTGGACGAATGTGCAGCTCAGAATATGTGGGAAAGTGACCCTCAGGCCTAACACACCTTTTCAGTTTTTCTATCTTGTCGCTTCCACTCTTGCCGGTAGGACGAGGTAACATGAACAAAATGTGTTTTTGTCAGTAAGGGAATTGAAAGCTAGTGGCTTCTTCTTGTTTCAGATCTATAGACATGGAATGAAAGGCAAGCAATATTTCAGCAAAGCAAAGGCATAATCATATTCTAGTGTGTGGAGGGGGTGCTTCCCAGGTGGCGTTAGTGGTAAAGAACCTGCTTGCCAATGCAGGGGACATAAGAGATACAGGTTCAATCCCTGGGCCGGGAAGATCCCCTGGAGAAGGAAATGGCAACCCATTCCAGTATTCTTGCCTGGAGAATGCCATGGACAGAGGAGCCTGGTGGTCCACATTCCATGGGATCACAAAGAGTCAAACACGACTGAGCGATGGACACATTCACTTTTCACTTCTAAACTGAGTCAGAGGTCAAAATAAACCTGATAATAAAAAGGACAAAGAAATACCAAGGAAAGAAAATGTAGGGAGCATTCAGTATCCCTATAATGTATTATCAACAATGACAAACAATACAAAAATGTGTTTAGATAGTCAGAGAAATAGGAAAATTAATCCATAATCAAGCAAGAAAATAAGTCAATAGACACAGATACCAAGATAATCCAGTCATTAGAATTAGCATAAAAAACATTTAAAAGAAGCTAATGCGAAATACGCTCATGGACCTAAAGATGATTATAATGAGAGAACATGTGGAGAAGCTAAACAGCAAAAATAGAAATAAACCCTAAAGAAATAATCAAATAGAAATTTTAGAACTGAAAAACCATAATCTGGATGTCGAAATTTATGGTGGTTTAGTTGCTAAGCCGTGTCCGACTCTTTGCAGCCACATGGACTGCAGCCCACCAGTCTCCTCTGTCCAGGGGATTTTCCAGGCAAGAATACTGGAGTGGGTTGCCATTTCCTTCTCCAGGGGATCTTCCTGATCCAGGGATTGAATCTGAGTCTCCTGCTTGGCAGGGGGATTCTTTACCACTGAGCCCATAGAAATTCATACATGGGGCTTAAAAGCAGGCTTGATATTGCAAATTCAGGGGTCAGGAACAAATTAGTAGAAATTCTCCAACCTTGAGAATAAAAGGGGAAGAAAGGCCAAACAATGAACAAAACCTTTGTAGAGAAACCAAGTTCTATCTTCAAGGGATAGCTCTTTTTTTTTTTTCCTTTTAGCAGCACTCCACGGCATGTGGGATTTTAGTTCCCTGACCTGGGGTTGAACCCATACCCCCTACATCCTTAGCCCAGAGTCTATTGGACCACCAGGAAAGTTCCAAGGGATGATTGCTTGTATTGGTTCAGTGTTTCACTTTTATAAGCACCGTCCCATTTAATTCTCACAATAACTCTGTAAGTACCATTCTTTCTATTTTGTAAATGGGAAAATTGAGACCAAAAAGTGTGACTTGCCCAAGTTCCAAGGCAGGATTTAAGTCCAGATGTTCAGAACCTCATCCGCTTTACTTTCCTTATGAGTTCCTCTTTGGTGCCAGATCCTCACTCTTTAGTATCTTTTATTCCCTGTCTGCGTATGTAACGTTCCCAAAACTCAGAACCTCCACTTCCATCTGGAGGTCTCCACAGGAGAGCCCACAGTCAACCATTACCTCCACCTTCCCCGAAATTTATCTCCCTGGCACTGACTTATTAAGAATAAAGTTGTCAGAGCCAATGAAGGAGATATCTTGGTAACCTGACAGCCTATTCCAGACTGATTTCTATTGTGAGAAGTTATTAAATGATCTTGCAGTGCTGTTTCACCTTCACATAATTTAACTGGGATAAGACAGATGTAGCTCCCACCTTATAAGACACTGTATTAAAAGCTTATATTGCATACATTATTAATTTTTCATTTGAGCATTCATTATATTTATGGTAGGCACATTGCCAGATGCAGGGAATAATACCAGAGTGTATAAGACCCCTGCTTTCATTAAAATGTATAGTTATATTCAATCTAATTTAATCTTCAAGTTTAGTCTATCTCTGTCAGGGAGGAATCATTATTCTC
The DNA here is from genome assembly GCF_023091745.1 of Budorcas taxicolor. Taxonomy (NCBI): domain Eukaryota; kingdom Metazoa; phylum Chordata; class Mammalia; order Artiodactyla; family Bovidae; genus Budorcas; species Budorcas taxicolor. The sequence continues at coordinate 8,236,078 of NC_068934.1, read as the reverse complement.
ACTTTACAGATTCAAAAACTGAGCCTTGCAGAAGCTTGACCTGCTTAAAGTAATATAGAGAGTAAATAAATATAGCCCAAATGCAAACCCAGCTGTATCTGATTCAAAATCAGGTGCTGTTAAGAACTCTCCTTGTTAATGATCTCAAAAAGATGATGAAAATGGCAAAATAAAAAATTTTAAAGTATAAATCACGATGAGAATGTAGCCAGGCTAGTCTTGATAATAATTATCACCTAGGTCAGCATCTACTGGGTGCTTTTTCTACACCTTTCATATACATTGTCTCTCATAGCCCTTCAAAATAACATCACGGTGTAGACTCCCAAAGGCACGAGTGGTAAAGAGCATGCCTGCCAATGGAAGAGACATAAGAGAGTTTGATCCCAGATTGGGAAGATCCCCTGGAGGAGGGCGTGGCAATCCACTCCAGTATTCTTGCCTGGAGAATCCCATGGACAGAGGAGCCTGATAGGCTTTAGGCCATGGGGTTGCAAAGAGTCAGACACGGCTGGGCAACTTAGAGGGCACACACGCAGATATTACAGTTCTCATGTATACATTGGGAAACCACAGTTCAGAAGGATCCAGGAATTTCTCTCAAAGTCAGATAGTAAATAACTAGAATGCCTGGGATTCAAGCATAGGCCTGCCTAACTCCAAGTCTTGATTTTTACTAAGACACACTGTCATGCTTGGTCCTGCTTGTCCAAGTCCCAAGCACTAGGGGCACACTCCCTTCCTCCACTTCCTTTCCAGACTCCACACTCCCTGTCCTTAAAGTATGTCAAACTAAGATTCACCCGAGACAGATGACACAGCACTGGATTTGGAATCAGAGATTCCCACCCTGATCCTAGTCCTGCCACTACCCTTGGCAAAGGGCCTTTCCCTCCCTGGGTCTCACCAGTTTTCTAGTCTGGTAATCTGGTCACCAGGGCTTCCCTGGTGGCTCAGAAGGTAAAGAATCTGCCTGCAATGCAGGAGACCTGGGTTCGATCCCTGGGTAAGGATGATCCCCCTGGAGAAGGGGAAATCTACCCACTCCAATCTTCTTGCCTGGGAAATCCCATGGACAGGGGAACGTGGAGGGCTACAGTCCATGGGGTTGCAAAGAGTTGGACATAACTAGGCAAGTAGCATTCTGTTTTCACATTCAATCTAGTGGCCAAGAGGTATGGAGCAGGCATAGAGAAACCTCTAGACTGTGACCTACTGATTTATGAAGTTGATGATCAGCCAGGAGCCGATCAACTCCTCAACTGAGGCAGGAACAGAGAGAGTTACCATGTTGTTCACATCCTTGGAAGGACGCCAAGGGAGGCACCTTTCAGTGTCTGTGTCAAGAGAGGGGACCAGCCACAAGAGAAGCCACTGCATCTGTCGGAAAGGGGCCAGAACCAGGACTGTGTGTAACTAACAGGAAGGACAGTGGTGGGGACCAAGCGTGGTAAGGAGCCTTGCGTCTTATTGAGCTTATTCTGCTAAAGTTTCCGTTAAAAATGTTTTGCTAAATAGACATTTCTCCAAAGAAGACATACAGGTGGCCAAGAAGCACATGGAAACATGCTCAGCATTGCCATTATTAGAGATATGCGAATGAAAACTCTAATGAGATATCACCTCACACCAGTCAGAATGGCCATCATCAAAACATCTACAAACAGTATGCTCTGAAGAGGATGTGGAGAAAAGGGAACCCTCATACACTGTTGGTGGGAATATAAATTGGTGCAGCCACCAGGGAGAGCAGTGTGGAGGTTCCTTAAAAAACTAAAAATAGAGCTACAATACCATCCTGCAATCCCATTCCTGGGTGTATATCCAGAGAAAACCATGGTTTACAAGGATACATGCACCCCAGTGTTCATTGCAACACTGTTTACAGTAACAAAGACATAGAAGCAACCTAAATGTCTATCGACAGAGGAATGGATAAAGATGTGGTACATATACGCAATGGAATATTATTCAGCTGTTTAAAAGAATGAAATAATGCCATTTGCAGCAACATGGATTAACCTGGAGATTATCAGACTAAGGGAAGTAAGTCAGAAAGAGAAAGACAAATGCCATATGATATGATTTATATGCAAAATCTAAAAAGAAATGATGCAAATGAACTTACAAAACAGAAACAGACTCACAGACTTAGAGAATGAACTATAATTACCAGGGTGTGAGTGGGGGGGACAGACTGGGTGTTTGATATTGACATGTACAATGTCAATGTTATATTAAAAATAGATAACCATTAGCCAGACTCATCAAGAAACAAAGAGAGAAAAATCAAATCAATAAAATTAGAAATGAAAATGGAGAGATCACAACAGACAACACAGAAATACAAAGGATCATAAGAGACTACTATCAGCAATTATATGCCAATAAAATGGACAACGTGGAAGAAATGGACAAATTCTTAGAAAAGTACAACTTTCCAAAACTGAACCAGGAAGAAATAGAAAATCTTAACAGACCCATCACAAGCATGTAAATTGAAACTGTAATCAGAAATCTTCCAGCAAACAAAAGCCCAGGTCCAGACGGCTTCACAGCTAAATTCTACCAAAAATTTAGAGAATAGCTAACACCTATTCTACTCAAAGTCTTCCAGAAAATTGCAGAGGAAGGTAAACTTCCAAACTCATTCTATGAGGCCACCATCACCCTAATACCAAAACCTGACAAAGATGCCACAAGGAAAGAAAACTACAGGCTGATATCACTGACGAACGTAGATGCAAAAATCCTTAATAAAATTCTAGCAATCAGAATCCAACAACACATTAAAAAGATCATACACCATGACCAAGTGGGCTTTATCCCAGGGGTGCAAGGATTCTTCAATATCTGCAAATCAATCAATGTAATTCACCACATTAACAAATTGGAAAATAAAAGCCATATGATTATCTCAATAGATGCAGAGAAAGCCTTTGACAAAAGTCAACATCCATTTATGATTAAAACTCTCCAGAAAGCAGGAATAGAAGGAACATAACTCAACATAATAAAAGCATATATGACAAACCCACAGCAAACATTATCCTCAATGGTGAAAAATTGAAAGCATTTCCCCTAAAGTCAGAAACAAGACAAGGGTGCCCACTTTCACTGCTACTATTCAACATAGTTCTGGAAGTTTTGGACACAGCAATCAGAGCAGAAAAAGAAATAAAAGGAATCCAAACTGGAAAACAAGAAGTAAAACACTCACTGTTTGCAGATGACATGATCCTCTACATAGAAAACCCTAAAGACTCCACCAGAAAATTACTAGAGCTAATCAATGAATATAGTAAAGTTGCAGGATATGAAATCAACACACAGAAATCCCTTGCATTCCTATACACTAATAATGAGAAAGTAGAAAAAGAAATTAAGGAAACAATTCCATTCACCATTGCAATGAAAAGAATAAAATACTTAGGAATATATCTACCTAAAGAAACTAAAGACCTATATATGGGAAACTATAAAACACTGATGAAAGAAATCAAAGAGGACACTAATAGATGGAGAAATATACCATGTTCATGGATTGGAGGAACATTCAATGCAATCCCTATCAAGCTACCAGTGGTATTTTTCACAGAGCTAGAACAAATAATTTCACAATTTGTATGGAAATACAAAAAAACCTCAAATACCCAAAGTAATCTTGAAAAAGAATGGAACTGGAGGAATCAACCTGCCTGACTTCAGGCTCTACTACAAAGCCACAGTCATCAAGACAATATGGTACTGGCACAAAGACAGAAATATAGATCAATGGAACAAAATAGAAAGCCCAGAGATAAATCCACACACCTATGGACACCTTATCTTTGACAAAGGAGGCAAGAATATACAATGGATTAAAGACAATCTCTTTAACAAGTGGTGCTGGGAAAACTGGTCAACCACTTGTAAAAGAATGAAACTAGAACACTTTCTAACACCATTCACAAAAATAAACTCAAAATGGATTAAAGATCTAAAAGTAAGACCAGAAACTATAAAACTCCTAGAGAACATAGGCAAAACACTCTCCGACATAAATCACAGCAGGATCCTCTATGATCCACCTCCCAGAATATTGGAAATAAAAGCAAAAATAAACAAATGGGATCTAATTAAAATTAAAAGCTTCTGCACAACAAAGGAAACTATAAGCAAGGTGAAAAGACAGCCTTCTGAATGGGAGAAAATAATAGCAAATGAAGCAACTGACAAACAACTAATCTCAAAAATATACAAGCAACTTATGCAGCTCAAGTCCAGAAAAATAAACAACCCAATCAAAAAATGGGCCAAAGAACTAAATAGACATTTCTCCAAAGAAGACATATGGATGGCTAACAAACACATGAAAATATGCTCAACATCACTTATTATCAGAGAAATGCAAATCAAGACCACAATGAGGTACCATTTCACACCAGTCAGAATAGCTGCAATCCAAAAGTCTACAAGCAATAAATGCTGGAGAGGGTGTGGAGAAAAGGGAACCTTCTCACAGTGTTGGTGGGAATGCAAACTAGTACAGCCACTATGGAGAACAGTGTGGAGATTCCTTAACAAACTACAAATAGAACTGCCTTATGACCCAACAATCCCACTGCTGGGCATACACACCGAGGAAACCAGAATTGAAAGAGACACGTGTACCCCAATGTTCATCGCAGCACTGTTTATAATAGTCAGGACATGGAAGCAACCTAGATGTCCATCAGCAGATGAATGGATAAGAAAGCTGTGGTACATATACACAATGGAGTATTACTCAGCCGTTAAAAAGAATACATTTGAATCAGTTCTAATGAGGTGGATGAAACTGGAGCCAATTATACAGAGTGAAGTAAGCCAGATATAAAAACACCAATACAGTATACTAACACATATATATGGAATTTAGAAAGATGGTAATGATAACCCTGAATGCGAGACAGCTAAAGAGACACAGATGTACAGAACAGACTTTTGGACTCTGAGGGAGAGGGAGAGGGTGGGGTGATTTGGGAGAATGGCATTGAAACACGTATACTATCATGTAAGAAATGAATCGCTAGTCTAGGTTTGATACAGGATACAGGATGCTTGGGGCTGGTGCACTGGGATGACCCAGAGAGATGATATGGGGAGGGTGATGGGAGGGGGGTTCAGGGTTGGGAACTCATGTACACCTGTGGTAGATTCATGTCAATGTATGGCAAAACCAATACAGTATTGTAAAGTAAAAAAATAAAATAAATTATCACAGACTGGCACACACAAAAAGAAATAGATAACCAACAAAGGTGTACAGTAGAGCACAGGGAACTTCTCAATATCCTGTAATGACCTAAATGGGAAAAGAATTTGAAAAAGATAGCTACCTATATACATATAACTGAATTGCTTTGTTGTACACCTGAAACTAACCCAACATTGTTAATCTAAAAAAACTAAAACCATAAATATAGTATTAAAAAATAAATGGTCTGAAGCCTAGACTGCTGCATCTCAGGCTGAGAACTTGAGGGAAGAAGAATTAGGAGGTCCCCCAAAGTAACCTGAGTCCTTTGTCACATGGACCCAGGCTCTAACCCAAGAATGACATGCACAGCAAATCCTAACCACCTAGGCAAGAAGCACTAAGGTTCTGAAAGCTCCATTTGTGTGCGAGAAAGAAGATTCCTTACTTTTTTATTTAGTGTACTTCTCCCACTCTACTTTCCACCCTTCTTCCGAGTCTAGTGGGTGTTGGAAGAAGCACTCTAAATCTGATCAAAGCAGTGTTTCTCCCCACTAAGCCATGGGAAGCATCTGACTTGTTAAAACTCAGAGGGAAACTCTTTTTCAATATCTACAATTTTTGAAGAATTGATGCTTTTGAATTGTGGTGTTGGAGAAGACTCCTGAGAGTCCCTTGGACAGCAAGGAGACCCAACCAGTCCATCCTAAAGGAAGTCAGTCCTGAATATTCATTGGAAGGACTGAGGCTGAAGCTGAAGCTCTGATACTTGGACCACGTGATGAGAAGAACTGACTCATTGGAAAAACACCCTGACGCTGAGAAAGACTGAAGGTGGGAGGAGAAGAGGGTGAAAGAGGAAGAAATGATTGGATGGCATCACCAACTCGATGGACATGAGTTTGAGCAAGCTTTGGAGTTGGTGATGGACAGGGAAGCCTGGCATGCTGCAGTCCATGGGGTCACAAAGAGTCCGACATGACTGAGCAAATGAACAGACTGACAATTTTAAAATAATTATTTCAAATGACCAGATACACAAAGAGGTGAATTTGTAGTCCGAGGAAGATCCCCTCTGAACTCCCAAAGCACACACACCACAAAGTTCTCAGGATCTCATTTTCCTTACTTCTAAAGTGAGGTGCTCCAGACAAATCTTATATCTAAGATTCTTTCTAGTTCTGAATTCTGTAGGTCTATTAATGCATTGGAGTTCAATTACCCCAGAATGCCTGTAGGTAATTAACTTTCTCAGAGTACCAAATATAATCCAGCAGGAAATCTTAAATAGTTATCTAATCTCAGATTCCTTTGAGAATGCCAGCTAGGAACAGGGGTAGAAAATTGGAACCAAGAAACAACAGCCGTGATATTAATTGTCTTTGCTTATCGGTCTAAAGCAGGGCTGATGAGAGCATCCTTTTTTTGCTTTAGTTCATCAGTGTCTTTTGTTTAGAGCAACTGCACGTTCAACAGCATAAAAATGGATGTTGTTTTATTTTCTGCTAATAACATCCAAGGATGTGGCTTCACGAATGCTTTGTTTCTGTTGTTTTCCAGTATTTGAAATAACTGGAACAAAAGGAAGGTTCAGAACTGTTGGAGAATGACTAACAGTGCGGAAGGCAATGCCGAGATTTTATTCTGCCTGACTCAAAACCAAAGGATCTGAAGATTGATGCCTGCACGTGTGCTCTTGCTTCAGTTGTGTCTGACTCTTTGCAGACTGTAAAGAGTCCATCCCCTATGGACTGTAGCCCGCCAGGCTCCTCTGTCCATGCAGGTTCTCGAGGCATGAATACTGGAGTGGGTTGCCATGCCCTCCTTCCCAACCCAGGGATCAAATTCAGATCTCTTATGTTTCCTGCATTAGCAGGTGGGTTCTTTACCACTAGGGCACCCTTGGAGACTGATGCCTGCCTACAGAATGCTGAGTGAAACACTAAGAAAGGAGCCCAGAACACTTAGGATGGTGAGCTGTGAAATCAGTCAAAGAGGGACTCATCCAAGGTGCTGGTGCTAAGATGGTAGAAAGAAGCAAAGTATGGCCACATCCTAGTTGCCAAGATCTCTGGAGCTTATGGTTTTCTAATGAGGGCCTTCAGTGTTCACCCTGCCCTGCTAACACCCTGTGCTGGAATAGAATAGCTATTTTTCAAGGCCATGCAATAAAGCCTTGCCAGAAAGCAGATACATTGAGATTAAAATCAATTACATGGGTAAGGTGCATAGCTCAGTTCCCTATTCATACGCCACATAGCCATGCACGATAAATAACGCCAGAATCGCAGCAGCAGCAGTGGTAAAAGCGGTCGCATTAGGAGTGGTGATTGGAGTGGTCATTGCTGCTGTTACCCTATTATTAAGTAAGAGGTGGAAGGTGAGTGCCCTGCTGGGGGCACTCTCCCATCCCGTCTTGGTCTTTGGTATCAGCCGTCAAGGACGGTGGGCGCTCCCCTAGAAGAAATGAAGGGGGTCGGAGTAAAGGTGCCAGGGGTCACAGTAGCTACTTACATACACTGTCTTATTTCTATACTTCTGCGGTAGGTCATTCCAACTCTGTGTTACGGATGAGCAAACTGAGGGTCAGGAAGTTGAAATGAGCATTCTACAAATTCATACAGTTGCTAGGGGCTTATGGGCTTTGGAGAAGGCAATGGCACCCCACTCCAGTACTCTCGCTTGGAAAATCCCATGGATGGAGGAGCCTGGTGGGCTGCAGTCCACAGGGTCGCTAAGAGTCGGACACGACTGAGCGACTTCCCTTTCAATTTCACTTTCATGCATTGGAGAAGGAAATGGCAACCCACTCCAGCGTTCTTGCCTGGAGAATCCCAGGGATGGGGGAGCCTGGTGGGCTGCTGTCTATGGGGTCGCACAGAGTCGGACACGACTGAAGCGACTTAGCAGCAGCAGCAGCTAGGGGCTTCCGTGATGGCTCAGACAGTAAAGAACCCACCTGCAATGCAGGGGACACAGGAGATGCGGATTTAATTCCCAGGTCGGGAAGGTCCGCTGGAGGAGGAAATGGCAACCCACTCCAGTATTCTTGCCTGGAGAATCCCATGGACAGAGGAGCCTGGTGGGCTACGGTCCATGGGGTCACAAAGAGTAGGACACGACTGAGCATACATGCAGCCTCCATTGACTAAGAGGTGTCACAATAGCTGCTTACATACATTGTCTATTTTCTATACTTCCGTGATAGGCAGTTTCAACTCTGTTTTACAGATGAGGAAGCTGAGGGTCAGAAAGTTGATATTAACATTCTGCAAATTCATGCAGTTGTTCAGCGGCACAGGTAGAATGAAAACCCTGAACTGCCTGGCCCCCCCACCTGCTTCATAATGCACCCTCATCTATATATATCCTCAGATTACCGAAGCGGAAATGACCTGTCTGTCGCTCACTTTACCACACAGCATTGCTATTAGGTAGGTATTGTTGGGCCTCCCAGGTGGCTCAGGGGTAAATAATCCTCGTGCCAATGCAGGAGACACAAGAGAGGTGGGTTCAATCCCTGGGTTGGGAAGATCCCCTGGAGAAGGAAATGGCAACCCATTTCAGTATTCTGGCCTGGAAAATTGCATGGATAGAGGAGCTGAGCAGGCTACAGTGCATGCGTTGCAAAGAGTCACACAGGATTGAGCACGTGCCCACGCACACACACGCACACACACACACACATGCACGCAGGTGTTGTTATCCCTGTTTGAGATCCACAACTAAAGTTTTAACTCCAGCTGTCCTCTCGTATCCCCCCAGCATCCCCACTCTGGTTGTGGGAGTCCTGCGGGTGGTGGTGGTCATCCCACACCTGCCCTCCCCAGCCCCCTTACCTACCCTGCAGACAAAACTGGCTCTGTGTGCTAAGTCACTTCAGTCGTGTCCGACTCTTTGCAACCCCATGGACTGTAACCTGCCAGGCTCCTCTGTCCATGGGATTCTCCAGGCAAGTATACTGGAGTGTGTTGCCCTCCTCCAGGAGGTCTTCCCGATCCCGGGATCGAACCCGTGTCTCTTATGGCTCCTGCACTGGCAGGTGGGTTCTTTACCACTGGTTCCGGGAGGATTGTTCCTCACTTCCTCGGCTTCCTGCTGGGCATTATCACATTCCTAGTGGCTGGAGTGAGGGTGGAAAGGGGTGGTCTGGAGCTTCTGATGCTCAGCAATGAGTGAGGTGCCAGTGACCAAGGTAACAGGCAGGACCCAGGGTTTCTGTGGGGAAGAAGACAGACAGATACGGCAACCTCTAGCAAGCTGTAAAGAGTCAGCATCCAGGGACTGCTGAAAGTAAAAATGGCGATCGAAGCAAACTAGCAATTAGTAATTCGTGTTTGCTCAATTGCTCAGTTACGTCCAACTCTTTGTGACCCTGTGGACTGTAGCCTGCCTGTCTCCTCTGTCCATGGGGTTCTCCATGCAAGAATACTGGAGTGGGTTGCCATGTCCTATTCCAGGGGATCTTCCCAACCCAGGGATCGAATACACATCTCTTTTATTTCCTGCATTGACAGGCGGGTGTTTTTGTTTTTGTTTTGTTTTGTTTTTACCACTGAGCCACCTGGGAAGCCCCAACCAATAATAGGTCAACCTTATAATATAAGTGCAAAGTTGCACCCAGTTGCCTACATTTCTTTACACATTTTGTTAGTTATAAATTCTCCTTGTCATGTTAACTTTTGGTAAGAATTTTAATTGCTTTTTGGTTTTTCTTTCTTTTTTTTTTTAAGAAACATATGGCTGGCTAAATCGTGAGTGAGTCCTCAGTTATCTGCCCAGGTATACAGAGCAGGAAAGAGGAAGTTTCAGCCACTTGCTGAATGCTGAGTAAACTAAGGGTGCAACCCTACAGGGGCAGACTCATTTCCCCAGACACTCAGGGGATCGTCATGTATGTTAGTCCTTCCGGTGATGTGCTGTAGAGTCAGGTTGATTGCTTTCAATCTCATTGCTACCAAGTACTCACTGTGACCTTGGGGAGGTCAATTAACGCTGCCACCCACCCCACCCCCCAGACTCTCTTGATCAATGTAATATGGTTTTCTGTGAGGATAAAATGAGATAATCATGCTGGTAAAGCACTTAGCATGTAACAAGTGATCAATAAGTATTAACAATTATTCTGATCATTGCCCTGCAGGGGTTCAGGATATGAAAATGTGTTCATCTTGCCATTGTGGTGGTCTGGGTGTTTATTAGATCTATTAAGGGGGGAGAGTCTCAAGAAGGAGGGGAGAGCAGGTTATGAAAACATCCATCAAATCAAAGCTAATATTGCTTCTTCCAGTAAAGACGGCATCCAGTCCTTCTAAAAGGTCCCTTGTGGGCCATTGCTTGTCCCCAAGCTGTTGTTTTGCTGAAAAGAATGTCTTGAGTCTTAAAAAAGAAAAATCTTTCTGGTTGGAAAGTCTGGGGCCTTGGTCTTAGGCAGTCTGAAGATCTGTTCCCTCCATCACCCACCTCTGTTGCAGGTAAGGTGTTGGGTTGACCAAAAAGTTCGTTCAGGATTTTTCATAGCCTCTTTACGGGAAAAACCCCAAGCGAACTTTTTGGCTAACCCAGTAGTCGCCCCACTGCCGGCTACTTGTGGGTTCTGAGCTTGTGGGTCAGAGGGAGAAAGCAAGCTACCTCTCAGCTATCACCCTTCCACCCCAACGGTAGCCCCGTCTTCACCTAATATTTTGACAACTTGGAGTCCTCGCGTAGGAAAAAGAAGCTTTGATGTGTATCCTTGAACTGCCCGCCAAGATCAGCTTCTTCTGTCTATTCAGTGGCTGATAGTCTTCTGGTACCAAGGAAGGCTGACTCACACACTTTTCCTGCCCCAATGGGCAGCAGACTATGGTGGAGAGTATACCACATGGAAGAGCTCAAAGACCAGTGCTCCGGGCTGTGCACTCCTGGGAGAACTGCTTTAACTTTCTGAAACCCAGCTTTCTCATCTGCAGTCAGAATGAGAAAACCTGCTTCAGTGGGGCAGTGAGGACTTTGGTGATAATGGGGATGAGAGTACCTGCCTCAAGAACCTACTCAGCTGCCTGTGAAATCCAATGTGAAGAGCAGGGATTGTTGATACAAAGCTATTTTTGCCTATAGCGAAAGGAGACATCTCATTAACTCCCTTCTGGATGAGGGATACAGTTTTTCCCTCCCGGCTAAAGATGCATCCTCCTTCCTAACAGGGCTTCGTGAGCCCATGGTCATTTTCATCTTCACCTCCCAGAGATGCCACAAGGGGGAGGACTTGCCCTTCTGGATATGCCTCTGCGCCATCGCCACTCAGACACCATTTCCTGGTGTGAAATGTTTTCTTCCCTAAGCACGGATGCAGGAAAAGATAAAGAGAGACCTAAACCAGGCAAGAAAAACACGGTGGTCTCGCCTGGTACAGCCACTGACTAGCTTGGCTAAGTCACGTAACACTCGTCTAGATCTCATTTTTCCTTATTTATAAAATTCATGGAACACTTGCAAAGCCTAGGCAATGACGACTCACAAGTGAAAAGATTTTGAGTCCTTGCCTTCAAGAATCCACAGTAGCAATGGTTAAACAGTCCTGCAAACCTACAGTTACCAAGTGATAAATGCTACTAGGGAATAAGCTTAAAGGAAGAAACCCCTAGGGTTTGTTAAGCATCAGAAAAAATGGCTTCACAGACAAGGCAAGGCTTAACTTTAAATTTGAAGGAGAAGTAGCATTTTGGTAGGTGAGAAAAGATGGGTACTGTAGGCAGAGAGGATAAAATGCAGAAGCACGGACATGACAGAGAGAAGGCCAGTTAGCTCAGGACGCACTTAGGATGGAGTCCGGATTCTTGCCTTTTGGTCCGTGAATATTTGTTTATATATGATATTGTGTATATGTGCTTCTTTTCATTTTCTGTGAAGGAAATCCATTCATTGATCTCATCATATTCCTGAATTGGTTGGTAATAAGGAGACTGTATAATATATATGTGGCCTTCCATGATGGCAGTGGCAAAGAATCTGCCTGCCAACGCAGGAAACACAGAAGACCCAGGGTGGATCCTGGCGTTGGAAAGATCCTCTGGAGGAAGACATGGCAACCCACTCCAGTATTCTTGCCTGGAAAATTCTATGGACAAGGATCCTGGCGGGCTACAGTCCATGGGTCACGAAGAGCTGGACATGACTGAGAGACTGAGCACACATAGACACGTGTATATGAAAAGATATACGTAATTATATAAAAACAAAGGAGTTATATAATCTCTCCGTTTGTATAACCAACTCTGTCATTCTGTGGTATTTATTACAGTAAATAAATGGTGCATATAAAACTGTACCTATGTACCCGTGTCTCAAGGGTGTCTATATCTAATTACTTAGTTATAGTACAACAATTTTCAATCTATTAAAATTATGAGAATCCCACGGACAGAGGAGCATGGTGTGCTGCAGTCCATGGTGTCGCAAAGAGTCAGACATGACCTAGCAACTAAACAACAGCATATCTGAGTCTTATATTGAGTCCTTTCCAGCCTTCCTTGAAATCTGCATTTGTTCCAGGACCCCTGCTTTCAATAGTCTTGGCAATTTCAACTCTATCTCTGTGTGTTACCCAGACCTTTCCTTCTTTCATTTTTTTCTGTATTAAAACAAAATTGGCCAAAGAGTTTTAAATATATGGCTAAACAGTGGAGGCGAAGGGAACAACAATCCCACGCGATTTCCTCTTTTGGCAAATCTTCATACCTTCTATCACCTCCTTTCTGTCAGCCAGCAGCCCTGCTCCTTATTTCAGGGAGAAAAACAGAAGCACAAAGAGGCCTTTTCCATCTGCCTCCATGTCCACGCTGCCACCTGCCTCTGCCACACATTTACCTGCCGACCTTCCTGTTAGTATCCAAGGTCAGCCTCTTCACTTAGCACCAAATCCCCTCCTCATAAAAAGATATTTCTTTAGCATTGTTTGTCCATTCTTTTTCTTGTTTCATCACTTTTTTTCTCCCTCTACTGGATTTCTTCCACTACCGTTCAAACAGTGAAATATCTCTGGTCTTAAAAGAAAATCCTCCCTTTAAGCTCACATCCATCTTTGATGGTCACCCCATTTCTGTTTTCCTTTAGAGCAAAATTCCTGAAAAGAGTTGTCTGTCTATATAAACTGTCTCCAATGCCTCACCTCTCTGCTGCTCCTCTGAAGCTACTCCAGACAGATCTCCGTCCCTCGCAGAAATCAGACACAGTCCCAGATTCCCAGCCTTCATGTAGTTTCACTCAACAGCAACACTGTCACACTCAGTCATTCCCGTTTATTGAAGCACTTTCTTCATTTTAAGTGGACAGTACAGTGTCTCATTTTCCTTCCCACCTGACTGGCCGTTCTTTTTCTATTTCCTTTGCTGGATTTTTTTTTTTTTTTTACCTTCTCCATCTCTAGATGATGGAGTGCTCTACAAATCATGCCTTCTTCCTCTTCTGCCTTCTGTAACCACATTATACTCACTCCCTGGATGGTGTCCATAAATCATTTGGAACATTTTCTATTCAGTAATGTTGCCAAATTTATATGAGTGGATTAGACTTTGGCGTTGAATTTCAGAATCATGTGTCCAACTGCTTCCTGACACCTTTGCTTGAATGACTAACAGTTATTTTTAGTTCCTCACCTATAGCACACCCACAAACCTGCTCCATGTCCAGCTTTTTCCATCTCTGTAAATAGTACCACTATTCCCCAAGTTGCACGATCAAAAACCTTAGCATCATCTACAACTTCTCTCTTTTTTTTTTTAATGGAGATATACCTCTCAGCTTCCCATTTGAAATACAGCCGGAATCCAACCTCCTTTCTCCATCCCTACTAACACTACCCTGCTATATGTCAGGAGATCTCTCACCTGGTCCCCAGGTATAAACTTCTAAGGATGCTGTTTTCATTCTTTCTTCCCTAATCCACAGCAGCCAGTGTAAAGCATTTAAAATGTAAATTATGTCCTCCAGGCTCCTCTGCCCACGGAATTCTTCAGGCAGGAGTACTGGAATGGTTGCCATTCCCTTCCCCAGGGGATCTTCCTGACCCAGGGATCGAACCCAGGTCTCCCGCTTTGCAGGCAGATTGCTTACTGTCTGTGCCACCAGGAAAGCCCCATTCCCTGCTCATAACACTCAAAAGGCTTCCCATTTAAACTCTTTAAAATATCTGCAAAGAAAAAGCTAGCCCCTACACCCTCCTCTGAACTCAATTTCTACCATATCCTCAGCTCCCACTCCTTTTCCCTGGATGCTTCCAAATGTGCTGCTGCCTCAGGTTCTTTATGTTACAGCTTTCTCCGTTAAAATGGTTTCACTATAAAGTTTGAACTCTCTCCTTCACTTCATTGAGTCTCTACCTAACGTAACTCTGAGCATCTTCTGTGATCTCTTCTGTCATCTTCTGTGATCTCTTAAAATAGTACCCCGATTTTCTCTTTGTTCTTCCTAGATTTATCCATACCTGATATTAACATAAATGTATTTCTCTGTGTGTGATCTGTCCCCTCCACACACAGAGCTATTTAGAACGGAGACTTTTCTCTGACTTACCACTGTATACATGCTCTCAGAACAGTGTCCAGTATCTGATTATCATTTATATGTGGCCCCATTACCTCACGGCAAATGGAAGGGGAAAAGATGGAAGTAGTGTTGGATTTCCTCTTCTTGGGCTCCAAAATCACTGTGGACAGTGACTGCAGTCATGAAATCAGAAGATGATTGCTTCTTGGCAGGAAAGCTATGACAAACCTAGACAGTGTATTGAAAAGCAGAGACATTACTCTGCCAACAAAGTCTGTGTAGTCAAGGGTATGGTGTTCCCAGTGGTCACGTACGGTTATGAGAGCTGGACCGTAAAGAAGGCAGAACCCCAAAGAACTGATGCCTTTGAACTGTGGTGCTGGAGAAGACTCCTGAAGGTCCCTTGGACAGCAAGGAGATCAAACCAGTCAATCTTAAAGGAGATCAACCCTGAATATTCATTGGAAGGACTAATGCTGAAGCTGAAACTGCAGTATTTTGGTCATCTGATGCAAACAAATGACTCATTGGAAAAGTCCCTGGTGCTGGGAAAGATCAAGGACAGAAGGAGAAGAGGGCGTCAGAGGATGAGATGGCTGGACGGCATCACCAATACAATGAACATGATATTGGGCAAACTCCAGGAGATGGTAAGGGACAGGGAGGCCTGGTGTGCTGCAGTCCATGGGGTCACAAAGAGTTGGACACGACTGGGCAACTGAACAACAACAGTGCAATAAATATGAGAGGGCAGAGGTAAACAAGTCTTTGGTCTTTGTGACAACCTTCACACAAGTCTCATCCAAAAAGGGACTCGAACAAAAGCTACTGACAAGGACCAGCTGATTTGTCTTTGGCCATTTGTACCTAGAGTATATGAAGTTTTCATAGGGTAAGTAAAATTTACACAGATGAAATCATCTGTTAGGCAGAAAATTAACCTTTAAACTTGGAGAAAACAATAATTTTCAATAAAAGTAGACACCTTGATATGAGTCTCTAATAATACTATTAATAATGATTGATTTCTACTAATATGATTAATATTGATTTCTACTGAGTATTTATCATATGCTATGTGCTATTCTCCCTGGAGAAGGGCATGGCAACCCACTCCAGTATGCTTGTGTACAGAATCCTGTGGTCAGAGGAGCCTGGCAGGCTACAATCCATGGGGTTGCTCAGAGTCAGTTGCGCTGAGCAACTAACACAAAGAGACAGACGTGTGCTAGTCTAAGTGATTTATATGTACTAACTTAGGTAATCCTTACATTACCATGAGCAAGGTTCTTTTAATATGTTCTCCATTTGACAGGTGAAGATTAGAAGAGCAATAGATATCACAGAACAAGTAAGTGGCAAAAACAGGTTTTTGAACTAGGGAGTCTCTCAATTACTCTGTGACTCTTTTTCTTCTAAATAAGGCACACACAACCAATAATCTCAGGATAAGGCTCCTTATTCTAAGCTGTTTTAGCAGTCATTATGAATCTGTCATCATCTGCTTGTATCTTTTAAATTAATAAAAAATTTTCTATTTACAGAGAGTTTAAGTATTTATATATGCATGTTCATTCATGTAAGATTCATATATATATATAGAGAGAGATTTTGCTTTGTGAGAGACCTTGTAAAGAGAATGAAAAGAAAAGCTACAGACTTGAAAAAAATATTTGCAAACTACACATATATTAAGAAAGGACTTATATCTAGAATATATGTAAAAAATTCTCAAAACTCAACAGTGGAAAAAAAAAATCATCTAAGTAGAAAATGGGCAAAAGATAGGAACAGAGACATTCCATCAAAGAAGATATGCAGATAGCAAATTGGCACATGAAAATAAGTACATCATCAGCCATTCAGTTCAGTTCAGTCGCTCAGTCGTGTCCGACTCTTTGCCACCCCATGAATCGCAGCACGCCAGGCCTCCCTGTCCACCACCAGCTCCCGGAGTTCACTCAGACTCATGTCCATTGAGTCAGTGATGCCATCCAGCCATCTCATCCTCTGTCATCCCCTTCTCCTCCTGCCCCCAATCCCTCCCAGCATCAGAGTCTTTTCCAATGAGTCACCTCTTCTCATGAGGTGGCCAAAGTACTGGAGCTTCAGCTTTAGAATCATTCCTTCCAAAGAAATCCCAGGACTGATCTCCTTCAGAATGGACTGGGTGGATCTCCTTGCAGTCCAAGGGACTCTCAAGAGTCTTCTCCAACACCACAGTTCAAAAGCATCAATTCTTCGGCGCTCAGCCTTCTTCACAGTCCAACTCTCACATCATACATGACCACAGGAAAAACCATAGCCTTGACTAGACGGACCTTAGATCAGCCATTGGTGAAACGCAAATTGAAACAATTATAAGATACCACTACATGTCTATGTTAATGGCTAAATTTTTTCAAAGCACCAAATACTTAAAAGGATGAAGGAAAAATGGGTCACACAAACATTACTTTTAGAAATGTAAAAATGATACGGCCACTCTTGAAAACAAGTTAGTTGTTGCTTATAAAATTAAATGTGCAACTAACATAAGCTAGCGGTTGTGCCCTTGGGCATTTATCCCAGAAAAGGAAAACATGTTCACATGAAAACCTATATGTAAATAACAGAAATTTTTGTAAAATTTCCAGCCAAAACTGGAAACAACCCAATAATCTTTAATGACAAATATCTAAACAAGCAGTGGCACATTGTGACGATGGACTATAACTCAGCAAGAAAAAAAATAGATTATTGTTGAACCTCAAGGGGAATATGCTGAGCGGAACAGGCCAATTGAGGAAGGTTGCATGCTGTTGGAAAACCGTATGGAGGTTCCTCAAAAAGCTAAAAAATATAGTTGCCATGTGATCTAGCAATTCCACTCCTGGGCGTGTATCAGACAAAACACTAATTCAAAATGATACATGCACCCTTATGTTCGTAGCAACACTGTTTACAGTAGGCAAGACATGGAAACAACCGAAATGTCCATCAGCAGATGAGTGGACAAAGAAGATGTGGTGCGTGTATACAGAGGAATGCTGCTGCTGCTGCTGCTAAGTCGCTTCAGTCGTGTCCGACTCTGTGTGACCCCATAGACGGCAGCCCAGCAGGCTCCCCCGTCCCTGGGATTCTCCAGGCAAGAACACTGGAGTGGGTTGCCATTTCCTTCTCCAGTGCATGAAAGTGAAAAGTGCAAGTGAAGTCACTCAGTCGTGTCCGACTCTTCGCGACCCCATGGACTGCAGCCCACCAGGCTCCTCCATCCATGGGATTTTCCAGACGAGAGTACTGGAGTGGGGTGCCATCACCTTCTCTGACAGAGGAATGCTGCCCAGTCATACGAAACAACGAAGCAACGCCATTTTCAGCACCATGAATGAAACTAGAGGTTATCACCCTAAGAGAAGTAAGTCAGAAAGACAAAGACAAACACCATACAGTGTCACGCTTATGCGTAGAATCTAAAATACTATACAGATTAGCTTATTTATGAAACAGAAACAAACTCACAGACATGGAGAACAGACGTGTAGCTGCCAAAGGAAGGGGTGATGGGAAAGGGATAAATGGGGAGTTTGGGGTTAGCGGATGCAAACTATTACACGCAGAAAGGGTAACAGCAAACTCCTATTGTACAGCACATGGAACTATATTTAATATCTTGTTATGAACCACAATGGAAGATTATATAAGTGTGTGTGTATAACTAGATCATTTCACTGTCTAATAGACATTAACACAACATTGTAAATCAACTATACTTCAATTTTAAAAAATTAGAGTATACATTCAAAATAATGCAATCCAGTTACTTGCATTAATTTTTTTCCAAGTGCATATGTTATCAGTTGATATACAGATAAGCTCATTTGTTTCTCTTTTGTGTTGGATTTTGAAAATATATCAGTAGAGACACATGTACAATTATTTGCCTTAAAACTGTCAACAGAATCTTTTGTATTAATAGATTTCCTAAATACTGGGTCATTCTTTGATTCCCCAGAGTAATTATCATTTGTCTATGGTGACATTTTCTTAATATGTTATTGGAGGGGTCCAGTCTTCTGCCTTTTTGTATTGTGTTTCTTGTCTTCTTATTAAAGAAAATTGTAAGAATATTCACAAAGATACTTAAAAAATCACTGATACATAAAATATATGGTGAAATGACATACAAATTGAATTATAACCATAAGATGAATATTGTATGTGTTTGTATACAGAATATAAAATATTTTCTGTCAGTTATGACTTGCTCTTTCATTTTAATAACGGTGCTTTTTGAAGAGCCTTGTCTGAAATGCCATCTCTGCTCTTTTCCATTATGTAACCCAAGAAATTTCCCTCCATGTAAAGTCAATGTAAGCTGGCTTTCTGCCAAGCAGAGAGAATCCTCAGGAATGCCTAGTGAGCTCTAGGCAATCTATCAACAGCTTTCTTTGTGTCAAGGTGTTAAATCAACAAAAATATTTATTGCCATTTGGGAACTCAACTCAGCGTATTGAAGTAGCTGGTTCCAGATCATACAGCAATTGCAATATCGACTTTTTATTCTTCTCTGAGAAGCATATGGTATCGTTCCCCCATAATGTTCATTTCCTGTAAATTTGATATCTTTGCTAAGCCATTTCAATTTTCTCTATTTAGATGTACGTCTCAACTTCCAGCAAGATTGTGAATTCATTAATAGCACAATATATTTCACAATACTTATAAATACTGGAAAAAAATTCTGAGCACCCTAAACTCATTCTTGGTCTAGTGTTCTATCCAAAAAAAAAAACAAAAAAAAGAAAATCACCAATTTTTACTCAGTTTTCCGTGTCAGCAACTTCAGAATCATTTCCTTCCCCTTTTTACATTTTACTCAATTGAACATCATGCATTCTACTTAGTTAAACATCAAGCCCTGCCAACTGTTTACCTCTAAAATCTGTTTTTCTCTATCCCCGTGATTGTGTATTTAGTCCAGACACATCATTTTTTTGCTCACATGATTAATCATTTTCACTCTGTTTTCTAGATGTCACTGGGTGATACATTAAAGTCACATCCAAGACATCCTCTATGTTGCAACCAGCAGTACTTTCCACAAATCTGTTTCATTCTTTTATTTATTTACTATATGCAGGCACTCTGCTATGCTTTCTGATAGTTAAGATGAAAAAGGAAGAGCCTCAGGTTTTACTTTTACAAGTAGGGTAGACAAATTTTAAAAAGTAATAAATGATTAAAAAATAAAAACATGAATCAATTTATTCGGAAGCATATAAATATGAGTGAATTTTTGAGCTGAACCTTATAGGAAGAGAAGAATTTTATTTTTTCTGTACTGCTTTGCTTTTTTAGTTGGAACCAACTATATGCTCCAGGGCACCTGTGCCCCATGTGCCCTTCATGGGTCCTCCTCCTGTGCCAGGACCGACTACTGTTGCTATGTGGGATCCCCCATCTCTGCCCGGCTGGCTTTGAGGTTCTAGGGCAGAGGCTGTGGCCCCCCGGTGAGCACAGCTGTGTGGAGATAACAGCTGGTAGCTTGATGGGTGGGATCCAAGAGCTGGAGCCAGCCTGATAGCGGGCAGGTAAGCCCCTGGCCCTAGTAAGCGAGAAGGAACAGTCCAAAATGGTGCTTGCTAGCGCCAGTGACCTCATGAAAAACAAGTCCCCCAGTTCGGCTGTCTCCAGCATCTGCATCCCCAGGCAGAATCCCAATCTCCTTCTGCCTCTCCAGGAGGTTTTCCAAGTTCAGCAGGTGGGTCTGACCCAGGCTCCTTTCAAATTACTGCCTCTGCAGTGGGACCCAGAGAGTGTGAGAGCTGGTGTGTGCCCTTTAAGAGCAGAGTCTCTGTTTCCTACTGTCCTCCAGGTCTCCCATACGCAAGCCCTGAGAGCCTTCAAAGCGGAATGCCCTGGGGGCTCATCTTCCTGGTGCAGGACCCCCAGGCTGGGCAACCTGATGTGGGACCCAGACCCCTCCGTCCTTGAGAGACTCTCTGCAGCTGTGATTATTCTGTTTTGGTTTACCTACCTATGGAGGTATGTCTCAACTCCATCACATCTCCAGCCATCCTGTTTGTATTGCTGTGGTTCTTTCTTTATATCTTTCATTGCGGACAATCTCTCCTGCTCATCTTCAGGCTGTTCGCATAGACAGTTGCTGTGTATACAGCTGTAATTCTGGTGCCTCCATGGGAGGAAGTTACCTCAGAGTCTTTCCCCTCCACCATTTTGGCCACGCCCTTCCGGCTTCCCTGATGGCTCATCAGATAGAGTCCACCTGCAACGCAGGAGATATAGGTTGGATCCCTGGGTCAGGAAGATGCCCTGGAGGAGGAAATTAGCTTAGAAGCAGGATTGGCCACTCAGGGCTGAAAACCTCCCCAGAGGGTTCTTAGACAATTAATGAGTATTGAGAGTGCCCTCAAAGAGATACTCTAAAATCCTTGTTGTTTTGGTTTGTTAGAGCGTTGTAACAAAGCATCACAGACTAGATGGCTTGAACAACTCATTTTCTTGGCGTTCTGAAGCCTGATAAGTGCAAGATTGGAATGTCAGCAGAGCTGCTGTCCGCGGAGGCCTCTCTCTGCGACTTGTGCGTGGCCATCTTCTCCCTGAGTCTTCACACGGTCTTCCTTCTGTGTGTGTCTGTGCTCCACTTTCCTCTTCCTATAAGGACACCAGGCATATTGGATTATGAACCATGCATAGGACCTCACTTTGACTTGATCACCTGTCTAAAGGCATGAGCTCCAAACATAGTAATATTCTGAGGTGCTTGGGATTGGGGCTTCGACGTGTAAACTTTGTGGGAACACAATTCAGTCTATAGCATTTGCCAAGTTGAGCAGATGGAGACTTGAGTGAATTGGAATGCTAGAAAGATGTAACTTAGCATTTTTAAAGGTATTTTATTATTAAATCAATATCCATCACCAATTTCATCATATCCAATGCTATGCCAACTTGCTTCAGAACTCTTTGTTAAAAAGATGGAGAAGAGGTGATTGGGGGTCCCCGTGAGTCCTTCTTCACTTCTGTCCCTCCACAGAAATAATCAATATTTATCCCCAAAACATGTCTGTGGATTTTTTTATTCCTTACATTGTAAACTCGCTTTTATTCTAAGCTGGTGAAAATACAGCTTAGAATACTTCACCAGCTTAGGATACAAGCAAGTTTAATATTCTTATGTAAATATCACCTTCAGACTAAAGTCCATACTCCCTAGCACGGTGTAGTCCTTAAAGACTGTCCTTACCGACCCTTGAGTTCACCCACTGCCCCTCCCTTATATGCCAGTGAGCTGAACAAGTCATTTGCACTCATATTTTCTCCCCTTGAATGTGTTCTTGACTTTGCCTAGATTGACCTTACCTCCTGCCATCTGGTTTCCTGTCCCTCTTATACTCTTGTATTATTGAATAATGCCTCTGCCACAATCAATACACATTACATTGGATTAAAATTGTAAGTTGTCTTACATGATTTACCCAGAGGATTCGGAATGCCTTGGATACAAGGGGTGAAGCTTTCATAATTTAATGTTTAGAGCTTAGCATGTGGAATATTGTCAGCCCAACTAATATTTGTTAACTGAATGATGAATGAATTGATTAGTGGCTGATGATTTTGATTGTAAAATCGCTTGGAGGGGCTTCCCAGGTGGTGCTAGTGGTGAAGAACCTGCCTTCCAATGCAAGAGGGATGCCGGTTTGATCCCTGGATCAGAAGATCCCCTGGAGAGCATGGCACCCCACCCCAGTATTCTTGCCTGGAGTATTGCATGGACAGAGGAGCCTGGTGGGCTACAGTCCACGGGGCCGCACAGAGTCAGACACGACTGAGTGACTTAGCACACACACATACATTTTGCTTCGTGACCCATGCCTGTTCCATGAAACTGAGAAAATGTTTCATTTTTAAATAAGTCTTAAAATAATATGTTTCTGATTCCCCATTCCAACAACAGAGGCGGGACCTTGATAAAGAGAAAAGACTAACATACTTTCCAAAAATGTTTTTCTTCTGCTGAGATTTTCATGATACCACTGCCCTCTGTGGCTGTGGCATGTGTGGGTGACAGGGTCCAGGAACCCTGAGTACAGCCTTCACTGGACACCTGACAGCTCAGTAATGAGCCCTCTCCCCAACCCAATTCTTCTGGGAGCTGTTACAAGCAAGCAGGTGGCAGGGACTTTCATTCCCAACTTATTAAGATGGAGAACCCTATCTTGGAAACAAAATCCACCTCGTAACTCAGGGAAGGGAGTCGGGGTTTAGGGAGACATATAATAGAGACTCCAAACAAATTGAAAAGCTAGTCCAGGTTCTAAAATTTTAAAGCCCTTTTCATCACAGCCATATTCGAGATCTATCTCTACTCAAGGAGAGAAAAAAAAAAAAATTTCTATTCAATCCTAGGTCATCAGCTTCCCAGGAGAAGGCAAAAGTCAGCTCTTCCCAGGTAACAAAGTCTCCAAGCTATAGCTCTCTCTGCATGGCAGACAGCTCCTCACCTGCTTCCTGCTTAACTTTCTGCATGCAGCCTTGCTCACCACCAGAGGTAATTGCTTCCTTAGGGTGTTTGAGAAGCCCAGCAGCCTCCTCAGGAGATTCCTGAGGGCTCCCCTCCTGCTCTCATTACCCCTTTCTGACACCAGCAGCTTCCAGGCTTCCTGGGAGCACCTCACCTGGGTCAGCCAGAGAAAGGCACCATGGGCGACCCTCCCTCCTGAATGACGGAACCAGAGGTTAATTCCCAGGCACAGTGCCCGGGCTGGCCAGGGAGTGTGCCCCGGAGACAGGCCGACCCCTGTGTGCTTCCTACCCTGATTAGTGGGAGCAGACAGAAGCCATCTAGGCTGGCAGACCTCAGGGCACCCTGGCTGCCTGTGGCATCATCGCTGGACAGCAACTCAGAGGACAGAGCCAAGACCTCACAGGCAGCTTTGCCTGGAAGGAAGCACGAGCTCAGGGAAATAAGACCCCCAGGTGGTCTTCTTTAGGGGCCCTCAGGATGCCTAACCCAGGACTCATTATATGACGGGTCATTATCACCTACCTTGACTCAGAGACTGAACAGAAATGATCCTACAAAAGTCAATAGAATAAAATTCCACTTAATAATGCCATAGCTTTATATATAATAAGGTTGGGATAGCAGCAAGCACCAGAGAAGGCAATGGTAACCCACTCCAGTACTCTTGCCTGGAGAATCCCATGGACGGCGGAGCCTGGTGGGTTGCCGTATATGGGGCCGCACAGAGTCGGACACGGCTGAAGCAACTTAGCAGGAGCAGCAGCAGCAGCAGCACCAAGTACTTGAAACACAAGTAGTATGTATTTTAAAATAAAAGCTCTCCCATCACACACACACATGCACACACAGTGAGCGAAAAGAGAATTTTTCTTTATTTGGAAAAGAAGTGTTGTTCTCAACAAACAACTGTGTTGTTGTTGTTTCACTCCTTTAGCTGTATCCAACTTTTTACAACCCGATGGACTACAGCACCCCAGGATTCCCTGTCCTTCACTATCTCTTTGAGTTTGCTCAAACTCATGTCCATTGAGTCAGTGATACCATCCAACCATCTCATCCTCTGGGGTCCCCTTCTCCTCCTGCCCTCAATCTTTCCCAGAGTTAGGGTTCTTCCAGTGAGTCAGTTCTTTGCCTCAGGTGGCCAAAGTACTGGAGCTTCAGCTGTAGCATCAGTCCTTCCAATGAATATTCAGGACTGATTTCCTTTAGGATGGACTGGTTGGATCTCCATGTAGTCCAAGGGACTCTCAAGAATCTTCTCCAACACCACAGTTCAAAAGCATCAATTCTTCCGTGCTCAGCCTTCTTTATGGTCCAACTGTCACATCCATACATGACTCCTGGGAAAAAAACATAGCTTTGGCTAGATGGATATCTGTTGACCAGCTGATGTCTCTGCTTTTTAATAAGCTGTCTAGGTTTGTCATAGTTTTTCTTCCAAGGAGCAAAAGTCTTTCATTTCATGGCTGCAGTCACTATCTGCAGTGATTTTGTAGCCCAGAAAAATAAAGTCTGTCACTGTTTCCATTTTTTTCCCTGTTTGCCATGAGGTGATGGGACCAGATACCATGATCTTAGAAGCCTGTGAAAAAGTGACAAATTTGAGAAATGCTGACTAACTCTAAAGAGATCAGAAATATTGTCTAGAAGGACCATTTCTCTGAGACATTTCTACACTATTGTTGAAGATTGTTTCAATTCTTTCATGCAATCCTGCCTGTTTCCTCAAATAGATGATGTTCCTAGCCAGATCAGTGTTTATCTCATTTACTTTTGTATAGTTTTATGGCGTCTAGGAAAGTGACAGGCATAAAGGAGGTGCTAAGCCAGTGTTTCCGAAAAGGAAGGAGAGATGGGGAGAAGACAGCCTGGCAGGATGGAGGCAGGAAAGGAGACAAGGGGGAAAATAGATGAGAGATGTTTCAGGATTTTCCAAGAGAATAGAAAAATCCACTCTCTGGGCCAAAATATAGGTTAAAACCATTATTTTTTCATTGCAAGGGATGCAAGATGTCCAGAGGCCGTGAAGTTAAAAAGCATTCAGCAATTTTTGAACATAGCTCTTACGCTCCAATCAAATTCAATGATCAAACAACATTTGGATATACCCTGCAATGCTTTTTAACTTTCACCTACAGCTGCCCATATTCGATAAATAAAACTCCTGGGCCCAGGAGCAAATAAGCAGAAATCCTAAACAAAGGACTTCAAACAGGGCGCTTGAATATTTTTTAAACTTTTTTCAAGGTAGGTGTGCAAATAGCAAAAGACAGCTCTGAACTTGATCCACCTGCTTCAAACCAACCATCTACCTTTAAGTGTTCTTTTTTCTTATAAATAGGACAGATTGCAGTGTGCTCAATGCTAGCAAATACTAGCATGAAAGAGATTTATCCCCTGATAAATCATGAAAGAGATTTATCCCCTGATAATTCCCCCAAAACAGAAAGGAAAGAGAAAACCAAGGTAGGGACTCAAAAGTTCAAAATTCTAATATTTTTCTCTTTCATGAATTTTGAGGAAAACATGGGGAATCTTTATATATCTAAATCTATAGCTTCCTCATCTGTTTCCTCCACCCCATCTTTCTGCTTCTCTCTCCCTCTCTCTGGAACATGAATGCCTACATGCCTGCTCATGTGCATACACTCATGTACACATGAACATGTGTGCACTTTCCTCTGGAGGATGAAAGAAAGGAAAGGAACATATTGAATCATTCCTGGAAAGTCTGAATGTTAATTTTATTTTTAATCATTCCAAGATTTACTAGGAAGAATAATGTGACAGAATTTAAAAAAAAAAAAAACTTTTCCTATTTGTTTTCCTAGAATTTACTTCCTTTGTCCTTGTCTTGCCTCTGGCCTCGATCGTTACAGCGCTTTAAGAAGAGTCATCTCTGGTTCTGGTTCTAGTCAAGGTGAAGTAGGCACCCTCTGCCTTGTCTCTGTCACTAAGTTCAGCTATGAAATGTGGACAAAATGCCTAGAGTGGATGCTTTAGGACTTTGGAAAACCAGTGATAGCAGATAGGCTAAGGAAGAAGACTGGAATTCAAAGTGCCACCAAACTGTGGTATCTACCATTTTTTTTCTCCACCACTTCATGCCAGAGGGAGGCACAGGTGTGGAAACACACACAAAAAAGCAAGGCTGGAATTCCGGTGAGATGAGTGATGCAGAGTTATAAAGTACAGCGCTGGATCTGGTCTTCATTTAAAATTGTAATATTTTGTTCACTGTGAGTTTTTCATTAATTTTGATTTTTAAGTGATACGTTAAATCTTTGTTTCTCTTCATTATTGACTTTTGTGCCCCCTTAAATTTTGCACTTGCAGCAAGTGCCTCACTTGTTTCACCCTCGTCCTGGCCCTATAGGAAGGTGGGGCAACTAAAACCCCAGCTTTTTGGCTGGAGGACCAGATAAGTGAGCCCCAAGGAAATTGGAAACTGCCAAGGAGATGAAAAGAGAGGAGCTCAGGAAGGTGACTCCCTGAAAATTGTATATGAGGACTTTCCTGGTGGTACAGTGGCTAAGACTCCATGCAATGTGAAGGGCTTGAGTTCAGTCCCTGGTCGGGGTACTAGATCCTGCTGCTGCTGCTGAGTCACTTCAGTTGTGTCCAACTCTTTGTGACCTCATGGACTTTAGCCCTGGTCTGTCCATGGAAATTCTCCAGGCAAGAGTACTGGAGTGGGTTGCCATGCCCTCCTCAAGGGGATCTTCCAGACCCAGGGGTCAAACCTGCATCTCTTATGTCTCCTGCACTGGCAGGCAGTTTCTTTACCACTAGCACCACCTGGGAAGCTCTGGTCAGGGAACTAGATCCTACATGCCCCAACTAAGACCTGGTGCAGCCAAACAAATATCAATCAATCAATCAATATTTTTTTTTAAAAATGTATGTGAGCTCCTGGGCTAAACCCCAAGCTGTCCAGGCATAACTCTGATGCTAATCAGCAAACCTTTAGTACTGAACCATGATGCATCACTCCCAAGGACACAGACTGGCCCCTAGATGTAGGACAGGACAGACACGAGCAAATGCTTTGAAAACTCAGCTGACATTGGAACCACAGATGGACAGTCCCACAGAAGGCAGGGTTGACTTGCAGTCTGAACTTACCTGAAGCAAAATATCAACATGCTTCATAGTATTTCAATAGGATAGAATCCTATTTTAAAATTAGGCAGCATATGAAGCATGAGGAAAATCTGAATTACACTGGAAAAGACAAGCAATGGATACCAAGGCCAAAATGATAGGGATGTTGGAATTATCCAACTCTCAATAGCTCTCAAGTAGCAATTATAAAATGACCCAACAAACAATTGTAAATACTCTTTATGTATTTATTTAGATGAAAATGTAGAAAGTCTCAACAAAGAATTAAAAGGTATAAAGAGGAAACAAGTAGACATCTTACAGCTAAAAGATACAATAGCAGAAATAAAGAATTCACCATACCTTAAATTTACACAATGTTATGTGTTGATTGTATTTTAATAAAGCTTGGAAAAAATAATTCAGTAGTTGGGTGCAACGGTGAAATGGAACTGAACTGAAACAAATTGAGAAAAGAACCAGAAAACTTGAAGATAGAGAGATAGAAATAACCCAGTTTGAGCAACAAATATTGAACAACAAAAAAAGAAAGAGTTACAGTTTTAGAGAACTGTAGGACAGTGTAAAAAAAGGTCAAATATTTGTGTCATCAGAGTCCCAGAATGGAGTAGGAAATGGCAGCCCACTCCAATATTCTTGGGGGGAAATCCCATGGACAGAGGAGCCTGGTGTGCTACAGTCCATAGGGTCACAAAGAGTCAGACACAACTGAGCATGCATGCACACACACACACACACACACACACACACACACACACACACTACATTACACACACAGAGTCCCAGAAAGTGATGAGAAAAATTTGGTGCTGAAAAAATAGTTGCTGAAATAATATTAGCTAAATCTTCCAATTTTCTATTGAACAGTTCTGTAAATTTTAATGCTTCTATTGAATCATATAATGACTACTGCAAACCAGATTTCAATCCTAGGTCTTTTTTACTCAAAAACGTACTCAGATCCTGTTTATGTGCTTTACTAGGTCTGCACTTGAACTTTCCAAACAGACACTCTCCTTTTTAAAATGTCAAGGGAAGGTATTATTTGGCTCTCGTAATTTCCTCCATTCTCAAAAGTTCCTGACACCAATCTATCATTGCTGCATTAACAACTGTGTTCCAGGCAGTTTCCCTCAAATCCAGTTTCTTTAGTAGATGAAAATATCCAGTGGCCTAAAAGAAATTGAGGCCACCCCTCTGAAAATCAGCATGGCGTGCTTTCAGTATGTGGGGTCTCTTTACTTGCTGGGCCTTTAGCTGAGGGTGAAGGGGAAGGTTAATGTGAAAATTATATACCTCCTACCTTTACCTCTGAGAAAGCCATCACACAAACATGAAAGTCACCAGACAGCGGTGTCCAGGGGGAAAATTGGAGCTTCACTCACAATAGTAAAGTTAAAGCCAAATGAAATCAGGAGATTGGGGCCATGAGACCAAGCCTGAGAATTTAAATGAGTTTTATCAAAAGCTTTAATTACACAGAGGTTTGCCAAGGACAAATAGCCAATTTAGTTTTTAATCAGGTACACTGTTAGAATGCTTAAGCATTTTCATTCTACAGCAAAGCCACTGGTCAAGGAAAAAAATCTGAATGACTGAGATGAAAAAAGCATTCTTGTTAATGCCATTGTTGCTCATAGAGCAAGTGTCCTATACCAGGTAGCATAGTACAAAGTATCATTTTAAAATCAGAACTTGTCATAAATCTCACATCTCCAGTTGTACATGAGCAGGTCGTCATGCTAGGGTGGCCAAAAAGTTCATTCGGTAAGAAGGTCCAGAAAAACCTGAATGAACTTTCTAGCCAACTCAGTCCCTCTGACCTGACCTCACTTTCATAAACTGTGGAGAATGAAGATATGATGCGGCCTCTCATGACTGTTGGAAGAATTAATGCACATGAAAGGCTTTGCACAAACCAGGCCTCACCTCTGAGGGCTTGGGTATTCAGGAGGAGGCACTTTGCTTGCATGTGGAATGACAATTAACATTCGTTTGAAAGGCCTTCCGACTTCATCCTTTTCTGTAAGGCTTGAAGAATCAGGCTAGAATAAAACCAGGTCTCTTTGAGTTGACTATACTGCTGGGTAGTGTTCTGCAGCTTTCTGGCTTTGAAACAACTCAGTGAAGCAAGTAGGTCATCTGGAATATCAGTATGAATTTTGGAAAAAAGCAAAAGGGTAATAAAGATCATCTAAGAATGCCTCAAACACAGTTTGAAGGCAAAAAACCCAATTGATAGTTCAACTCAAATAGGGTTCACTGAGCACCTACTGGATATGATTCGTTCTCTGCCCTCTAGTTGCCCAAAGCATAGCTGGGCAGACAGAAATCTCACTGGACTTCCTCGTGCGATAAGGCTGGTAATGGAAAGATATGTAAGGAACAGAAGGAGGAATGTAAAAGAGGCCACTAAAGTTGCTCAGGAGGACAGGTATGTTTCACAGAGAACATGGTGCCTGAACAATAAGATAGGGTTATTTTTTATTGATGTATAGTTAATTTACACTGTTGTGTTATTTTAAATCCGACTTGAACATCTGAAAGTTTATGGTTCACGGACTATTGAAACCTGGCTTGGAGAATTTTGAGCATTACTTGTTAGCGTGTGAGATGAGGGCAATTGTGCAGTAGTTTGAACATTCTTTGACATTGCCTTTCTTTGGGATTGGAATGAAAACTGACGTTTTCCAGGCCTATGGCCCCTGCTGAGTTTTCCAAATTTGCTGGCATATTGAGTGTAGCACCTTCACAGCATCATCTCTTAGGATTTGAAATAGCTCAACTGGAATTCCATCACCTCCACTAGCTTTGTCCATAGTGATGCTTCCTAAGGCCCACTTCACATTCCAGGATGTCTGGCTCTAGGTGAGTGATCACATCATCATGGTTATCTGGGCCGTGAATATCTTTTTGTATAGTTCTTCTGTGTATTACTGCCACCTCTTCTTAATATCTTCTGCTTCTGTTAGGTCCATACCATATCTGTCCTTTACTGGGCTCATCTTTGCATGAAGCGTTCCCTTGGTAATCTCTAATTTTCTTGAAGAGATCTCTAGTGTTTCCGATTCTATTGTTTTCCTCTATTTCTTTGCATTGATTGCTGAGGAAGGCTTTCTTATTTCTCCTTGCTATTCTTTGGAACTCTGCATTCAAATGGGTATATCTTTACTTTTCTCCTTTGCGTTTAGCTTCTCTTCTTTTCTCAGCTATTTGTAAGGCCTCATCAGACAACCATTTTGCCTTTATGCATTTCTTTTTCTTGGGGATGGTCTGGATCACTGCCTCCTGTACAATGTCATGAACCTCAGTCCGTAGTTCTTCAGGCACTCTGTGTATCAGATCTAATTCCTTGAATCTGCTTGTCACTTCCACTGCATAATTATAAGGGATTTGATTTAGGTCATACCTGAATGGTCTAGTGGTTTTCCCTACTTTCTTCAGTTTAAGTCTGAATTTTGCAATAAGGAGTTCATGATCCGAGCTACAGTGAGCTCTCAGTCTTGTTTTTGCTGACTGTATAGAGCTTCTCCATCTTTGGCTGCAAAGAATATAATCAATCTGATTTCGGTGTTGACCATCTGGTGATGTCCATGTGTAGAGTCTTCTCTTGTGTTGTTGGAAGAGGGTGTTTGCTATGACCACCGCATTTTCTTGGCAAAACTCTGTTAGCCTTTGCCCTGCTTCATTTTGTACTCCAAGGTCAAATTTGCTTGTTACTCCAGGTATCTCTTGACTTCCTACTTTTGCATTCCATATCCCTATAATGAAAAGGACATCTTTTGGGGGTGTTAGTTCTAGAAGGTCTTGTAGGTCTTCTTAGACCCGTTCAACTTCAGCTTCTTCAGCATTACTGTTTGGGTCATAGACTTGGATAACTGTGATATTGAATGGTTTGCCTTGGAAATGAACAGAGACCATTCTGGTGTTTTTGAAATTGCATCCAAGTACTGCATCTTGGACTCTTTTGTTGCCTATGAGGGCTACTCCATTTCTTCTAAGAGATTCATGCCCACAGTAGCAGATGTAATGGTCATCTGAGTTAAATTCACCCATTCCAGTCCATTTTAGTTCACTGATTCCTAAAATTTCAGCGTTCGCTCTTGCCGTCTCCTGTTTGACCACTTCTAATTTGCCTTGATTCATGCACCTACCATTCCAGGTTCCTATGCAATATTGTTCTTTACAGCATCGGACTTTACTTCCATCACCAGTCCCATCCATATCTGGGTGTTGTTTTTTGCTTTGGCTCCATCTCTTCATTCTTTCTGGAGTTATTTCAAGAGACTGACCCAGACTTGCCCATGAGTGCCCAAGAGTCTCCGGTGGAGGTATGGGTCGGCGGTGGCTTGCTGCAGGTTCCGGGATGCTGAGTGCAGCAGTGCCTGTATGGGACCTTTTGAAGGAGGAGATCATTATCTTCATTACCTCTACCATAGTTTGGCCTCAGGTCAAACAAAAGGGAGGGAACATGGCCCAGTCCCCTGAGTAATATAACAGCAGTGTTTAATCCAGAAAATTGGATTAAAGATATACTGAGCATGGCCTGGCCCATCAGAACAAGACCCAGTTTCCCCCTCAGTCAATCTCTTCCATCAGGAAGCTTCCATAAGCCTCTTATCTTTATCCTTCAGAGGGTGGACAGAATGAAAGCCACAATCACAGAAAATTAACCAATCTGATCACATGGACCACAGCCTTGTCTAACAATGAAACTATGAGCCATGCCATGTAGGGACACCTAAGACAGATGGGTCGTGGTGGAGAGTCCACCCTCTGCTATGACTTGTCCCATAAACAAGAGGTGGAAATAACAGGAGGTCAGGGAATTCCTTGGAGCATCCTCTCGAACAGAAAATCTTGCTCAGCAAATCTCTTCCTCAGTCAGAGGTTTTTACCTGCAGTGCAAGGTTCTATAAATTTCCAGGTAAATGACCATACATTTTGGCAGCCAAGACAAAGGAGGAAACATGGATGTTTATATGATTCGGTGTGTAAGAAAGGAAGGCAAACCAAAAGCATGAGAAAACACACACTTATCAGTGGTATTAAAACCAGAGAATCACTTCTCTGGGGCCTCACACAGAGGACACTGTTTAATTTAAATAACATTGCCCACAAGAACCCCCTGGTTGTAAATACAGCACTCAACAGAAAGACCATAACCATGAAATCTCAGCACGTTCCCACTGGTGATTTGCAAACTAGAAATAGATTTTCCAGTACCTAGAGGAGCAAATGGACAGTATAACCCTCAGACAGTCCTGCATAAGCATCCTTTTCTCAGAGCCAGTTTGATAAGCACGGAGAATCTGTGATTTTGAGAACCAGCCCCCTGTAGTATAGCAGCAGTATTACATAGTGGCTAAAAATCTAGGTTCTAGACTCATACTTACCCAACTGCTCACTGTCAATTCTATGACCTTGGGAAAGTCACTTACCCTCCCTGGGCCTCAGTTTTCTTGCCGGTAAGAATGGGGATAATGATAGGATCTATATCATAGAGTTGTTATGAACAAAAAATAAAATGTGTGGAAAGCACTTAACTCAATATGGGAGACATGGTAGGCATTTAATAAATGTTAGTTATTAACACATGCTATGAAGGGAAAACATCAACTCTCCTAACACATCACTTCCTTTAGATGAGTTTGGCTATATTTCATTCTGGCTTCTCATTTCTATTCATTTCTTTTTAAAATTAGTTTTCATTGGAGTATAGTTGCTTTACAGTGTTGCATTAGTTTCTCCTGTGCAGCAAAATGAATCGGTCAGCCATGCATATACACACACCCCTTCCTTTTGGACTTCCTCGCGAGTCAGGCCACACAGTGCATTGAGCCGAGTCCCCTGTGCTGTGCAATACCTTCTCATTGGTTGATTTCTTTCCAGTGCCTCTGCTAATGTGAGGGAAGGAATCCACTTGATTAGGCAGTTATTCCTTTTATGTGAAAACATAAGCCTCACTTCTGGAAAGAAGCATCATCTTTCAGGAATGTTCCTAAACTAACCACGAGTCATGCAGCTCACAGGCCTCCACACAAGCCATACCCCTCTGGTGGGAGGAATCTCCCTTGGTTTCTGCCCAGAGTGTTCCTCTAGGGATTCAGAGTCAAACTTTACTAGCCTCAGGAATGTTCTGTTTCAGGGTTTCCAAGAGGCAGTTCAGTAAGGTTTATTAAGCACCTACTATGTGCCAGGTACTGTGCTTGCTCCTGAGCCTTTTATAGTGAACAGATTGCATGCATCCTTGCTCACAGGGCCCCCAGACAGGCTCCTCAGCTCCTACTCCCCACGTGCTTCAACATTTTGTAAAACATAGTTTATTTTAAAAGAGCTTTTTGATCTTCCCTTAAACATAGAACTCCTCTGTCCTACTTGAATCCCCAAATGGATGATGAGCATTCGGTCCAGTGGTCCGTCCATCTGCCTGTGTAGGTCTCATTCCACTCCAGACCTCTGAGCAGGGCTCCTCTGCGGTTCCACCTACAGAACCACCCCATGGCTGATCCAAGTACCACAGGTGTCAATGCATCCCTGAAGTCGCATCATTTTGTCAGCAAGTCTGGACACACAGACTGGACATGTGGTTGATGTCTCTCCAAGAACCTGGCCTGCTCACTGCCAGCCAGCACCGAAGCTTGAGCTTGAAGACTAGCCAGAGAACTGCAGTGGCGCACACGTGCTGCCTTCTCCCACCCCAAGGCTGCACCCTGACTCTGGATGCTCACAGTCTCCTTGGAGGCTCTAGCCGCACTATAATAATCTTGGTAAAAGAAAGCCTTTGTGATTCTATGCAATCAATTAGGTCAACATTGAATTGTGTGGATACTCACTGAGCTCAGCAAATGAATGGAATCAACAACTTTTGGCTCCTTGGCATGCTCCAGCTTCTCTTAAAGTGGCCTATCTTTGACAGGCAAAGGCAAAATTTATCCAGAGTGGCCACAAAAGGGAGAAGGCACAGTATCCATTTTCCTACTCTTTATGCAAACATGCTTTTGATCAGGTCCACCCTACTTTCTGTGTCCAAAGAATAGATAGATCCTGAGTCTTATTAAGAACCACAGATCTCTGGGTATTACATTTGTGGTTGTTGTTCAGTCATTCAATCCTGTCCGACTTTCTGTGACCCCACGTGTTACAGCATGCCAGGCTCCCCTGTCCTTCTTTATCTCCCAGAGTCTGCTCAAATTCATGTCTATTGAGTCAGTGATCTGCTATCTAACGTCTCATCCTCTGTCATCCCCTTTTCCTTGTGCCTTGAATCTTTCCCAGCATCAGGGTTTTTTCAATCAGTCAGCTCTTCCTATAAGGTGGCCAACGTATTGGAGCGTCAGCATCAGTCTTTCCAATGACTATTCAGGAGTGATTTCCTTTATGATTGACTGGTTTGATCTCCTTGCAGTCCAAGAACTCTCAAGAATATTCTCCAGCAATACAATTCAAAAGCATCAATTCTTCAGTGCTCAGCCCTCTTTCTGGTCCAGCTCTCACACCCATGTGTGACTACTGGAAAA